>NC_044981.1:41211366-41515255 GCF_008728515.1 Papio anubis | reverse complement strand
TTATGAAGGCTAAAAGTCACCAGCCACCCGCCACCAACATACACACATGCACGCAATACTTAGCATGATGCTTTATGCCTTAAGCATCATTTGTAATTTACATGCCAGACTAAAAGGAAAACGGGTTTTATTGAAAGTTACTGGTAGATGGGAAACAAAACTAGGCCTGTAAATTACAGTTATAACCATCACAGATAACCATCACAGGTATAACCTCCACAGATAACCATCACAGTTATAGTCATCTTTTACTGAGCATTCGCAAGATCACAGACTAAGTCCTTCACATATACTGAATTTAGAAGATGCTCCATTATTTATTTGCACCAAGAGGACAAAGTGGTACTAGTTGAACTAAGACATAATGTTATATACAGTAGTCCCCCCAATCCTGGGGGGGAAACGTTCTATGATCCCCCAGTGGATGTCTGAAACCTTAGATAGTAACAACCCCCAAATGGCATGTTTTTTGCCTATATATACATACCTACAGTAAAATTTCATTTATACATTAAGCACTTGACATCTGTAATCCCAGCACTTTGGGAGGCTGAGGTAGTAGAAGGATTGCTTGAGTCTAGGAGTTCAAGATCAGCCTGGGCAACAGAGCAAGATCTTATCTCTACAAAAATTTAGCTGGGCGTGATGGCACACACCTGCAGTCCCAGCTACTGGGGAGGCTGAGGTGGGAGGATCGCTTGAGCCAAGGAGGTCTTGAGGCTACAGTGAGCCATGACTGCACTACTGCGTTCCAGCCTGGGCAACAGAGCAAGACCACATCTCCAAAGATTAATAAATAAATTAGGCACATTAGGCTGGGCACGGTGGCTCACGCCTTAAATCCCAGCATTTTGGGAGGCCAAGGTGGGTGGATCACGAGGTCAGGAGTTCAAGACCAGCCTGACCAACATGGTGAAACCCCATCACTACTAAAACTACAAAAATTAGCTGGGCATGGTGACACGCGCCTGTAATACCAGCTACTCAGGGGGCTGAGGCAGGAGAATCACTTGAACCCGAGAGGTGGAGGTTGGAGTGAGCTGAGATCGCACCACTGCACTCCAGCCTGGGCCACAGAGCAGGACTCTATCTCAAAAATAAAATAAATTTTAAAAAGAGTCACTTGAACACAAGCACTCTGATACCCTGACATTCGATAAACTGGACAAAGGGATGATTCACATCTTGGGCGGGATGGAGTGGGATATCGAGAGATTTTATCATGCTACTCCGAATGGCATAAAACTTAAAACTTGTAAGCTGTTTACTTCTGGAATTTTCCATTTAATATATTTTGACCATGGGTAGCTGAAACCACAGAAAATGAAACCAAGGATCAGGGGTGACTACTGTAATTAATTATAAGTTACATCCCAATTTCAAAGATGTGCAAATGTGAAAAGAAAAAACATCTAAGAGTTAATGAAATGCAGTACCATCTCACTCAACTCTTGCAAGAACTCTAACGAGACTGGTATTATTATCCCTATCTTACAAAAGAGGAAACTGGGCCAGGCACGGTGGCTCACGCCTGTAATCCCAGCACTTTGGGAGGCTGAGGCGGGCAGATCACGAGGTCAGGAGATCTAGACCATCCTGGCTAACACAGTGAAACCCCGTCTCTATAAAAATATAAAAAATTAGCCAGGCATGGTGGCGGGCGCCTGTAGTCCCAGCTACTCAGGAGGCTGAGGCAGGAGAATGGCGTGAACCTGGGAGGCAGAGGTTGCAGTGAGCCGAGATCACGCAACTGCACTGCACTCCAGCCTGGGCAATGAGCGAGACTCCGTCTCAAAAAAAAAAAAAAAAAAAAAAAAGAGGAAACCGGCTGGGCACGGTGGCTCACGCCTGTAATCCCAACACTTTGAGAGGCCGAGGCAGGCTGATCACCTGAAGTCGGAAGTTTGAGACCAGCCTGGCTAACATGGTGAAACCCCGTTTCTACTAAAACAAAATATACAAAAATTAGCCAGGCATGGTGGCATGGGTCTGTAGTTCTAGCTAGTTGGGAAGATGAGCCAGGAGGGTTGCTTGAACCTGGGAGGCAGAGATTGCAGTGAACCAAGATCGCGTCACTTCACTCCAGCTTGGGCGACAGAGTGAGACTCTATCTCCAAAAAAAAAAAAAAGAGGAAGAAACCGAGGCTCAGAGAAATGAAGTAAACTAAGGTCTCTCAGCCAGTAAGTTGTGGAGCCAGAAGTCAGTTCCTGAACAGATTTCTGAATTTCCCTGGGAAGCAGGGAGCAAAGAGGAGGCAGCCAGGCTTCAGACAGATCCTTCTTGGTTACGCTGACCCATCAGAGGCAAATAACCCTGACTTGGCTGATCCCTAAAATCAGGGTCTTTCTTCAAGTGCACCTTCACAGATCCTACTTCCAGAAACAACAACAAAAAGAAAACAGGTTTCCCTAGCTCCTTCCTTGCAAAATTGGCTGGAAGTGAGGGGGGAACCTCTCAGCCAACTTGTTATATATAAAGCACATTTAACGAGCCTTTCAAGTCCTGGGAGTAGGAGAAGGAAGGGTTCATTGGAAATCTGATACTTTGGCAACAAGCGGGAGGGACAAGGCCCTGAGCATCAGACCCTGAGGATAAACACCATCCCAAACCCCTTTGTCTGCCAGAAGGAGATACTTCCTGGGGGAGCAGGAGGCGGCAATGCTTTTTATGACAAAGCCCACCTAACAACAACCTCCACCGGAGACCTGGCTAGGGTCTTTGTACAACCCACCTAACCATAAACCCTCTATCTTTTCCCAAACCTGCTGGGGTCCCTCTCTCCACAAATACCTGTGACCATCATAAATGCCCTTAAACAGCCCCAGTTTACTGCCCAGCCTGCCTGCTGCTAAATGAGGGCATTTGTTTCAAATTTGCAAATACCGACAGCGGTGGAAACCTAAATCCATCCCTAAAATGAAATGTTCTGCATTCCTCCAGGCCTGAAGCACCATGCTTCAAAAGCTGCAAGAGGCCCCAGCTGTTTACTCTCTGGTGGGGCTATTGGGAGAGGTATTTTCCTGCTCCCTGAGGAGGCTCCTTTGATCCAGGCAAAGTGGGAAGGGGCAGAGAGGGGTGCCACCCACACCAAGGCTAGGCTGGGCCCATACTCTCCTACCCCTTTCTGGGTCACCAGCAGCAGCTGTGCAGCGCCTAGAAAAGGGACTCTCTTGGAAAGGCCCAAGTAGAGACTAAAATTGCTGTCTGGAGACAGAGCAAGTTGGCTTGGTGGCTTCCGCAGATCTCTCAAGCCATGTTCAAAGGCCCTTCAGACAAAGGTAGAGGGTAAGGAAAGGCACAGGAGGCTGCACAGCCGCTGAGAGCACCCCAGCCTCTTACACAGGCAGAAACAAAGGACAAGGTCCCCACCCTGTTCTTCCCAGTCTACCGCACAGCTCAGGACACTCCATCAAAACAGGGTGCAGGTGTTTACTAAATAACAGCCTTTTGTTCTAAGAAGTTTTGCTAAAGGGGAGGGGGGATAGGGAAGAAAGAGAGAGAGCCCTTCTTGCAGGTCTCTAGGGCTGTTCCAGGACCCAGCCTAGCCCCCTCCCCTCAGTACTCCTCCTGTAAGAGGCCTGGATCCCTGGGGTAGAGGAGGAGCTCAGATCATGGGCAGAAAAGCTGCTGTGTAGCTGGGCATTTTTTTAATTGGTCAGTTTAACAACTGGTTTAATCTGCTAAAGGAACTAAACTGATAGAATGCTTTGTTCTTTGTGCTGAAACTATAAGAGATCGACAGCATTTCCTTTTTTCTTCCCCCTGAGGTTGTAAGACAATGTTTTATTTGTGATTTGTTTTGTTTTTCAGGTAGCTGAAAATTAGGTTTGGATCTCAAATGCCATCCTAGCACTCTCTAAGGATCTGTTGGCCTGACGGAGCCTTCTCCCTCTTCTTCTAGGTGGGAAACAGCCCAGCTTTGTAAACAGATGAGCTACAATGGAATCACATCACCTTTGCATCCTCCCTTTGCATCCTCCCGTGATCCTCCCGTGATAGAACGTAGGTTCCCACACTGGAGTCTGAGAACCTCAGAAGCAGAAGAACAAACTCAGCAGAATCACCAAGAGCGGTCAACAGTTCAGCCAAAGAGAGATACACCTGGCACAAGAAAAGTGGCATCTCCCAGAATGTCAAGGTCATGATCCAACCTCGCCTGAACACTCCTGAGGGTTAAAAGACTTGACTCCAAAGTCAGAAATTAAAGGGAAATCTACATCATTAGGCCCCTACTATGGGGCAGGGCCTGGAGCACCAAGCGTGGGCACATCTACCTACGCAAAAGTAGTATGAGGTGGCAAACTCTATTAACCACTATGGGGATGACTCTATTACCTCCTACGTGGTCTCCACCACAGCACTGCTCAGCGTACAACTCCCAGCAGGAAGCAATGATCTGGAATGCACCTACAAGCCAGGGCCTGCAACTGCCTGTGACCTTCCAACAGCACCAGGAGGAGGAGGCTAAGGATTCATGGGTTCATGAGAAAAGCTCAAGCCATTGGGATTTAGGCACAGTGCCCTAGCCTTTTAGACTATATATAGTTTCACCATAACTCTTTTTATTTATTTATTTTTTTGAGATGGCATCTCACTCTCACCCAGGTTGGAATGCAGTAGCATGATCTCAGCTCACTGCAACCTCTGCCTCCCAGGCTCAAGCCATTCTCCTGCCTCAGCCTCCCGAGTAGCTGGGATTACAGGCATGCACCACCACAGCCGGCTAATTTTGTGTTTTTAGTGGAGATGGGGTTTCATCACGTTGGTCAGGCCGATCTGGAACTCCTGATCTCATGATCCACCTGCCTTGGCCTCCCAAAGTGCTGGGATTACAGGTGTGAACCACCACACTAGCTTCAGCCCTGTTCCTCACCAGCTCTGCCGTGCTGGGCAGATTGTGCTTTTGTGCCTCAGTTTCTTTCCCTGTCAAATACTCTCTCTCCTAAATCTTTACAGCACCCTTTGCACCCAGAGAATTATACCCTAATACCCACATCACCAGTTGGTCAAGTCTAAACACATCTGTGCCCACGCACTAGAGACTCCAGAATAAAAAGCAGCCCTTAGATTAAAGTGCTCTCCCTAAACCCAGGGTAAGGAGAGCCTGTAAGGTGTAGCAGAAATAGGGCTGGAGGTGCCACACTGAGTGAGCCTCAGCAAGGGCCCTCCAAGGTCTTCTGTTCTGAAGTTGAAGCCTGAAGAGGAGGATGGGACTTGCCCATGGTCACACAAGCAGTTTCAGGCAAATGTGGAAGGAGAGTCCATGTCTTCCAACACTGAGCCTAGTGCTCCTCCTGGTGCCTCCTCAGGTTCAAGAGGTATGAACAGCACCAGGACACCCAGCGCTGTAGCTTAGCAAGACCCAAGACCTGCCTTTGGGACTGAGGTCCTATCACTTCTCTTGCAGGAATTCCTCTAAATCAGGAATGCCCACACAACTTTACCTGGAGACCCTAGTGTCCCCAGGCAGAGAGGAAACAGGAGAAAGGAAAACTGAAAGCTCCTTAATAAAATGTGAAACAAACTCTGCAGCCCACTCTTCCCAAGGATTCAGCCAGCCTTCCACACCAATTATCACGTAAGGCTAGCAGCCTGTATCGGCAAGACAGCAACATCCTCTCACAGAGAAAAGGGCCCAGAAATAGGCCAAGACTTCAGCAGCCACAGATACACAATGCGCAGTGGGTATAGTAATGGGGCCGCACGCTCATGGGCTTCTCCTATCGTATGTTACAGGCAGGATTGCCCCATCCCACCACCATCGGAGGCAGAACAGTAGTGAAGAGGGCTCACTTGAAACACATTAGAACAGAGGCATCAAAATCATCTTGGTCCATCAGCTGGGAAACAAAGAGCCACTAGTTGCAAGGCCTTCATGCCAATGGAACAGCCACCTTTGACTGTACAGGTTGTACACTGCTCAAGATGTCTGACCAAAGAACCAACACTGAAATACTGCCTGAACCCTGGTGCAGGACTGCATCTACCTGGAGGAAGGGGTATTTTTTTTTTCTTTTTTTTTTTTCTTTGAGATAGGGTCTCGCTCAGTTGCCCAGGCTAGAGTGCAGTGGTGCAATCACATCACAGCTTACCCACTTCAGCTCTGACGTCCCAGGCTCAAGCAATCCTCCCGCCACAGCCTTTGAGTAGCTGAGACTACAGGCGTGCGCCACCACGCCCAGCTAGTTTTTTTTTGTATTTTTTGTAAAGACAGGGTTTCGTCTTGTTGCCTAGGCTGGTCTCAAACTCCTGAGCTCAAGTGATCCACTTGCCTCTGCCTCCCAAAGTGCTGGGATCACAGGCGCGCCCACGACTCCCAGTGCGCCCACGATTCCCAGTGCACCCACGACTGGGAGTACTTATTTGTAATGTGCACAAAGGTACCGTATGAACTAGCTGCTGGGACACCTCAGCAGTCCCAAAGGCACACAAACGTTCTCCTCATTGCCCCGCCACCACCCCAAGGAGGAGACAAAAAAAAAAAAGAAGCCAGAGTGTCTCCTGGAGGGGAGGCTGTGCATGAGGGGAGCCCACTGCCCTTGGCCACACAGAACCTCAGGAACCTCCCCACAGCATAGACAGAAGTTCCCACAAATTACACAGAGTCGCTGACTGGGGAAACCCCCACAGCCATCCAGTGATTATAGAAACCCCTCCCTTGGGTATCATAAAAGTCTGCCTAGGCTGCATGAAGCACAATTCACTACCCATTCCCTGACAACCTCAGCATGCCGGGAGAGACAGTGGCCCTTAAGCAGCACCAACCCACCCCTTGGGAGAATCTGCTACTGAGACAGACAGAGGGAGAATTCCCACCAGGAAAATGTGGCTGTGTGTGGCTCCCATATTTCTGGGTTGCTGTTGGAATACTGAGACCCATTTAGAAAACCTGTGCTTTTGAATGAGGAAGCCAGTCTTTTTCTTTTCTTTTCTTTCTTTTTTTTTTTTTTTTGAGACAGAGTTTCGCTCTTGTTGCCCAGGCTGGAGTGCAATGGCGCAATCTCAGCTCACCACAACCTCGGCCTCCCAGGTTTGAGTCATTCTCCTGCCTCGGCCTCCCAAGTAGCTGGGATTACAGGCATGCCCGGCAAATTTTGTATTTTTAGTAGAGACGGGATTTCTCCATTTTGGTCAGGATGGTCTCGAACTCCCGACCTTAGGTGATTCGCATGCCTCAGCTTCCCAAAGTGCTGGGATTATAGGCATGAGCCACTGCATCTGGCCCAAATGAGAAAACCATTTCTAAGGCTGCTAGTCAAGAGGCACTTTGTTGAGCCTTCGGCAAACCATTCTAGAGTCAGAGGGCTGGAGAGAAAGGCTGACACCTCTGGCCGGGCACAGTGGCTTATGCCTGTAATCCCAGCACTTTGGGAGGGCAAGGCAGGCGGATCACAAGGTCAGAAGTTCAAGACCAGCCTGACCAATATGGTGAAACTCTGTCTCTACTGAGAATACAAAAATTAGCCGGGTATGGTGGCGGGCGCCTGTAATCCCAGCTACTTAGGAGGCTGAGCAGGAGAATGGTGTGAACCCAGGAGGCGGAGGTTGCGGTGAGCCAAGATCACACCACTGCATTCCAGCCTGGGTGACAGAGAGAAAGAAGGGAGGGGAGGGGAGGGAAAAGGAGGGGAGGGGAGGGAAAAGGAGGGGAGGGGAGGAAGAAAAAAGAAAAAAGGCTGACCCCTCAAAAGGAAACAGCTGGCCAGGACAGTCTCTAGGAAGAACCCTCAGGGCTAGCCAGAGGGGCTGCTTCCCAGGGGTCACCCATTTCCACGGCTGAGGAGCATTATATCACAACTTCACAGGGGCCAGCAAGGCAGGCAAAAGCATCACTTGCATTGTGCTGATGAGGAAACTGAGGCTCGGAAAGGTTAACTAACCAGCTCAGGGTCATGTGGGTATGCAGCAATTGATCCAGGACCAGAATACAGAAAAACTGGTGTCACGGGTCTATAGATGTCTCTTCTCTTACTTCATCGCTTATGGCTGCTGTGTGATAGTAGAACAGAACCACCCAGGTTTTCAGAATCCTGGTCTGATGACTTTACATCATTCTGAGGCCATCACTGACTACATCTATTCAGCAAGGTCGGGTCCTCTCTCCTCTCTAAAGCCCTCCCACCCCCATTTGCTCCTACATCTCAGACTTACCATCCCACACATTCTGGAATGTACTTCTATTCTACTTAGCACTTTACCAAATGGTGTCTTTCATACTTCATCTGATTTACGTTTCTCCATCTTGTCTTCCTCCTGCGTCCCATGGCTCCTCAGACAGCTTCACCCATAGAAGACACTCAAGCACTTTGAATGAACTCCCTCCTAAGCTCCCCACTATTAATACCGCCCTTTTTCTCAACACCACACCTCCACTTCAGACTGACAAATTCTCCTTATGGCTACTCAATGGTTCTCACACTTAAGCGTAGGTAAGAATCTCCAGGAAGCTCTATAAATGCAGTTTCCAGGCTGGGCATGGTGGCTTACACCTGTAATCCCAACACTTTGGCAGGCAGAGGCAGGAGGATTGCTTGAGCCCAGGAGTTCAACAGCCTGGGCAACACAGCAAGACCTCGTCTCTACTAAAAATAAAAAATAAATGTAAAAAACTAGCCAGGTACGGTGGCATGCACCTGTGATCCCAGCTACTTGGGAGGCAGAGGCGGGAGAATCACTTGAGCCCAACAGGACAAGGCTGCAGTGAGCTGTGATTGCACCACTGCACTCCAACCTGGGTGACAGAGTGAAACCCTGTCTCAAAAATAAATGAATAAAAATTAAAATGCAGTTTCCTTTAGAAATCTGACCTATGTAACTGGATTGGCTATTCAAAAACAACATAATCTAACAAAAAAATAAAATGCATGTTCTGGCATCTCCCTCAATAATTCTGATGGGCAGGTCTGCAGTAAGGCCCAGGAAACTAAAATTTTCTTCAGTACTTTGGTGACCTGCCCTCTCACTATACTCTCCACTCTACGTCTTTGAGAAACACGTATCTATACCTTCCTAATATGTGACTTACAATCCCTACCCCACGACTTGGAACCTTGTCTTCAGAAATTATATACACACCCAAACCTGTGAGTGCATATCCCACTTATCAAGGCTTACACTTGTAACAGGGGCTTGGGATCTGCAGGACACCTGGTGGATGACATTCTAGTCACCTGAGCATTCACTCAACACATACCCCAGTTAATGCACACAGCAGATGAGAGTTTAGCAATGTCAAACCAAGTAGCGAGAGGGGAAAGGCGCCTGTGTGCGTGTCAGCCCTTCGAACCAAGCTTCCTCCCTGCCCCACTGCTGTTTGTGTAACATTACTGGGAGGGAAATGGCCTAAATGCAGAGAAGAAAAGAGGATGGAAAAAGTGACATACTACAGAGGGCTTCCTCAAACCGCTGATTAGCTGTGGCAGCTCTCGGGCCAGCTCCACCAAAGTGCCAGGGGGCTCAGTAGTGAACTCAGAGAATTCCAACATAGGGCTCTAACCAGCTACAATGGCAGTACTTTCACACCCTCAGAAAAAGGACCAGGCAGATGGGGGCCAGAGCAGGAATCGAGGAGAGGAGCAGGCGGCAGCTCCAGGGCAAGGTGAGGGCCAGCGCCAGCAACTGTGGCCCTGAGTCTGTAACCCCACCATGTGGCTCTGGCCAGGGGTAGTGTCCAGGCACAGCAGCAGAGAGGCATCTACTGAGGTTAGGGAGAGCAGGAGGTTGAGGGACGCAGGCCAAGGACACCCGACCCTGTTTAATGACCCTTTCTTCCATCAGGAAAACACCAAAGACTGAATCCTTGGCCCCCAACTGCTCTTGGCTCCAATATTAGAGTCTGAACCGGCCAACCTCTGTCCCAGACGAGTCTCACAGAAGCTGCATTGGCTTAAACACAGACTCACACAAACCCCCTCACTCCAGAATATGAAATGCTCCAAAGACTAACAACACTACAACTGTCAAAGCCCAGCGGAGACATGCCTCCCTTTATGAACCAAATGTATTCCTGAAAAGTTGTCTGTCAACCAAATTTCTGCCTAACAAATCCAGTTTCTCCACTGACTTTCGTTATAAAATCAGTCATATTTTCCTCTAGGAAAAGCTGAGGTTTTGAGAGGAGCTAAACATCAGGCTGAATATTGCAGACTTTCTAGAGTCACACATTTAATGGAGAAATTTCTTGACAAAGTCTAATTCAAGTTAAACCCAAAGGAGGTAATTTTTAAGCGTGCACATCACCCCAAGGAGTGTTCACATAAAGTAAGTTATTTAAAGCAAATCTTCAAATACTGTGCAGGATCTCAGCTCCCAATTTATACTGTTGCAACAAAAGCTATGTGCCTTGAGATTCTGTATAAAGAAGGAAGCCTAGGCCAGGACTTCTGGAACTCTGGGGTACAGAGTCACCTGAGGATCTTGTTAAAATGTAGATTGCGGCAGGGTATGGTGGCTCACGCCTATAATCACAGTAATCTCAGCACTTTGGGAGGCCGAGATGGGCGGATCACAAGGTCAGGAGTTCGACACCAGCCTGACCAACATGGTGAAACCGTGTCTCCACTAAAAATACAAAAAAAAAAAAAAAAATAGCCGGGCGTGGTGGTGTGTGCCTGTAATCCCAGCTACTCAGGAGGCTGAGGCAGGAGAATCGCTTGAACCCGGGAGGCAGAGGTTGCAGGGAGCCAAGATCGTGCCACTGCACTCCAGCCTGGGCAACAGAATGAGAACGAGAGTCCACCTCAAAAAAAAAAAAAAAAAAAAACTGCAGATTGCGATTCTGATTCATGCTCTCAGGAATGCTGATGCCATGTGGCCGTGGGTCTTACTTCAAGTAGCGCAGTTATAGATACTCTAGGCCCCTACACAGTTCTCTGAGGAAGCAACTTTAGCACCAGTTTTTAAGCTGCAATCGGCTTCATATGTAGCGGTGCTTGCCCACGCACAGAACTTGCAGAAAGCTAGAAGCCCCACCACATCAAAACTCAGAAAAGCCACCACCAAAACCAGTCAGCCCAGGATCAGGGAAGGAAGGTCTGATCTTTAATTTGGTCACCGTAGAGAAGGCACAAGGAGGAACAGGCAACCCCAACCCAAAGAAGCTGGGGAGGGTGCAAAAGACTCCCAATGCCTAGGATACAAGGGGTTATTTAACCCCACCCTTGATCATTCTGCCCTGCACCGAAATGGTTCATTCACTTTTGAAATAAACCTACATGAGGACCTGTTATATCGGCTGGGTGCAGTGGCTCACGCCTATAATCACAGCACTTTGGGAGGCCGAGGTGGGCAGATCACCTGAGGTCAGGAGTTTGAGACCAGCTTGGCCAACATAGTGAAACCCTGTCTCTACTAAAAATACAAAAATTAACTGGGTGCAGTGGCGCATGCCTGTAATCCCAGGTACTCAAGAGGCTTAGGTAGGAGAATCACTTGAACCTGGGAGGGAGAGGTTGCAGTGAACCAAGATTGAGTCAATGCACTACAGCCTGGGAGACACAGGAAAACTCCATCTCAAAAAAAAAAAAAAAAAAAAAAAACAAAAAAACCCTACATAAAAACCTGTTATAAATAAGTACTGTACTAAACTCTATGGGGGAGCCCTTCAGTAAATTAAAACAAAACCCATCAGGGGCAAAAATATGGATGGTGTCGCAAGAATGACAGTCCAGAAGTTCTACAGGTGTCTACTTTCTGGCAGGAGAGATAGGACAGCTTCAGGGAAGAAGAGGCAGTGGGGCTGGGCAACAGAGAGACAGGAGAAGGCAATGTACACCCGGGGACTGGCCCGAAGGAAAGAAAGGTCGGAGAAAACCAGATATGTGTTAGGAGATGGCAAATAGTCCAGCTGGACTGGAATGGAGGGTTCCAGTAGGTAAAACGTCCATTGTTGGGAATGACTGTAAAGCTGAAAGAATCTTTGAAGCACACCACAGAGGAAAGACCAAGAAAGGGGTGTGTGTGTGTGTGTGTATACTTTTTTTTTTTTTTTTTGAGATGGAGTCTAGCTCTGTTGCCCAAGCTGGAGTGCAGTGGCACAATCTCGGCTCACTGCAACCTCCGCCTCCCGGGTTCACACCATTCTCCTGCCTCAGCCTCCCAAGTAGATGGGATTAGAGGTGTGTGCCACCATACCCAGCTAATTTTTGTATTTTTAGTAGAGATGGGGTTTTACCATGTTGACCAGGCTGGTCTTGAACTCCTGACCTCAGGTTATCCGCCTACCTTGGCCTCCCAAAGTGCTGCGATTACAGACGTGAGCCACTGCACCCGGCCTACTTCATTCTATTTAATCCCCAGCACAACTCTAGAAAGCCCTTTATAGAAGAGGTTGAGAAGCTAAAAGGTTTGTCCAGGGCTACAGGGCCTGCCAATGAGTCTGAGTTGCTGCTTTGCCAGATACACTCCTTATCCCTGGGCTCCACATCCCTCAACAGAGGATCAAAAACATTGGGGGAAGATAAAAATTAAAAACAATACAACAATTAAAAAGAATACAAATTAAAAATACAACAGTTATTTACATAGCATCTCCACTGTAATAGGTACTACATGTAATTTACAGAATTTTTTTTTTTTTTTTTTTTGAGACGGAGTCTCGCTCTGTCGTCCGGGCTGAAGTGCAGTGGCCGGATCTCAGCTCACTGCAAGCTCCGCCTCCCGGGTTCACGCCATTCTCCGGCCTCAGCCTCCCGAGTAGCTGGGACTACAGACGCCCGCCACCTCGCCCGGCTAGTTTTTTGTATTTCTTAATAGAGACGGGGTTTCACCATGTTAGCCAGGATGGTCTCGATCTCCTGACCTCGTGATCCGCCCGTCTCGGCCTCCCAAAGTGCTGGGATTACAGGCTTGAGCCACCGCGCCCGGCCGAGACAGAGTCTTATTCTCTCCTCCAGGCTGGAGTGCAGTGGTGCTATCTCCGCTCACTGCAAGCTCCGCCTCCCAGGTTCACGCCATTCTCCTGCCTCAGCCTCCCGAGCAGCTAGGACTACAGGCGCCCGCCACCACACCTGGCTAATTTTTTGTATTTTTAGTAGAGAACGGGTTTCACCGTGTTAGCCAGGATGGTCTCGATCTCCTGACCTCGTGATCTGCCCGCCTCGGCCTCCCAAAGTGCTGGGATTACAGGCGTAAGCCACCGCGCCTGGCCGCACCCTTGGATTTTGTCATTCTCAGGGAGTCCTATTGCAATTCCCTGCAGATGCCAAGGAAGGACCATACTTTATATCCATTGCTTGAGCTCTGTCCACCACTCAATGCTGCTCTGAACACCAGGAGTTTATCATTTGACAAGTGACATGAAGAGCACCCTCGCCCTGCCACCATACTTCCCAACAGCTGAGAAAAGCCATCACTAATAAAAGCAACTCCTAGGCCTGAATTACAGGCTGCAGAGCCTTGAGGAATCTGCAGACAGCCTATCCCAGAACATGACGACTCAATTTCCCCAAAGAAACAAGAGCCTGGAGGAAAGAAACCAGGGAGGGGGAGGGGAATCGGGATGAGGAAGTGACCACATCTGACTGTCCAAGAGGTTGGGGTTGAGAATCCCAAGTTTCAAACATTAAGCCTCCTCCTCCTCCTCTTCCTCTACCTCCTCCTCCTCCTCCTCCATATTTATTACAACAGCATCTTAAAGTGCAGAAAGTAACTCAGCCATTTATGGCATAATTACCCAGACTTTAAAATGGTCTAATCCACAAACCTAGCCAGCCTAGGTTCCTTACTCCAGCCTTATTAACAGTGGGATCTCACTACAACTCCAGTTAATTACACAAACAATGAGATGGAAAAATCTACTGTGATCTATTAAAAAAATCGTTGCCCCCTGAAATCATGCGTCTGGGGGTGGGTTGAGTCCCAGGATTTCACTAGAAGACAACAGGCGCCTCGGCCTCTACTGAAATTGTTTACAGCACATGGACAGGTTCCACAACAAGGCACATTTGGTGGAACTGATTTAAGGCTCTCATTAAAATGTTCCTTTGTTGAGCACAAGACATCCCCCCACCCCTAAGGAGACTACAGACCTCCTGTCCTAAGCCCTCAGCCTGCCCTAACTTCCCCCAACAGGATCCCCCCCCTCCACACGCACACACTAAACACTAGTCACCAGATTAAGTCAATTAACATCAGAGTCATTTTCTCATGAAAGGAATTTAGGAATTTAGCATTTGTTGAGCAAGAGCCCCATCTTCACCAGAAACTCCCCTTGACTCCAGAACTCTGAACAGCAGCAGTGAAGGCAGCCTCATTGGGCAGACCCACACACCAAAACCCAACCAGAAAAGCCAGGAGGCCTGTGAGCTCGGGCTGCTCGCCCAGATGGCTGGGCCCCCATCCTGGCTGTGCAAAAAAGTTCCATACTTCCTCTGGGAGCAGATGTGGATTCTGCCACGAGCAATAACCACCAAACACATCACAAGAAACATGGGGCAACTCCAAACACCTCCTCCAAATCCCTGGAGCTTACTCTCTTTCCTGGGTTACATTTACCTCTCATTTTACAACTGGGCGCAGGGAAGATGTTGATTCCACCAGCACCAAAACCCCTCCACAGCTGGCAGGCCAGAAAGGTATTAGAAAGGCAGTTCCCTACCCATGCTGTTCCCATTGCCACCTTCAAAGGAGGTGGGAAGTGATCACCTAGGACAGGTCTTCTGGACAGAGCTCCCCAAGAGAAAGCTGCTTCGAGGACCACCAAAGAGTGTTTTGGAGGCTGGGGGGCTTTATTTCCAGTCCGGGCTGTTTGGGATGGGCGGGTGGCTTGATGCTTTCCTGTAAGGCACTTCGACACCTCAGTGGTGACTCTTAGGTGTGACCAAGCCAGGAAATAAAAGCTGCGGGAGTTGGGGGGGGGCGGTGCTGTCTGCCTGGTGATGAGGGCCACACCCGCGTTAAAATACTAAGGCCCCCCAAGAAAAACCTGAATGAGTTCTTTTTGCTTTTCTGTCCTTAGAAAGATTTCCTTTCCTCTGTGAGGACAGCCAGGATGGAAATCCAGGAAGGAGCAAAACAAACCCCGTCCGTACCTTTGCAGCCAGGCCATGCCCGATTTTGGCAGCGGCCTTCACACATTAGTCACCGCGACAGCCTGGGACCCTCGGATCCCCGGATTCGGCCCTGGCACGGAGAGGGCGCAGGGTTCCAGACCAGTAACTAGAAGCCATGGGGCGGCCCCTAATTCTTCCCTTCTTCCGCCCTCACCCGCAGGGCCATCTGGGGTCCCGGCTTTGCCCAGGAACTTGGAGGAGGGAAGCCGGGAGCGTCGGGTCAGCGTAGGTAACAAAGCTCCGCGCTTTGCGCGCCGCAGGTCTGTCCGGCATCGGGCCCCAAACCGGCCACTCTTACCTGGGCTGACCCTGCCGGGTGGGGTGGGGGGACTCCCTTTTCCCCTTCGCACCCCCCACGGGGGGTGCGGGTGGTCTTTTCTCCCCCGACAAGAAACTCCCCATCTGGGCCCGAGAGCCGGCAACTCTCGGCAGTTCTCGAGCAAACTCTCGGCTCAGACCACAAAAACTCAGTGAGGCTGGAAATGCGTCCCCGCAGCGCGGGTGGGAGGGGGACCTGACCGAGTCCCTGGAGGCTTCGTCAGCCTCCCGGCCCCCGGGTTCCTTGCGCCCTTCCGCCGCGAGCCTGCACCCCCAGCGAGCCTCTCCACCACTCCAGGGCCGCTCCAGCCGCCCAAACCCACCTCCCCAGGTGCAGCTTTTTGCCCACGGGCACTCCCGCGCTTCCCAAGCTCTGCGCCCTCAGCTTTCGGGGACTCACCGCCCAGCAGCGGCAGCAGCAGGACGCTGAGCAGAGGCAACCGGCGGGGTCTAGCCAGGGATCCCCGTGTAGCTCCCATCGCGGCGGGCTCGGGAAAAGGAGCTGAGGGCGCACAGCGGGTGCGCAGACTGCGCTCCGCGGCGGGCACAGAAGACGGAGCGCACCGGAGCGCGGGCGCCGCAGCAGCAGCCGCAGCCGGAGCCCGACCCCGAGGCGTCCCGAGCCGGAGCCGCGCGCGCCCGGTACCTCGGAGTCCTCGCGCGCCGCCGCCGCTGCCGCCGCCAAGCCCCGCCCCACGACGCCCCCTCCCCTCCGGCCCCCGCACGGCGCCCCGCCCCCTCGACGCCCCCTCCTCGCCGAGGCGGGGAGGAGCTCAGTAAGGGGAGGGGTCTGGAGAGGGATGGAGAACAGAGAGAGCAAGGCTCAGGAGAGCGCAGGGGACCTGAGAAGGGTAGGGGAGTATTTGCTGTACCTACCACTGACTCTGCAGGGATCCGGGAGAACCTAAGTGACTTGTGAGATGCCATGGACCCTGGGGAGAATGGCCCATTCTGTGCATACCTGGAGGCTCTGGCCAACAGTTCCCCCAGAATTCTCCAAGTGGGGGTAGCGGAAGAGGTGGGCCCCACCCACTCTTCAGCAACCCAAAATCTTACAGGCAGACCCAGAACAGCACGGTGTCCTTAATGTCCCCCAGCAGAGTAACCTGAAGATGCTGTGTAGCCCGGAGAGGGGCTGAAGGGTGCATGACTGGGGTCTGGTTTGGCTCTAGACCAATCTGAACCCAAAGGTAGAAACACGCTGGGTTCTGAAAGCCAGGCTGAAGGCTGCTAAACTGACAAATTCATCCCAAGTCCATCTCCAGGCAGTCTGGGCTGTGTCAGGGTATGGCCAAGTCTCCAGCTGTGGGGAGGCCCAGCACAACCCTTGTTCCAGGCACCCCCCACCCCCCGCGCCACCACCCCCACATTCTTTCTTTGTTGTGAAAGCAGCAAGGGGTGTAGGAGGCGGGTCAGGAGGAGTCAAGCTTTAGAAGATGGGCCCCAGCTGCTGCTCAGGCCTCCAAGATATGCTGAGAGGGGATGGATAGTGCCTTGTCTCCCCTCTGGCTCCGGAGGGCCCCCCAGGCCTGCTTAGTCCTCCCTTCCCCCAAGCAGCTGGGAGAACGAATGGCAGCCACAGAGGGCCTCACAGCCAGGAGAAGTGGCGCCAGGACTCCAGGGTCCTGCCACATGGCCACCACATGTCCCTGACAACCCAGTCCACAGCACCTTTTCCTTGGGTTGTAGGCCTCCTTCTTCCCCATCCCCCAGATGCCTTCCTACAGGCCCTGCTGGAGATGATACAAACAAGGGGAGGAAGAGAAGAGAGATCCAAGAATGAACACTCCTCCTGCTGCCCCATCCATCACTGCCCCTCACCCTCTGTGAAGGGCCCCAACACAAGCCCTGCTTCATACCCTCTTCAATCAGGACTCAAGTCGCAGAAAGGTTACCTGATTCTTTTATTTAAGAAAAGTGAAATACATGGACCTGAAGTGAGACAGCAGAGGGAGGGAATAAGAGCGGCCAAGGCAAGGCAGCTTGGCTGGCCAGCCCTCAACCCTCTGACTGAAAAGCCAGCAGCAGGCTGCATCTCTGAGGGCCATACCTGCTTTGTACCCACCTTGGGGGCCTCAGAGCTAGCTACTCTAGAGGACCACAGGGTGCGGAGAGGGTGTCCTGAGGGTCCTTCCTAAGAGGGATTCCTGAGGAGGGAGCTGAAACCCTAAGGGCAGCAGCAATCTTCTGGTTAAACTGCTCCCCTTCACTGTCCCACCTAGGGGTGGGGAAGAGCCAGGAGCAATGGGGAATGCTGTGAGGGCTATAGGGGTAGGGGGACCCAGCAGACCTGGGGACTGGGTTGAATGTCAGCTGCTTGAAGAGAGGTCCATGGAGCTGGCACTGAGGCCCCGGGAGACCTGAAACAGACAACACTACCCCATCAGCTCAGGGACCTCAGCCTCCCAAAGACTGTCTCCTGGAGTCCATCCATCCAATGGCCACAGTGTATCTCTGGACCTAGGATCACATCCATCTCTGGACCAGTCTATCTCTGGACCTGGGACTTTGTTTAGCCTCTGCTAGGGTTTTCCAGAAGGCCACAATCTGGTGGAGAAGCTCTCTGGAAGAACCACATGAATACTGGCATATACTCTGAGTGTGTTCATATAAGAAGTCATTTGCCATTAAAATATCGTTACTGTTTTCTCAGATGGGGATTATTTAATACTTTTCTTTTTCCATTCTCATCTACTATGAAGGTAGCTGCAGGATGAAAAAATGAGTATCTCCAAATAATTCTTAAATTATTCATAATTCCAAAGTACCAGTTTAAAGAATATTCCTATTTCCCTCCTTATTAACTTATTTGCTACTATGTCTGGCCTGAAACTGTCCCTTGGTGGTCATCACTCACCACAAGCTATCTGCCTGATTCCTTAATAACTGCAATCCCCTGGCTCATCATTATCCCAGATGACTCCCCTCCCCACTTCCCTTACTCCACTGGGCTTGCTCACTGGCTGTTCTTTTTTCATCACCCACCAATATGCTCACAAGCACTGCTCTCACCTGGAGGGGTGCTGCACTAGGTTGGTTCAGATAGTTCAAGGAGGCTGCTCGCTTCATGTTGCTGCTACAATGGAAAATGGAAGAACTGAGGCCTCCTCTCTTCCTCCTGAGTGGCCTTAAAGCTGTGGGCCTCTTGAGCACTGCCACACAAAATCAAATCACTGCCTCCCCTCTATCCCCTCCCCCAACTTTTCTTATCTGCATCAGGAACCAGTATCTCAGCTACCTTCACCTCCCAAGTTGGGGCACCCATTCTACCCAAACTCTCTCTCCATGGCTGTCCCATTGACTTCCTCCCTGTTTCTCTCCAAGATACCTCTCCAGAGATCAGGGGCCAAGAGGAGTTGGAGGCAAGGGCTTACTTTACTTGCCTGCTTTACCATATCTTTTTTTTTTCTTTTCTTTTTTTTGAGACAGAGTTTCACTTTTGTCGCCTGGGATGGAGTACAATGGCATGATCTCAGCTCACTGCAACCTCCACCTCCCAGGTCCAGCAATTCTTCTGCCTCAGCCTCCCAAGTAGCTGAGATTACAGGCACCCACCAGCACGCCCGGCTAATTTTTGTATTTTTAGGAGAGATGAGGTTTCACCTTGTTGGCCAGGCTGGTCTCGAACTCCTGACCTCCGGTGATCCACCCGCCTCGGCCTCCCAAAGTGCTGGGATTACAGGCTTGAGCCACAGCACCCAGCCACTTTGCCATATCTTGACTTCCATGTGTACCTGGAAGGCCGAGGCTCGGTCCCCTGGAGCTTCCTCACCAGGATTTCACTGCTTCTGCGGAGCACATCCCGGATCTTGCCCAGAGAGCCACTCCTCTGCAGGGTCCCACTGCCATCCTGGCAGAAAGGGGTGAGCTATGAAAGCTACAGGGATCCCACACAGATGGGTTTCTGAGTCTAGTCCCAGCATTTATTCTGCACACATCCCCCACCCCCAAGGCCCAGTGACTGAAAATAAAAGTCCGGTCAAAAGCTTGCTCCCAGAGATACCCCTGAAGGGATACACTACCTAGACTGGAATAGCATAGCCAAGAGCCTCTCACCACCACCAGCAGGAGTGGGCAGGAGAGATGAAAAGGCAATGATCAGACTTACCCCGGACCATTCCACAGCCACAGAAGCATCTTCACCTCCCTCGAATTTCACACTGTCCCCAGGGCCCTCCTGGGACGTCCTTCTACCATCACTCTCCCCAAGCAGCTCTGCCACCTTGGTCTGACTGATAGGGTCAGTGCCCTGGAAGGAAAAGGAAGGACCTGGGACTTCCCACTCCTTAACTCCTCAGGATGGGGCTTTCAAATTTTTTTCACCATCAGCCACTGCAAGGAAAACATTTTTCCTTGTGATGTCTCAGTATATGCCTACTGGAACAATACTCACCTTTTCTATTTGCAATGCATTGCTATATATAGATCTGTATATATTTTTAGCCCCATAGCCCACACTGAATTGATTTCACAACCTACTATTGAGACCCACAATCTGAGAAATTCTTGACTTAGGCTCTCCCCCACCTCACTCCTCTCACCCACACCACCCAGGCCCCTCCTTATGAAAGGGCAGGGTTTCTCCTTCATATCCCCATTTAGTGAATCTTGAAATTAGAGTCCTGACCACAAAGTGCAGGTAGGGGGTAAGAACATGCTTAAAAACAACCACAATCACAACACTGCCTCACTTTCCTCTCCCTCCTGGCCTCATCAGCCTTTCCGCTTATTCTTAGGAGACTCCCAAGAAACCTCAGCAGTCTCTCATCCCCAGGGCCCTTCCCTCAAGGACCTCCTTCCCCTCTGGGCTTCTGACCTGTCTCCGGGACCGCTGGGCACATTCCTCCAGGGTCTCAGCAGCCTCCAGCTTTCCCTGGCGCCTATACAGAGCTCCCAGGTTTCTCAGAGTAGTGTTCACGGTGGGGCTGTGGTGAGAAACAGACCAGAGAAGGAAGAGAGAATGGGTTCAGAAAAGAAAACATTTGTCTTCCAAGCAAGACAAGAGGAAAAAAAAAAAAAGAAAATAGGAGAGGGAACAGAGCTAAAGCTCAGGGAAAGTCTACGGGAGGAAGGGAAAAGGTCTGGGAGGCTGGGAGCCTGGATGGAGGGCATCGGAGGCCAAGCTGGCTTTTCACTGGCAGCTCACCTGCTCACTTTGCAGGCCTTGTACCAGCCTCCATACTCAGCATAGGGTGTGCCACCCTCATGGTGCCGGCTCTGCAGGACAGAGAGAGGCCAGAGAGAAGGGCAGGGAGAGCCAAAGATAAGAATACAGAGATGCTGGGATGCACGGTGGCATGGGGCTAGGGTGCAGGCTGGGCTGGGGAGGACACCATGCATCTGGGGCTGGTGCTGGGGTGGGAAGTGTGAGTTGGGCTAATGGAAGGAGTAAGACAGAGACCCTGGTAGCCTTGAGCTCCCCAGGCTGGCCCCCCTTCCCCCCACTCACTTTGCTCATTTCCTCCCGCTCCTCTGCATGCATCCAGATGGGCTTGTGGTCATCTGGGGGTGATACACGGGGTGGGGAGGTTAGAGATCGGAGCTAGACAGTGTCGGAGAGCCAGGACCCAGAGGCTGACAGGCTGGACTGAAGGGGTCTGGCTCCCCCTGGGAACCACTGTGGCCTAACCCCCGACCTTTGGTCTGCATTTCTTTTCTTTCCCACAGCCCCTTCCCCAAGCCCTCACCACTCACCATCCACAGACCCAAACTCCTGCACATGGGCACGGGTCAGGATCTCTTTGTATAGTGTCTCAGCCTCAGCATATTTGGCCTGTTTCAGGTAACAGGAAGCCTAGAAGACAGAAAGGCAAAAATACAGGAACAAAACATGGAGGGAGGCAAGATCTTCTTTTTTTTTTTTTTTTTTCTTTTTTTTTTCCAGACAACGTCTTCACCAGGCTCAGGGAGTTCCACTTCTCGGTGTCTCTGTGACTTTCCCCAGAGATCTTTCTCACACCTCCTTCTCCAGGTGCAGGGTCAAGGGTATTCCCAGCCCACTCTCAAGAAGCTGTGGCGCTTCTATAACCGGAACGAAGCAGATCCTTCATCCGCAAAGGCAGCCCCAGAAATGGGCACAAACTTGATGAGAGCAGTGTGCCAGATTGTGATGCTTCCTAACTCTAGGACCCAGGTGGCCTCTCCTTCCCGTTCATTCCACCTACTTTGTCCCCTCCTCCCATACCAGGTTGTTCTTGGTCCGGGCTACATTAGGGTTGTCTGGCCCCAGCTGCCCCTCGTAGATGGCCAGTGCTCGCTGGTAGTAGCGTTCCACCGCCTCATACTTGCCCTGGTTTTGGCACAAGAGGGCCAGGTTGTTCAGCTGCTTTGCCACATCTGGGTGATTAGTGCCCAGGACCTGAAAGGGAACAAAGGAGTGGATAAATGGCTATGATTACGTGTGTGTGCACAAGCACACGTGTCTGCTTGCATGTAGGCACACACATGTGGAAAGCAGAGGAATGGGAATGAAGGAAGAGAGAACAAGGCAGAGACGGGGGTGAGAAAAAAAAAAGTGAAAGAGGAGTGTTAGACCAGAGAAGCCATGTAGAGAAGGGTCACAGCAACAAGGGAAGAAGGGAGAGAGGGCATGGGTACCTTTTCTCGAATCTCCAGTGCCCGCTGGCACAGAGGCTCTGCCTCCTTGTATTTGCCCCTTTTGCCATAGAGCACAGCCAAATTGTTGAGTGTGGCAGCCACCTATGAAGACAGGCCGGTCCCCATCAGACATTTGGGTTGCAAATGACCTATGGGAATCTGAGGTTCCCCACCTCCCAGCAGGGCCCCACAATCACTGCACAACTCTAAGAGACAAAGACTCTACTACCCTGGAGCCAGGGGCTGAAGGGAGGGGAAACTGCTGAACAGGATGGCTCTGAGGCTAAGGGATAGTATCGCCCTCTAGGGGATTTTAAGAAATTTCTGGAGGTGGTTTTCTTTTGTTGTTTTTTTTCCTTTTTTTTTAGTTGCCATGATGATTACCTTTGAGGAGGCAAGAACGCTATAGATGTTCTGCATCTGTGAGACAGCTCTGCCAACTTTTGAATGTCCTGCCGGACATCCAAACACTAAATGTAAGCATTGATATTTGATGGGATATCAAGACAGGAGGATGATTTCTGAGATACATCATCCCTGCCTATCATATGTCATACCATAGGGAATTATTTTCACACAGATCACGTTCAAAAATAACTTTTTGGCCGGACGCAGCGGCTCATGCCTGTAATCCCAGCACTTTGGGAGGCAGAGGAGGGCAGATCACCCGAGGTCAGGAGTTCAAGACCAGCCTGACCAACATGGAGAAACCCTGTCTCTACTAAAAATACAAAATTAGTCAGGCGTGGTAGCACATATCTGTAATCCCAGCTACTTGGGAGGCTGAGGCAGGAGAATTGCTTGAACCCGGGAGGTAGAGGTTGTAGTAAGCCAAGATCATGCCATGTTGCACCCTAACCTGGCAACAAGAGTGAAATTCCATCTCAACAAAAAATAAATAACTTTTCAGCTGGGTGCCGTGGCTCACACCTGTAATCCCAGCACTTTGGAAGGCCGAGGTAGGTGGATCACTTGAGGTCAGGAGTTCACGAGCAGCCTGGCCAACATGGTGAAAACCCATCTCTACTAAAATACAAAAATTACAGTAGCATGCACCTGTAATCCTAGCTACTTGGGAGGCTAAGGCAGGAGGATCACTTGAGCCTGGGAGGCAGAGGTTGCAGTGAACCGAGATTGTACCACTGCACTCTAGGCTGGGTGATACCGTGAGACTCTGTCTCAAAAAACAAAACAAAAAAAACTTTTCATTTTTCATTTTCTGTACATTGACAACTCTATCATTTGCTTTGGTGTGATATCCCTACCTTTTTTTTTCCTTTCTTTTTTATTTTTTTAGAGACAGAATCTTGCTCTGTCGCCCAGGCTGGAGTGCAGTGGTGCAATCTCGGCTCACTGCAAGCTCCGCCTCCCGGGTTCACACCATTCTCTTGCCTCAGCCTCCAGAGTAGTTTGGACTACAGGCACACGCCGCCACATCTGGCTAATTTTGTGCATTTTTGGTAGAGATGGGGTTTCACCATGTTAGCTAGGATGGTCTCAATCTCCTGACCCTGTGATCCGCCCAACTCGGCCTCCCAAAGTGCTGGGATTATAGGCATGAGCCACTGCGCCCGACCGATATCCCTACTTAAGGTTGTTTCTCTCTTTCCTTTTATTTATTTGTACTTATTTATTTATTTATTTATTTTGACAGAAAGTCTCGCCCCATCACCCAGGCTGAAGTGCAGTGGCATGATCTTGGCTCACTGCAACCTCAGCCTCCTAGGTTCAAGCAATTCTCCTGTCTCAGCCTCCCGAGTAGCTGGGACTACAGGTGCATGCTGCCACACCTGGCTAATTTTTTATTATTAGTAGAGAAAGGGTTTCACCTTGTTGGTCAGGCTGGTTTCAAACTCCTGACCTCAAGTGATCCGACCATCTTGGTCTCCCAAAGTGCCGGAATTACAGGAGTGAGCCACAGCACTGGGCCACTTTTTATTTTGTTGAGATAGAGTCTTGCTGTGTTGCCCAGGCTGGAGTGCAATGGTGTGATCTTGGCTCACTGCAACCTCCACCCTCCGGATTCAAATGATTCTCCTGCCTCAGCCTCCAAATAGTTGGGATTACAGGCATATGCCACCATGCCCGGCTAATTTTATATATATATATTTTTAGTAGAGATGGGGTTTCACCATGTTGGCCAGGCTGGTCTGAAACTCCTGACCTCAGGTGATCCACCTGCCTTGGCCTCCCAAAGTGCTAGAATTACAGGCATGAGCCACTGTGCCCAGTCTCTTTTTCTTACACACAAATAAATCTGGTCTGTCATTTCTTTTTTTTGAGACAGAGTTTCACTCTTGTTGCCCAGGCGGGAGTGCAGTGGCATGATCTCAATCTCGATCTCCCCTCACTGCAACCTCCGCCTTCTGGTTTCAAGAGATTCTCCTGCCTCAGCCTCCCGAGTAGCTGGGATTACAAGCGCCCGCCACCACACCCAGCTAATTTTTGTATTTTTAGTAGACACGGGGTTTCACAATGTCAGGATGGTCTTGAACTCCTGACCTCGTGATGCGCCCGTCTTGGCCTCCCAAAGTGCTGGGATTACAGGCGTGAGCCACCGTGCCCAACCCTTGTGATTTCTTATAATACTGTACTTTAATAAAGTGTCCACCTATATTTTCAGTGTTTTTTTAAAGAGACAGGTGCTCACTCTGCTATACAGACTGGAGTGCAATGGCATGATCATAGCTCACTGTAACCTCAAACTCCTGAACTCAAGCAATCCTTCCACCCTAGACTCCCAAGTAGCTGGGACTACAGGTGCACACCACTGTGCCCAGTAAATTTTTAAATTTTTGTAGAGACAGGGCCTCGCTATGTTGCCCAGGTTAGTCTCCCACACTTGGCCTCAAGTGATCTCCTGCCTTGGCCTCCCAAAGTGCTGGGATCACATGCATGACATGAGCCACTGAACCCAGCCGCTGTCTCATTTTTCTAGTACTTCTCGTATGGAATGGCTTACTGGTCTTCTAAATCCAGAATCATTCATTATATATCAGACCACTTTGCAATTTTTTTTTTTTTTTTTTTTTTTTTTTGAGATGGGGTCTCGCCCTGTTGCCCAGGCTGGAGTGCAATGGCGAGATCTCAGCTCACTGCAATCTTCACCTCCTGGGTGATTCTCCTGCCTCAGCCACCCAAGTAGCTGTGATTACAGGCATGTGGCACCACACCCGACTAATTTTTGTACTTTTAGTAGAGACGGGGTTTCACCATGTTGATCAGGCAGGTCTCAAACTCCTGACCCTGTGATCTACCTGCCTCAGCCTCCCAAAGTGTTGGGATTACAGGCGTGAGCCACTGCGCCCAGGCCACTTTGCTATTTCTTTTAACAAAGTTGTACTCAATACAGTTACTGTTGTTTTGTATTTTTATCTTATTATATTACATTGTATATATTGTTCTTATAAATTACTTTTTTTCTTTTATATTTACTAAAGTAGCATATTAACTTTTTTATAAATCATATATGGATTTACCTATGACTTATTTATGAATTAAGTTCAAACAAAATACTCGTTATAAAAAGGAGTCACTGAGTCTCAGAGAATTAAGCACTAGGATCACTGGACAGTGCCTGGAAGAAAGGACTTCTTACTCCTCCTTTCTCAGCACCCTTAGTGAGTGGACTGAGGGCAGCAGATGGATGAGCTAAGAGAGGCCAAAACAGCAATGGTATGGGGTGTGGGGTGTGGAGTGTGGGGCAGGGAGGGCAAGGAATACTGACAGCAGGATGATCAGGGCCCAGGGTGCTCTCCCGGATGCTGAGGGCATCATTCAGCAGGTGGGCAGCTTCCTTATACTTATTCTGGTCCCTGGAAGAAGACAAAAGTGACAGGAGTTACCCTGAACTCTGCCTGCAAGCCTTCTTCTTCCCTCCTTCCCTTTGGGAGGACTGAGTACATTTAAGGACTGGGGACCTCCATGAGGAGACAGGAAGCCTGGTGTGGACAGTAAGGGGGCTTCACTGACATACTCATACCAGAATGCAGGGCACTGCCATCGCAAGAGGAGGCCACAAGTTATAGGAAGCGAGAGGGCAGGGGGAAGAGAGGGAGAGAGCACGCCCCAAAAGAGATTAGAGGAACAGTGATCCCAAACAATGAGCAAATGCTTAGGTATGGGAAAAGTGAGAGTTCTGGCACATTAAGAAGCACCCGAGTGGGGTGTATCTGGGAGGCCCAACAGGCAGGAGAGGTACCCTGTAAAGAGGAAAAATGAAAGCCAAAGGAGGACCAAGGTGGGAATGTAGGGGAAGATCTGGGCACTGGAGGAGGGAAGTCCTCACCGATACACCAAAGCAAGGATGTTGAGCATGGTGGCAACATCAGGGTGGCCACGGCCTGATGTGCGCTCCAGGTCCTCCAGTGCCTGCTTACAGAGTGGCACAGCCACCTCATAGCGACCTTGGGCTGCGTACTGAATCACCAGGTTGTGCAACGTCCGCAACCTTGCTGGGATCTCATATCCACCCTGCTGAGCTGCTGCAGTACCTTGACCACGGGACACTAAACCATCACAGA
Source organism: Papio anubis (assembly GCF_008728515.1). Classification (NCBI taxonomy): domain Eukaryota; kingdom Metazoa; phylum Chordata; class Mammalia; order Primates; family Cercopithecidae; genus Papio; species Papio anubis. Next base: position 41,488,766 of record NC_044981.1, on the reverse strand, counting down.
AAATAAACAAAGGACTCTTCCTCTCTCCTTTGCTGTCTGCCCTTCCACTCCCCATTGCACGTCTTGTTCCATACCTACGCCTGCCCCAACATGGGCTCTCAATATTAGACCTGCCTCAAGCACTATTCTTTTATCCACTCCCTTGACCTGTGCCCATCACAACCTCAGTTATTCACCCAGTCATTCATTCATTCAACAAACATTTATTTAATAAATATGAACCAAGGGATGTCCCAGGAGTACAAAGGTAAGAAAGACCTGGTTCTGGCCAGGTGCAGTGGCTCACGCCTGTAATCCCAGCACTTTGGGAGGCCAAGGCAGGTGGATCATGAGGTCAGGAGTTCGAGACCAGCCTGGCCAATATGGTGAAACCCTGTCTTTACTAAAAATATAAAAATTAGCCGGGTGTGGTGGTGGACGCCTGTAGTTTCAGCTACTCGGGAGGCTGAGGCAGGAGAATCACTTGAATCCAGGAGGCGGAGGTTGTAGTGAGCCGAGATTGGCCTACTGCACTCTAGCCTGGGAGACAGATTGAGACTCTGTCTCAAAAAAAAAAAAAAAAAAAAACCTGGTTCTTTTCCTTGAGGGGCTCATGGTCTCCCCATCTCAGGTTTATTCTCCCACTAGACTGTGAACTCCTTACTGGTGAGACCTATGCCATTTCCATCTCAGTACTCCTAGTGCCTAGCACAGTACCTGGCACATACTCAGTGTTTAATACATGTTTGTTCAGTGGAGAGGCTGAGGAAATCGAAGTACTAGCCCAGCCCCTGCCCTGTCTCCAGAAAAAGTGGATAACCTATTTCCAGATGGTGAGTGTCCTGTGTACAGGGTGGGCCACAGCTAGGGCCAGCCTCCTGCTGCCCCTTTTCACCATCCCATTCCCGAGGCAGACTCACAGCCATTGCTGGGGTCCTCTTCCTCCTCATTAGGGAAGAGGTCATCCAGGGAATCCTTGGTGGCATCGCCTTCTTTCTCCTCCTGGAAGGGAAGAAGCAACATTAAGGGCCAAGATATCCCTACCTAGTAGCCTCCTCAGTGACCCCTCTAAGCCATGAAATCACAGACAGATGGGGCATAGGAGAAGACTGTTGTTCCTGTCTCTGCCCCGGAAAGGCTAGCAACTGGCCCAGCCAAGCCCAGGCCTCTGGTTTGTAACAGCCAGAGATGCTTTGGACAAAACTTCCCCCTCCTTCTCATACAGAAAGTTTCCTTCCTGGCCGGGTGTGGTGGCTAACGCCTGTAATTCCAACACTTTGGGAGGCCGAGGTGGGCAGATCACCTGAGGTCAGGAGTTCAAGACCATCCTGACCAACATGGAGAAACCCCATCTCTACTAAAAATACAAAATTAGCCGGGCGTGGTAGCGCATGTCTATAATCCCAGCTACTCGTGAGGCTGAGGCAGGAGAATCGCTTGAACCTGGGAGGCAGAGGTTGCGGTGAGCCGAGATCACGCCATTGCACTCCAGCCTGGGCAACAAGAGCGAAACTCCGTCTCAAAACAAAAAGAAAAAAGAAAAAAAAAAGATTAAAAAAAAGTTTCCTTTCTAACCACCCTCAATCTCTCCTTAACTCTTGTAATTATGGCCCTATGCTGATCTCTGTGTGTTTATGTTGATTATATGTCTGTCTTGTCTCTCCTGAGGGAAGGGAGTATGTCCGATCTTATTGACATGTACCCAAAAAGTGTCTAGCTCAGCCTGGTGCCCATCATCTGCACAGCTCATTCTGGACTTACTGCATAACCCTCCCTCACCGTCTAACCTATTCTGCACTAGGAAAATCTGCTTTTCCCCATCAGGAACTGCAGCCTCATCCAAACACCAACCTTCCTGCCCAGCTTCACCAATGTGTCCTGTGCAATCCATCTACTCACTTTCCCTGAGAGAGACCAGCTTTTCCAGGCTGTAAGCCTTATCCATGACACCCTGCACTCCAGTCTAAAAAGCTCCTTCCTCTTCCTCATCATGAAATTTCAAAATCCATCTCGAATGGGATGGATCCTAACCCACTGAAATGGGAAATCCAACCTATATCCTACCCATCCCTGTACCCTGCTTCCTCGATTTTTTTTGTTAGTTTTTTGAGACAGAGTCTCTGGTCTGGCAACAGCCCAGGCTAGAATGCAGTGGTACAATCACAGCTCACTGCAGCTTCTACCTCCTGGGCTCAAGCGATCCTCCCACCTCAGCCTCCCGAATAGCTGACGCTACAGGTGCACACAACCACATCAGGCTAGTTTTTTAAATTTTTGGGGAGACAGGGTCTCACTATGTTGCCCAGGCTCCCTGCTTCCTCCATGAATTCTTCTTAGACCATTCCAGCTCTCACAGACATATCTCCGTGAAATTCTTCCCACACTGACTGAACCACTCATCCAGCACTGAGCACTTGCTGCTTTGTATTTTGTCACATATGTGTTCTCATGGATAAGACTTGTTCCCTACAGATACATCCGAAGAAAACACACTCTCAGCCAGGCACGGTGACTCACACCTGTAATCCCAGCATTTTGGGAGGCTGAGGCAGGCAGATCACTTGAGGCTAGGAGTTTGAGACCAGCCTGGCCAACATGGCAAAACTCTCCGTCTCTATTAAAAATACAAAAATTAGCTGGGTGTGGTGGCAGATGCCTGTAATCCTAGCTGCTTGGCTGGCTAAGGCACGAGAATTGCTTGAACGCCAGAGGCGGAGGTTGCAGTGAGCTGAGATGGCATCACTGCACTCTGTTGAATGAGGGTTAAATATCACACATTTTGGGTCAGGCATGGTAGTTCACACCTGTAATCCCAGCACTTTGGGAGGCCCAGGCGGGCAGATAACCTGAGGTCAGGAGTTCAAAACCAGCCTGGCCAACATGGTGAAACCCCATCTCTAGTAAAACTACAAAAATTAGCCAGGTGTGGTGGCAGGTGCCTGCAATTCCAGCTGCTCGGGAGGCTGAGGCAGGAGAATTGCTTGCACCTGAGAGGCAGTGGCTGCCATGACCCAAGATTGCACCATTGCACTCCAGCCTAGGCAACAAGTATGAAACTCCATCTCAAAAAAAAAAAAAAAAAAAAAAAAATTCACACATTTTGAAAGCAAATTTTAGGAGGGTCATGCCCAACTGGGCTATGCTTTCCCTAATTGTAGCACGCAGGATTCTCGATTGGAATTGTCCAGGTCCTTGTCTATCTCCCTCACAAGCTTGTAATTGTGAGAGCAGGAACTGTGTGTGCCCCACTCACCAGTGCAGTGCACAACACCTGGTACATAGGAGGCATCTCATTACATGTTGACTGAATTAGCTGAATATAGTTTTTCCCCTTGCTGTCACCTGGAGTTGGTGTCAGGGCTGAAAAAGGAATTCTTTCAGGTAAGAGCAGCTTGGGTAGAGCTGATGGACCCTGAGGATGATGGGGCAATTTCCCCCATGTCTGTGGTAACTCCTGGCTGCCCACCCCTTAGCCAGTCTCACCTGCGTACACTCACCGTGGTGTGTCCATCCTCATCATACTGTCGCAGCTGCCCCAGGAACTCCAGGTGCTTCTTTTCCTCCTCCAGCTGAGCCACAGCCTGTTCACTGCGCTGTAGCCGCTGCTGGGTGCCAGCCAGCTCGTCCCGCAGCCACTGGTTCTCCTGGCATAGCCGCCGCACCTGAGCCCGCAGCTTCTGTTTCTCCGACTCCACTGTGCTCAGGTGGCTGGCTAGAGCCAGCATCACCTAGATGGGCATATCCCCTGAGCTCCAGATTCTGGGTGGGAGTATTCAGGAACAGGTGGAAGGGGAGCCTACTGGGACATAGCAAGACTGGCAGGGGCACAAAGGAGCCAGAAGGTGGGGGTGTAGCAGTGGCACTACCTTCAAAACACCCTGAATCCAATTTCCCACTACCTCCACTGCCGTCACCCTGGGCCAAGCCACTATCAATTCCTACCCAAATTACTACAATAACTTCCTCACTGGCCTCCTTGTTGCTGCCCTTGTTCTCCTACTGTCTATTCGTAACCCAGCAACCAGATGATGCCAAGTTAGACCACATCACTCCTCTTCTAAAAACATTCCAATAGTTTCCATCTCACTCAAAGTAAAATCAGGGTCAGGCACAGTGGCTCACGCCTGTAATCCCAGCATTTTGGGAGGCCAAGGCGGGTAGATCATGAGGTCAGGAGTTCAAAACCAGCCTGGCCAACATGGTGAAACACCATCTCTACTAAAAATACAAAAATTAGCCGGGTGTGGTGGTGCGCGCCTGTAGTCCCAGCTACTCAGGAGGCTGAGGCAGGAGAATCGCTTGAATCTGGCAGACAGAGGTTGCAGTGAGCCAGGATGGTGCCACTACATTCCAGCCTGGGCAACAGTGCAAGACTCCATCTCAAAAAAAAAAGTAAAATAAAAGTCCTCAGGATGGCCTACAAGTTCCACTTGATCCATCTCCCTCCCCTCATTCACTCTACTGCAGCCATACTGGCCCCTTGCTGTTCACTGACCTCACCAGGCAGACTTCCATTCAGAGTCTCTGCATTTGCTGCTCTCTCTGATTAGGATGCCCTTCCCCTGTTTAATAGGCATGACTCATTCCCCTCACCTTCACATCTTTGCCAAAATGTCACCTTTTCAAAAAAGGGTGACCTTTTTTGACCACCCTATCTAAAATTATACCCTTTCTCCACAGTCCCTAGTTTCCTTCCCTGCTTTATTTTGGTACTTTTATCCTTAGCAATTATCATTCTGGCATACCGAATCATTATTTATTTAGGTATTGTCTGTCTTCCCCAGCTAGAAGGTAAGCTCCAAGATGGCAAAGATTTTTACAATTTTGTTCAATGATGTATTTCTTCAGTGACCAAAAGCATTCTGGCACACAGTAGTGACTTAATACATATTTAATGAACGGATGCAAACGTCTAGAGTGAGGTGATCCCAAGCAACCCCAAACCTTCAATCAGGTACCTGCTCCTCCATCCACCCTGGACCACTTGGCACCACCTTTGCCCTCTCACCTGGGCCTCACTCAGCCCGAGCTCAATGTTTTCCATAGAACGGCGAAGCTGCCGGGCCTTCTCATGCACCAGCCCTTCCTCGTGGCCTCCCTGCTGCAGACACTCAATGGTCTGGGACAGGCTTTGCAGCACGGCCTGGTGTTCACTGTGCAGGGCCTCTAGCCCTTGGCTGACCAGCCGTGTGCTCCCCAGGATCTCCTCTTGGCTGAGCCGGTGGCCTGCAGGCTCATCCCGCTGCCCCAACACCAGGCCTGACATCCTGGCCTGGGGGACCTTGCCCGGTCTAGGGAGAAACAACAGAGTTCGGCTGGCGTAAAGATGAGACAGAGAAGCTGAGAACTTTCTCAGAGGGTGGTGGGAATCCAAGTGAAGGGACAAAAGTAAGAGTGACCCTGTGGCTTAGTTGGAGAGAGAGAGTGACCAGCAGGCAGGGAGCCCAGATCATTAAACTCAAAGTTAAGGTTGTGGGCAAAGTGAGAGGGAGATGAACTGACTTAAATAAAGAAAGACTATAGTAGGAGCAAAGGTGCTTAGAACTAGCAGAAGGATTCAGGACTTAGGAAGAGAACAGAAAAGCAGTTAGAGCCTGAGTTAGGAAAAGTTATCCAGGGATGAGAGACAGCACTATGGAGATTACAGAGGATCTGAGGGAGAGCTTCAAAGGGCACAGGGCTAAAGTGGGATTATGCAGAAAATAATGCAAGGATCTAGAAAAAAGAGAAGGAATCTTTGCAAAGTTAAATCAGGGAACAAAGGGAAAAGAAGAAAACAGGAGCCTTCCTTGCAGGATCCACATTAGAGGGTCCCAGAAAGCTCAAGGTCTTCAGGCTGCATCACCTGCAGAACTAAGCCCAGCATCTCCAAACCTGGTCAGTCCTACATATTTTCCTACTTACCTTCAACCCATACTTCCCACCCCCCAGGACCCAGACTGTGTTCCCACTTCCTCCGAAGGGTCTTGTCTCTCATCTTTGAAGTCTTCTTACCTGTGTACAGAGCAGAGGCCCTGGCTGTGGCACTCAGGCCGGAGCCCGGAAGAAACTGTTCAGCAGCCAGAGAATCAGAAGGATCTGCCCTGCCCAAAGTCCAGAAGTCCAGCGTTCCCACCCCTTCGTTCACCACTTCACAGCTACCCAGAGGACCTGGCACAGAGCCCCACCCAGGACAAACAGCCTCCCTCCCTCACTCCCTCTGCCTACAGGTCTTCAAAGACGCCCAATTCCCTTCTCCTTACCCAAGTCAGCCTCCCTCATCGCAGGCCTGGGGAGCTACTGTCTCCCAGGAATATGAGAGAGAGAGACTTAATCAGAGACCTACAGCAAGAGGCATGTCTGGGAAAGGGGAGGAAGGAACACCTGGTCACTCCACACCCAGTCACTTCAATGGCTTTGTCTCTGTCACGGTCACCTACAAACAGGCTCTGAGAGGTATCACCGTAGGGTGCCCCCCTAATGCCCGATGATGCAGGGAAGAATGGGAGGTCTGCTGAACGGCTGCCGGGTCACAAGGAGGGTCTCCCGGGCCTGGAAACGCAGTAGAGGAGTGCCTCGGGCTGCCGACCTGCCCTGGGGCCCAGGGTTGGGAGAATGAGATGGGCGGGGGCGGTAGGGGGGAGGTGTGGATGGACGACCGAGGTCCGCAGCTCCAGCGAGGACCTGGAGGCCTAACGACCCCGAGGTCACTGAATCAGTTGGTGGCGCAGGGGGCGGGGCAGGCCGGCTATCTGTCTGTCTGGACGCCGAGGGGCGGGGAAGAATCGCGAAGGGCGGAGTTTTTGAGCCTGGAGTTTTGTAAGGTTGGTTGGAGGGGGTTTGTTTATCTTTCTGGGAGTGCAAGAATAAGAGATGGCAGAGACCTTAACCTTCAGCCTCAGAGGTACCCTCAAAGACTCACCTGCAATCTGCCGGTCTGGCTGCCGCTCTTGCCGGTACTGCCCCTTTAAATCCATGATGGCTGCCGCTCGAGGCAATTGTTTTGACGGGTCTGGGGGCGGGGCCTGTTTCCTAGTCACGGGACATTAGAGCTGCCCGCGGATTGGCTCTCACCGCGTTCAGGTAGGAAAGGAGGTGTGTATCCTGCTTGGGCTCCAGTTTTCTGCCCGCCTCCGTTTACGTTTTGCGGAGCGACGGCGCCGGACAGTCAACGTCATCTAGGAGCGCCGAGCAGCTTGGCTAAAAGTAAGGGTGGCGTGCTGAGCCCTGGATAGCCGGATGGCCCTGTGGGCACTGACCCGCGCTCTGCGCTCTCTGAGCCTGGCGCCCCCGACCGTCGCCGCCCCTGCCCCGAGTCTGTTCCCCGCCGCCCAGGTAATCCATCTTACCCGGGAAGAAGGCTGCTTCCATTCGGGCTACCGGAGATGGGGTCTGCGGGGATGCGAGGCGGGGGTTGCAAGTCTGGTCAGGAGTCACGCAGGTCCATGACCATGGATAAGGCACACTCAGCCTCAGCTTTTTCCTCCACAAGTGTTGCTATCTCATAGGGCGAAATTCTTCAGACGAGATACTTAAGGTGAAAGTGCTTTACAGATCACCGGTTATACAGGTTTCGGTAATAACTAACGTTTATCTAGTGCCTGTGATAAGCCAGGTATAGGTAATAGACGTTTCAAATAAATGAACTCCTTTCAAATACTCTATAAGGCAGTTACTATTCCCATTTTATAGATGAGGAAAATGATAAGGAGTCCAAGGTCACACACACAACTATCAGAGCTAAGCAGTCTGTCTTTCAGAGCCAGTGCTCTTAACCGTTATGATACGATACCTACAAGGATGAGTTACTGCTGATATTAGAGAATGCAGGGCAAGATACAAAGAACAGTGGCCTCAGGGGAAGGTATCCTGAGGTCCTAGTGGGTGGGTGACTGGTGAGTCACGCAAAAGAGAAGTAAGTCTTGCTCCTCTGGAGCTCTCAAGCTGCTTATGGTAGAGTTTGACAGATGCATGTTTAAAATTCAAATCCAAATCAACCTACTCTGAAATGCTGGGAATACAGTAAGGAACAAGAGTGAAATGACCCCTCCCCTCCATTCGTATGTGAATAATTCCCAGCAACATAATGCAGAGGGCAAAAGGAATTGGCACTGATGGTGATACATGGATGTATGGAAGTTACCAGCTATGGAGAAGGGAATTGTTTAGGTAAAAACAGATTCCTGGAGATGGAGAGTTCTGGGCCAAATTTGGAAGGAGATGATCATGGGGAGAACATTATTGGGCAAGCTGTGAAGGGTGGAGTTTTTGGATAGCTGGTTTGGGATAAATCCAGGAGGAAGTGGGCTGCAAGCTAAAATTGATCAGTGCCCTCCGACTTGGTTCTCTGATGCTTTGCCTTCAATTAGCTTTCAAATGAAAGAGATGTCTTTTTATCCCCAGATGGTGAACAATGCCCTCCTCCAACAGCCCTCTGCCTTGATGTTGCTCCCCTGCCGCCCAATCCTTACTTCTGTGGCCCTTAATGCCAACTTTGTGTCCTGGAAGAGTCGTACCAAGTACACCATTGCACCGGTGAAGATGAGGAAGTCTGGGGGCCGAGACCACACAGGTGGGAACAAGGACAAGGGGATTTAAGCAATCAAAGGGAAAAACATGTTAAGACCCTAGATCTGTATATTGACACACTTGTACCTTTTTTTTTTTTTTTTTTTTTTTTTTTTGAGACGGAGTCTCGCGCTGTGTTACCCAGGCTGGAGTGCAGTGGCGCGATCTCGGCTCACTGCAAGCTCCGCCTCCCAGGTTCACGCCATTCTCCTGCCTCAGCCTCCGAGTAGCTGGGACTACAGGCGCCCACCACCATGCCCGGCTAGTTTTTTGTATTTTTAGTAGAGACGGGGTTTCACCATGTTAGCCAGGATGGTCTCGATCTCCTGACCTCGTGATCCACCCGCCTCGGCCTCCCAAAGTGCTGGGATTACAGGCTTGAGCCACCGCGCCCGGCCACGACACACTTGTACCTTGTAAGGCAGAGGAATGTAATTAAAAAGCACTTATTTGGCTCCTTTTGCATGTAGTATGTGCACAGGAACCAGAGAGTAGAATACAAAGCAAAAGGTAATTGGTCTGTACTTCTAAAGATAATTTGGGTAATTGAAGAAAATGGGCCATACACAGGATGTGCCATGACATTTTCCTTCACACCCTTCGAAAATTTATAACAGACTGGGTAAGGTTGCTCATGCCTGTAATCCCAGCACTTAGGGAGGCTGAGGTGGGCAGATCACCTGAGATCACAAGTTTGAGACCAGGCTGGCCAACATGGCAAAACCTCGTCTCTACTAAAACTATAAAAATTGGCCAGGTGCAGTGGCTCACACCTATAATCCCAACACTTTGAGAGTCCAGGGCAGGCAGATCACTTGAGGCCAGGAATTCAAGACCAGCCCGACCAACATGGTGAAACCCCATCTCTACTAAAAATATAAAAATTAGCCAGGTGTAGTGGTGCAGTCCTGTAATCCCAGCTACTTAGGAAACTGAGGCATGAGAATCACTTGAGCCTGGGAGGTGGTGCCTGCAGTGAGCCAGGATCGCGCCATTGCACTCTAGCCTGGGCAGCAGAGCAAGACTCTGACTGAAAAAAAAAAAAAAAAGATTAACCAGGTGTCGTGGCAGGCACCTGTAATCCCAGCTACGCAGGAGGCTGAGGCAGGAGAATCACTTGAACCCAGGAGGTGGAGGTTGCAGTGAGCCGAGATCACTGCCTGGGTATTCCAGCCTGGGTAACAGAGCAAGACTCGTCTCAAAAAATGTGTATATTGGCCGGGCGCGGTGGCTCAAGCCTGTAATCCCAGCACTTTGGGAGGCCGAGACGGGTGGATCACGAGGTCAGGAGATCGAGACCATCCTGGCTAACACGGTGAAACCCCGTCTCTACTAAAAAAATACAAAAAACTAGCCGGGCGAGGTGGCGGGCGCCTGTAGTCCCAGCTACTCGGGAGGCTGAGGCAGGAGAATGGCGTGAACCCGGGAGGCGGAGCTTGCAGTGAGCTGAGATCTGGCCACTGCACTCCAGCCTGGGCGACAGAGCGAGACTCTGTCTCAAAAAAAAAAAAAAAAAAAAAAAAATGTGTATATTTATAACAGGCTGGGTGTGGTTGCTCCTGCCTTTAATCCCAACACTTTAGAAGGCCAAGGCGGGAGGATCACTTGAGGTCAGGATCCAACCTGGGCAACAGAGTGATACCCTGTCACATGCACAAAAAATAACAGTTGAAATTATTTGAGTATGATTTACATGACTCTCAGTAAACTTATTGATTTCAGTAATTTGAAAATGTTTTATCTGGAAGTTTTATACAATTTCAGTAATGTTTTTTCACTTAGCTTCATGTTGGTGTTGACCCTCCTTACTCCCAGTGTGCTGTGCAAATTTTGATCATTCTCTGTAAGCAGTGCTCTCTGGCAGAGAATGGGCCAGGTCCCAGTGCTGGAAACTGAACTACTCTCACCTGAATCATATCCCCAACTGTCCTAAACCACAGGCCGAATCCGGGTGCATGGTATTGGTGGGGGCCACAAGCAACGTTATCGCATGATTGATTTTCTGCGTTTCCGGCCTGAGGAGACCAAGTCAGGACCCTTTGAGGAGAAGGTTATCCAAGTCCGCTATGATCCCTGTAGGCAAGTTTGGGATGTGGGATGATGATGGAATGGTCTGAATAACTGCATAGCTTCTCAGGAGATGTGGGGCTGCCTAGATGGTCTGCTTACCTGTCCCTCACCCTGATCAGGTCAGCAGACATAGCTCTGGTTGCTGGGGGCAGCCGGAAACGCTGGATCATCGCCACAGAAAACATGCAGGCTGGAGATACAGTCTTGAACTCTAACCACATAGGCAGAATGGCAGGTGAGAGATGGCTACCAGATGTGTGGGCTGGAGGCAGCAAAGGTTCTAGAGCTAATGAAATCCTGTCTTTTAGTTGCTGCTCGGGAAGGGGATGCGCATCCTCTTGGGGCTCTGCCTGTGGGGACCCTCATCAACAACGTGGAAAGTGAGCCAGGCCGGGGTGCCCAATATATCCGAGCTGCAGGTATGGGGAAAGGAGTTGCCTGGGTCCTATAGTTTGGAAAGGCAAGGAGAGTCTGAACCGATGGTTCCACATCTGGCACTGGTAGAGAAAATTAAGGAAAAAACAAGAAACATGAGGATGAAGATATGCATGTGTTTTGACCTAAAATGTAGCATGCATCCTTCTTTGTGTATCTGTTCCTAAAGAGCAAAGCAAGGGCAGCATGTGGGGTGTGGCCCCTGTGTAAATTCCTCTGCACCCCCCTGTTTTGTGGAGGGTGGCAGATCAGCTTCTTTCCCCAGGGACGTGTGGTGTGCTACTGCGGAAGGTGAATGGCACAGCCATTATCCAGCTGCCGTCTAAGAGGCAGATGCAGGTGTGTATGGGTATGGCTGGGAGGGGTCAGCAAAGGAGGAATTTTTGGAATATAACTTTCCTGTCTGGGGTAGGTAGGTCCCAGCTGTTTTATGATGCAAGGAACTGCCTTGAGCTGAGGCTGTCCTTTTCTGCCACATGACTTAGGTGTGCTTTGTCGGATTGGCACCATAAGTAAGTTTTTTTTTTTTTCGAGACAGAGTCTTGCTCTGTCGCCCAGGCTGGAGTGCAGTGGCACGATCTTGGCTTACTGCAACCTCCACCTCCCAGGTTCAAGCAGTTCTCCTGCCTTAGCCTCCTGAGTAGCTGGGATTGCAGGCATGCACCACCACAGCTGGCTAATTTTTGTGTTTTAGTAGAGATGGAGTTTCACCACGTTGGCCAGGCTGGTCTCGAACTCCTTACCTCGTAATCCACCCGCCTTGGCCTCCCAAAGTGCTGAGATTACAGGAGTGAGCCACTGCGCCCGACCCTAATTTTTTTTGAGACAGGGTCTCTATTGCTTGAGTGCAGTGGCACAGTCAGCTCACTGCAGCCTCAAACTCCTGGGTTCAAGCAGTTCTGCCTGAGCCCCCCAAGTAGCTGGGACTACAGGCGCACGGCACTCTACCAGGCTAATTTTCGTATTTTTGTAGAGGCAAGGTATCACCATGTTGGCCAGGCTGGTCTCAAACTCCTGAGCTCAAGCATTCTGCCTGCCTAGGCTCCCGAAGTGCTGGAATTACAGGTGTGACCCACTGCACCTGGCCCTGGCTAATATTTTTTATTTTTGTAGAGATGGGGTCTCATTATGTTGCCCAGGCTGGTCTCGAACTTCTGAGCTCAAGTGATCCTCCAGCCCCGGCCTCCCAAAGTGCTGGGATTACCAGCGTGAGTCCTTGCGCCCAGCTCTTTGTTTTCAACTACCTAGTTCCTACTGTAGGACCTTCACTTAGCTTCAACCATCTTGTGCTTTTCCTTTTTCCTCTCTCCTCTCCTTGAGTCTAAGAAGCCCCCCAAGGGTTTTGCTGTGAACACTGTCAAGCTCTTTCCCCCACATTGTATAGAATCTCCATCTGTTTTCTCTGTCAGGTGCTGGAAACGTGCGTAGCAACAGTAGGCCGAGTATCCAACGTTGATCATAACAAACGGGTCATTGGCAAGGCAGGTCGCAACCGCTGGCTGGGCAAGAGGCCTAACAGTGGGCGATGGCACCGCAAGGGAGGCTGGGCTGGCCGAAAGATTCGGCCACTACCCCCTATGAAGAGTTACGTGAAGCTGCCTTCTGCTGCTGCCCAAAGCTGATATCCCTGTACTCTAATAAAATGCCTCCCCCTCCTGTAATCTGTTACTGGTTTTTTGCGGGAGGGGATGGTACAGACTGAACGTGGGGAAAAGAAGTAAAAAGTGTGGGAGGAAAAGAAAGTACAGGACACTGGGTCTGTCCCCACCCCAATTCCCTTACAGGTAATGGAGCCGGGGGTGGAAATAAATGACGTCCAAGCCTTTTCCAGTTGTGACTGGGAAACAGGGTGGGCACTTCCGCAGGAGGGAGGACAAAAGGAAGAGGAAAGGGCGGCGCAGAGGAGGAGGTGCTGCGTCGCCAAGGTGGCATCCGCGGCTCCTCCCCGGCCCTTTCCCAGGGCCCCTAGCCTTCCGCTGGGTCCGGCGGAAATAAGCCGTGGCTTTTGGCTGGCGGAGACGCTGGCAGGGACCAGGCTCCACCCTGCCCCAGTGGCTGCCGACCCAGGCGGCTGCCGCTCTGTTCCGCAGAGGCACGCCCCTTCCTGTCTCTCCGTCTCGACCCCCTCGCGGGGCCCAGGTGGGGCCCGAGTCGCCGCCAGCATCTGTGCCGCGTCCCTTGCTCTGTGAAGGACAGGCCTCGCGCCAGGACCCCGGTGGACTTCTGAGGTGGCCAGAGCCCCGCCGCGGCCCCTTGCTCCTCTCCTGCCCACTTGCCCATCGAGCCTTGCGCTCACCCAACCTCGGTTCCCCATCCTACCGTGCCTCGGGGTTCTAGTTTATGGGGCCTAATCCCCCCTCCCCCACTTTACCGCGCGCCCCTGGCTTCTCGGGTCTCCAACCTCGGTCCCCCAAGCCTCGCGCCCCTCACCTACCTTGTCTGTGCACCCTGCCCTGGGTCTCGCGGCGCCCCAACTAGCCCTTTTGTTCCAGTTGCTCCAGTCGCTCCAGTCAGAGGCGCCTCCAACCCACCAGTGCCTCCTCCCAGTCCATCGCGCCTTGCCCTCCCACTCCACCACCAGTTCTCAGGTCTCTTAACTCTGCGATCTCGGGACTCTTAACTTGGGTCTCACACTCCCATGCTCCAATCCTTAGAGACAGCACCCCTTTCCACACACACTCACGATCTCCCTCCCAAACATACCCCTCTGGGCTTCACATATCCCCAGGGTAGCTGCCTGTTCCAAGGCCTTGGGATTCACTTGTAACTCCAAGGCTGCCCTGCCTGCCCCCACTAGTCTGCCCACTGTTCCAAACCAACCTACTCCAGGCCTCAGGGTCTTGGGGACCTTCCTTTTAGCCCCCAAATTTTGTGTTATTTCACAACAAAACACCCCAGTGTTCTCTGCTTAGGCCTGCCCCGACTCAGCGTGCAGCATGCAACTCCTGGGCCTGGCTTTACCCCACCCCGCCTGACAGCTGTTGCCATTTGCTTCCCCACCTCCTGGATGTCTTTGATTTTCTGACCTCTCCTTACTCTAGCTTGTCTGTTCTCTTTTCCTTGTGTGCTCCAGGTGCCAGGATGGTGGGGGAACTCCGCTACAGGGAATTCAGGGTGCCCCTGGGGCCTGGCTTACATGCCTATCCTGATGAGCTGATCCGCCAGCGAGTGGGCCATGATGGGCATCCTGAGTACCAGATCCGTTGGCTCATCCTGCGGCGTGGCGATGAGGGTGATGGGGGCTCTGGCCAAGTGGACTGCAAGGCTGAGCACATCCTGCTGTGGATGTCCAAGGATGAGATCTATGCCAACTGCCACAAGATGCTGGGCGAGGATGGCCAGGTCATCGGGCCCTCCCAGGAGTCTGCAGGGGAGGTTGGGGCCCTGGACAAATCTGTGCTGGAGGAGATGGAAACCGATGTGAAGTCCCTCATTCAGAGAGCCCTTCGGCAGCTGGAGGAGTGTGTGGGCACCATCCCTCCTGCTCCTCTACTTCACACTGTCCACGTGCTCAGCGCCTATGCCAGCATCGAGCCCCTCACTGGGGTATTCAAGGACCCAAGAGTCCTGGACTTGCTCATGCACATGTTGAGTAGTCCCGATTATCAGATTCGCTGGAGCGCAGGCCGGATGATACAAGCCCTGTCCTCCCATGATGCTGGTGAGGGGCAGTGTGGGGAGGAAGGGAAAGCAGAAGGGCTGGGTCGGCTCAGGGACTCACAGGACACTGTGGCAGGAGCCTCTGATCTCATCAGTACGTAAATGATTCTGTTGCCCTTCTCTTAAGAGTTGGAAGAAAAGGAGGTGGGAATGGGAGTGAGGGTGGGGGTTATCTGCCAAAAGAGGAAAGACTATCTTCAATAACCTCATATTAATTAGTTGCTTTTTATGCAAAGGAAGAATTTACAGTTTAGACTATTGTAGATGGTGTTTATGTGCGTGTGTGTATGTATATAAGTTGTCAAATTTTAGCTTTTGAAGCAAATCAGTTCTTTCCCATTGTGTGGTGGCAAAAGGATTAGATTGAAAGAATAGAGGGTCTAAGATTTCTAGGAAGGGTGAGATTAGGGAGAAGTTACTAATTGGGATATGGGTTACAGGGACCCGGACTCAAATCCTTCTGTCACTGAGCCAACAAGAAGCCATTGAGAAACACCTGGATTTTGACAGCCGCTGTGCTCTGCTAGCACTGTTTGCACAGGCCACACTCTCTGAACATCCCATGTCTTTCGAGGGCATTCAGCTACCACAGGTAACCTTTAGGGGTGTAAGGTGGGGGGAGCTTGTGAACAAGATCTAGGGACCAGGCCTTTGCACCTATCTACAGAGGATGGTATGGAGAGAGGGTCTTAAACTGGGACAAGGTGGATGTAGGCCAAAGGTTGTATCCCACAGGTCCCAGGAAGGGTGCTCTTCTCCCTGGTGAAGCGGTATTTGCATGTCACCTCGCTCCTGGATCAGCTGAACAACAGTGCTGCGGAGCCAGGAGCCCAGAACACTTCTGCTCCTGAGGAGTTGAGTGGGAAGAGGGGTCAACTGGAGCTGGAGTTCAGTATGGCCATGGGCACCCTGATCTCGGAGCTGGTGCAAGCCATGCGCTGGGACCAGGCCACAGACAGACCAAGGAGCTCAGCACGGTCCCCCGGTTCCATCTTCCAGCCTCAGCTGGCAGATGTGAGCCCAGGGTTCCCCACTGCCCAGGCTCAGCCCTCCTTCAGGAGGTCAAGACGTTTTCGCCCTCGTTCTGAGTTCGCAAGTGGCAATACCTATGCCTTGTATGTGCGGGACACACTGCAGCCGGGGATGCGAGTGCGGATGCTGGATGATTATGAGGAGATCAGTGCCGGGGATGAGGGTGAGTTTCGGCAGAGCAACAGCGGCGTGCCTCCTGTGCAGGTGAGTGGCATATGGTGGTGGGACACTGTTAGGGGTCTATTTGGGGTGGGGCAGAGTTGGGACTTCCATACAGGGGGCTCCAGCAGGCCACCCAAAGAGAAAGCTTTCTATAAGATTGGGATGGTGAAAAAGAGTCAGTAGTTGAGAGGTGGGCCCTTCTGAGAGCTGGAAAAATCTGGGTTTAGGAGGCTGTGAAGTCAAGAAGACTCACACAGGAAGAAACTGATATAGCCAGACTCCTCCAAAGGTCAGGGTCAGGGAGATGGCCAGAAGGAAGTGTGGGGGCATAAGCCATGAAAGATAGGGTGAGAGGAGAGACAGGCCCATCCCCCAAAGGAGAGGGCATCCTTTGTATGTGTGTATGTGTGTGTGTGTGTGTGTATTCTCTATATGCTGCTGTTTTGTTATATGAAGGTTTTTCTAAAACCTGGCCAGGTGGTCACCCTGAGGGCTATAAGTCCTCAGTACTGGGCCACAGCCAGTCATTAGTGAGTCCTCCCTTCCCCTTCCCTCTCTTTCTTTCCCTATCCTCCAGGTATTGTGGGAGTTAACAGGCCGCACCTATTGGGTGCACTGGCACATGCTGGAGATCTTGGGCTTTGAGGAAGACATTGAGGACATGGTTGAGACTGATGAGTACCAAGGGGCGGTGGCCAGTAGAGTCCTGGGTAGAGGTGAGCTCAGGGAGGAAGCAAGGGTCAGCTCTGAGCAGGGTAACGGTGGTCCTGCTCAGTTGCTAGTGACATCCCTGTGCCCCTCGGCCCATTTCCACAGCCCTGCCCGCTTGGCGCTGGAGGCCCATGACAGAACTCTATGCTGTGCCTTATGTGCTGCCTGAGGATGAGGACACTGAGGAGTGTGAACACCTGACCCTGGCTGAGTGGTGGGAACTCCTCTTCTTCATCAAGAAGCTGGATGGACCTGACCATCAGGAGGTTCTCCAGATCCTCCAGGAGAACCTAGATGGGGAGGTAGAGCCAGCCTGGAGGCACTCAGAGGTTGGAGGGCTCTATTGCAAGGGCTGGACTGTATAGAGCATTTGAAAGGCTCAGGATGAAAAGTGGAGGTCAGAGAGTGGAAGGGGCTGCAGAGGAGGGGTCTGGAATTTTCAGAGGTGGGAGAGGCTGGTGAGCTGTTTGGGAGGAGCCAGCTGCCAGCTGAGGAGATCAGGATGGAGGGTATGTGTGCAGAGAGAGCCCCACCTCTACCAAGTGCTCCCTGGGTCCTCTGTGCCGGCAGGGCTGTCTGCAATGAGAGCTTCTCCTTGATGGCAGATTCTGGATGATGAGATCCTAGCTGAACTGGCCGTACCCATAGAATTGGCCCAGGACTTGCTGCTGACTCTGCCACAGCGACTCAATGACAGTGCCCTCAGGGACCTGATCAACTGCCGTGTCTACAAGAAGTATGGGCCTGAAGCCCTAGCAGGGCACCCAGCCTACCCATCCCTTCTAGAAGCCCAACAAGATGTCCTCCTGCAAGCTCAGGCCCAGGTTAAGGACTCAGAAGATGCAGCCAAAGTGGAAGGTGGGTGCCAGACACAGCAGCTGAGCCGACACACCTTCAGGGCATTAGCACAGGAGAGATGTCTGTGCTGATTTTTATGCAATCCTTTCTGGAAGTGATGCCACCTTAGAATCTGCAACTTAGAAGCAACAAATGGAGAAGCGGGCACTCTGTTCCCTCAAAGAATGAAGAAGGATGTAAAGTTAGAAAATTGCAAGATAATTTTGAAGACTTATAAAAGCCCCCACATTTAGCTTTTTTTCTTGTAGAGAAATATACTCCATGCTTTGAAATAAAGAGAAGTGCTCTCCTGTTTGCAGATGAAGCTGCTTTGCTATTTTAAGAATATAAAGGCCAGGTGCGGTGGCTCATACCTGTAATCCAAGCTCTTTGGGAGGCCTAGGCGGGCGGATCATGAGGTCAGGAGATTGAGACCATCCTGCTTAGCATGGTGAAATCTCATCTCTACTAAAAATACAAAAAAAAAATTAGCCGGGCATGGTGGTGGGCGCCTGTAGTCCCAGCTACTTGGTAGGTTGAGGCAGGAGAATGGTGTGAACCCAGGAGGCGGAGGTTGCAGTGAGCCGAGACGGCACCACTGCACTCCAGCCTGGGCGACAGAGCGAGACTCCATCTCAAAAAATAAATAAATAAATAAATAAATAATAAAATTTGTCATAAAGCTGTCTTACAAGGACATTAAGAGATTAGATCCCCAAACCTAACTTTTGCGGGGCAGGGCGGGGGTTAAAAAATTTAAAACATTTTTTAGGAGAAATTAAGAGAAAAAGATTGAGAGTTATGAATCTATTTCTGAGCCTTCACATTACTAACAATGGCCAATTCCTGTGACTCTCCTCTTCCTGTAGCAAAAGAACCCCCATCTCAGAGTCCCAACACTCCCCTGCAGCATCTCGTGGAGGATTATGGTCCAGCTGGGAAAATCCTCCTGGATCTAGAGCAAGCCCTCAGCTCGGAGGGGACGCAGGAGAACAAGGTCAAGCCACTCCTGCTGCAGCTGCAGCGGCAGCCCCAGCCCTTCCTGGCACTGATGCAGAGCCTGGACACTCCAGAGACTAACAGGGCCCTGCACCTGACTGTGCTGAGGTAAGAGCGTGGTGACAGGTGGGATCTCTGAGGGCAAAGGGGGTCTATGAGGCTGGCTGCACATTTCTCTGCCCCCAGAATCCTGAAGCAGCTGGTAGACTTCCCTGAGGCACTGCTGCTCCCCTGGCACGAGGCCGTGGATGCCTGCATGGCCTGCCTGCGGTCCCCAAACACTGATCGAGAGGTACCCCTGCCTTGCTCTGGGGAGAGGCTGGGGGAGAGGATAAAGGCAGCCACTGGCAAGGCACACCCACTGGGCAAGGCTCTGGAGGGTGTGATAGAGCCTTTGGGCTCTTAGTTTGAGTTTTGCTTTTAAAATTGAATTTTATTTTTTTTAAATAGGTAATACATTCACATGGTTCACAAATCAAAACGCTCTAACAAGGTATACACTGAGAATTCTTGCTCTCACCCAAATCCCTGTTCTCCCAGTGTCCCCCACACACCCCTTACTGGTAATTACTTGTATTAATTTATGTATCATTCCCATGTTCCCTTATGCAAATATAAGCAAACCCAAATGTGTGATCTTGCCACTCTCTTTTTTACACAAAAGGATATGGAGATATTATTACATAGAACATTAAGAGCTTCAGTAGCTCCATTTTTGGCTGGTCCTGTGGGAGAAAGGGGGATGAAGGATGCAGAAGGCCCATCACATACCAGAGTCCCCTGCAAAAGCTACAGAGAAGTCCTGGGCACAGAAGGCTTCAGAAGGGCTCAGAGAACTAGGGTCATGGTGACAGTAGGTGTTTGCAGTGTGGCTGTATTTTTGGCTGTTACGTAGAATTTACTTTCTAAGGCAGGCTCATTGGGTATACACACAAACCCAGTCCCTGTCAGTCCCTTCCCAGCCATCCAGGTGTCTGCGCCTGAACATCTCAAAATACAGCCCTACAACTGTTTTTTGGGACGGTGGGGCCTGGATGAAAGAACCCAGGATGCTCTCTGCAGTTTTTGTCAATATAATCAGCAGCCTAGAACCCTAGAGTAGCAGGGCATCTTGTGCCCTTTTCCATTTTGGTTTGTCTTCAGTTCTCTAACCACCTGGCTCTTGTGTCTCCCCATCCCTGTCTTTTCATTTCCTCACTCTGCCTTGCTCACTGTAGCACCCCCAGCACCCAGTACACAGTGGGTACCTGCTACTGCAGATGCCCTTGCAGCCCTCGCCCTGTCTTCATTCATCTCCTCCTTTATGTCCCCACCCAGGTGCTCCAGGAACTGATTTTCTTCCTGCACCGCCTGACCTCAGTGAGCAGGGACTATGCCGTGGTGCTGAATCAGCTGGGAGCAAGAGACGCCATCTCCAAGGCCCTGGAAAAGCACCTGGGAAAGCTGGAGCTGGCTCAGGAGCTGCGGGACATGGTGTTCAAGTGTGAGAAGCATGCCCACCTCTACCGCAAACTCATCACCAACATCCTGGGAGGCTGCATCCAGGTCAGGAGGAAGGGGAGCTTGTGGGCTCAGAGCAGCATCAGAATATGAAACCCCAGCAGTGGCGGGTAAGGGCTGTGTTCCCATGGCTGGGAACAACAGGTGACTCTAGTGACCCTGGGATATTTGTTTCCCTGCCCCTCTTCCCCATCTGGGCCTGCTCTGCTGGTGCTGTAGAGGAAGTCCCACTGCTGCTTGGTCTCTCCTTCATCCATGTTTCCATGTGTCTCTCTGTGTTCCTCCTGCCCCCGTGCCCCTTCTCTCTGATGTTCTGGCTGCAGATGGTGCTGGGCCAGATTGAAGACCACAGACGAACCCACCGGTCCATCAACATCCCTTTCTTTGATGTGTTCCTCAGATACTTATGCCAGGGTTCGTGCCTGTTGCCCTGTTGCTCTACCGCTCCATACCTATGTTTGTTTCCCCTTTACACCCTACCTGGCTGTGACCACCACCCATTCCCACTTACCCCCAGGCTCCAGTGTGGAAGTGAAGGAGGACAAGTGCTGGGAGAAGGTGGAGGTGTCCTCCAACCCACACCGGGCCAGCAAGCTGACGGACCACAACCCCAAGACCTACTGGGAGTCCAGCGGCAGCGCCGGCTCCCACTACATCACCCTGCACATGCACCAGGGCGTCCTCATCAGGTAACGCTCCCATGCATGTGCTTTGCCACACACCTACGCTTTCCTGTGACGCCCCTGTGTTTTGGGGGACGCGCCACCCCCCTGGACTTGGCCATGGGCCCTGTCTACAAGTTCCAAATGGTTTTTCCTCCCCACTCCCAGGCAACTGACTCTGCTTGTGGCTAGCGAGGACTCAAGCTACATGCCGGCCCGAGTGGTGGTGTGTGGGGGTGATAGCGCTAGCTCTCTTCACACGGAACTCAACTCGGTAGGGCCCCAGGGCCATTAGCCATTACCCCACTCCTCACAGGATCTGCCCTCCTGCTTCGATCTGGCCCTATCCTACTTTTTTCTACTCCCACCTGTCTTGAGCCCCACAGAAAGTAGTGTCCTTTATCCCTGTGCTTGTGCCACCAGGCCCCAAACAGTGAGGGTGGACAATGAGGATAGCTTTTTCAGGACCCTACACATCCCAGGGCTGGGGAAGGGAAGGAAACAAGTGAGGGGACTGGAGCCTAGAGCCAACTTGGCTCAGCACTCCCATCTGCACGTGTAGAGGTGACAGCCTTCTCTGCCCCCCTGTCAGGTGAATGTGATGCCCTCTGCCAGCCGGGTGATCCTCCTGGAGAACCTGACCCGCTTCTGGCCCATCATCCAGATCCGCATAAAGCGCTGCCAGCAGGTGGGGCTAGGGATGTGGGGTGTGGCCCTGGGTAGGGGGCTCTGAGCCCCATAAACGGGCAGATCTTGAGCCAGAGGACCAGCCTGGGTCTCAAGCAGCTCCAGGTGTGAGGTTCGAGGGCGTAGCTGACCCCAGCCCATCCCAAGGAGCGTGTGGGGCGAGTGAAGATAGTCCTGTGTGTGTTTCAGGGTGGCATTGATACGCGCATTCGGGGGTTAGAGATCCTAGGCCCCAAGCCCACGTTCTGGCCAGTGTTCCGGGAGCAACTCTGTCGTCACACACGCCTCTTCTACATGGTTCGGGCGCAGGCCTGGAGCCAGGACATGGCAGAGGACCGCAGGAGCCTCCTGCACCTGAGTTCTAGGTGTGTGAGAGTGTGCGTGTATGCCTGTGCCTGTGGGAAAGGTAAGGCTATTGCAAATAGCTGGCAGGCAGGGGTCCATTTAAGCCATGAGATGGAGGTTTAATATGCGTGGGGAGGGGGCTGGAGTGTTCTGAGCTGTGGGAGGGGAAGAAAGGATAAAGAGAAGAAATTTCTCCAGTGGGCTGGGAATAGGATATACTAGTTAGCACAGGGCAGTTTTGAAGTACCAGGGGGGCCTTCAGTTTGGGTGCTAGAGGTTAACTGGCAGTCTTAGGCAGGGTGGACACCGAGATAACACACACCTCAAGCCTCTGACACCTTCCTCCTCCATTCTCACCCCCAGACTGAACGGGGCCCTGCGCCAGGAGCAGAATTTTGCTGACCGCTTCCTCCCTGACGACGAGGCTGCCCAAGCTCTGGGCAAGACCTGCTGGGAGGCCCTGGTCAGCCCCGTGGTGCAGAACATCACCTCCCCTGGTAACCATCCTGACACCTGGACCCATTACTATCTCAGGGCTTGGCTCCACTAATTAGCTCCTTCTTGCTCTACCCTAGAACCACCTGGATTATGTTCTGGCCCTTTTGGCACCTGCATTTGTAATCCCAGTGCCGTCTTCTCATAGCCCAGGGGCTGCCCCCTTTCCTATGTCTCTCAAGTATCAGCTGACACCATAAGTGCAGAAGGTACCTTGTTACCCACTCCCTTATCATTCTTTTCATATCTTTTTTTTTTTTTTTTTTTTTTTTTTTGAGACAGAGTTTCACTCTTGTTACCCAGGCTGGAGTGCAATGGCGCGATCTCAGCTCACCGCAACCTCTGCCTCCCGGGTTCAAGCAATTCTCTTGCCTCAGCCTCCTGAGTAGCTGGGATTACAGGCATGTGCCACCATGCCTGGCTTATTTTATTTTATTTTATTTTATTTTTTTCAGACAGTGTTTCGCTCTTATTGCCTAGGCTGGAGTGCAATGGCGCCATCTCAGCTCACTGCAACCTCCGCCTCCAGGGTTAAGCAGTTCTCCTGCATCAGCCTCCCGAATAGCTGGGATTACAGGCATGGGCCACCATGCCCGGCTAATTTTGGATTTTTAGTAGAGATGGGGTTTCTCCATGTTGGTCAGGCTGGTCTTGAACCCCCAACCTCAGGTGATCCACCCGCCTCAGTCTCACAAAGTGCTAGGATTACAGGCATGAGCCACCGCGCCCAACCCACACCTAGCTGATCTTATATTTTTTAGTAGAGATGGAGTTTCTCCATGTTGTGAGGCTGATCTCGAACTCCTGACCTCAGGTGATCCGCCCACCTCAGCCTCCCAAAGTGCTGGGATTATAGGCATGTGCCACTGCGCCTGGCCTTTTCTATTTTTTTAATGTTTATTATTTTTATTTATTATTATTATTTTTTTGAGATGGAGTCTCACTCTGTCGCCCAGGCTGGAGTGCAGTGGTGTGATCTCGGCTCACTGCAAACTCCTCCTCCCAGGTTCATGCCATTCTCTGGCCTCAGCCTCCCAAGTAGCTGGGATTACAGGCGCCTGCCACCACGTCTGGCTTATTTTTGTATTTTTAGTAGAGACGGGGTTTCACCGTGTTAGCCAGGATGGTCTCGATCTCCTGACCTTGTGATCCGCCCGTCTCGGCCTCCCAAAGTGCTGGGATTACAGGCGTAAGCCACTGTGCCCAGCCTGTTTATTTATTATTTTTAAAGATGACCAGGCCGGGCTCAAACTCCTGGCCTCAAGCGATCCTCTCATTTCAACCTCCCAAAGTGCTGGGATTATAGGCATAAACCACCCTACCTGGCCCCTCCCTTGTATCATTTCATCCAGTTGCTCTATCTCCACACTCCTGTTCAGCCCAACCTCTCCCACTTCCCTGCAGACATGGCTGTGCCTTGGTTTGTCTTTCTCACCCTCTAGATGAGGATGGCGTTAGCCCCCTGGGTTGGCTGCTGGAACAGTACCTGGAGTGTCAGGAAGCTGTCTTCAACCCCCAGAGCCGCGGCCCAGCTTTCTTCTCGCGGGTGCGCCGTCTCACTCACCTGCTGGTGCATGTCGAGCCCTGCGAGGCACCCCCTCCTGTGGCGGCCACTCCTCGGCCCAGTGAGTAGTGGGGATTCAGGTGGGGAGCTCTAGTCAGGAGCATTTTCCTGGGCCCCACGTGTACACCACAGACTTCTGTCCATCCCCATCCTTCCCCTCCTGTTGGCTCAGCCTGTTCATCTTCCAGGTTTGTGTCACCTCCATCCATGAACATCACTTTGGGTGGCAGCATGTCAGGAAAGGCCTCAGGGCACCCCCTTGGATAGCGACTGGAGTGGAGGGGCTGCCCACTCCTTGCCTCTGCCACTTTCTTGATCTCCACAGAGGGCAGAAACAGAAGCCATGACTGGAGCTCCTTGGCTACCCGGGGCCTTCCAAGCAGCATCATGAGAAACCTGACGCGCTGTTGGCAAGCCGTGGTGGAGAAGCAGGTGGGCAGGAGCGGGCCTGGGGGAGAGAGGGGACACCAAAATGGTGGCATGTTGGGTTGTGTCTTCATGCTCCTGCCCCTTCCTTCCAGGTGAACAATTTTCTGACCTCATCCTGGCGGGATGATGACTTTGTGCCACGCTACTGTGAGCAATTTAATATTCTGCAGAACTCGAGCTCTGAACTGTTTGGGCCACGGGCAGCCTTCTTGCTGGCGCTGCAGAATGGCTGTGCGGGAGCCTTGCTGAAGCTCCCTTTTCTCAAAGCTGCCCATGTAAGCCTCCACCCTTGCTGCATCCTTGGGTCTCTTCCTACAAACTCTTCCTTCCTCGCCTCCTCCAAATGACCCACCCTTCCATTCCCATTCTATGATGAACATATGTTAGTATATAGCCATGTTATAAGAAGCTTAAAAAATTGGCTGGGTGTAGTGGCTCACGCCTGTAATCCCAGCACTTTGGGAGGCCAAGGTGGGTGGATCACGAGGTCAGGAGATCGAGACCCTCCTGGCTAACATGGTGAAACCTGTCTCTACTAAAAATTTAAAAAATCAGCTGGGTGTGGTGGCACACACCTGAAGTCCCAGCTACTCAGGAGGGCAAGACAGGAGAATCGCTTGAACCTGGGAGGCGGAGGTTGCAGTGAGCCAAGATCACGCCACTGCACTCCAGCTTGGGTGACAGAACAAGACTCGGTCTCAAAAAAAAAAAAGAAGTTTAAAAAATAAATAGTGGCCAGGTGTGGTGGCTCACGCTTGTAATCCCAGCACTTTGGGAGGCTGAGGCAGGCAGATCACCTGAGGTCAGGAGTTTGAGGCCAGCCTGGCCAACATGACCAAACCCTATCTCTACTAAAATTACAAAAATTAGCCAGGCATGGTGGCACATGCCTGTAGTCCCAGCTACTTGGGAGGCTGAGGCAGGAGAATTGTTTGAACCCAGAGGTAGAGATTGCAGTTAGCCGAGATTGCACCACTGCACTCCAGCCTGGGTGACAGGGCTAGACTCATCTCAAAAACAAAACAAAACAAAAACCACAATTGATGAACTAAAATGCAAGCAGCACCCTGGAAAGCAGGGTAAAGAGCAGCAGGAGCATGAGGCTCCTTGTGTAGCCTCCAGTCCTAGTTTATCAGTAACTAGGCTCAATCTTGGCTCAGCACAACCTCCACCTCCCGGGTTCAAGCAATTCTTCTGCCTCAGCCTCCCAAGTAGCTGGGATTATAGGCACAGGCCACCACAAAAATTAGCCTGGCCAATTTTTGTATTTTTAATAGAGACAAGAGTTTCACCACGTTGGTCAGGCTGGTCTCGAACTCCTGACCTCGTGATCTACCCACCTCGGCCTCCCAAAGTGCTAGGATTACAGGCATGAGCCACCACTCCTTTCCCTTCCCCTTTCCTTCCTTCTTTTTCTCTCTCTCCTTTCTTTTTTTTTTCTCTCCCTCTCTCTCTTTCTTTTCTTTCTCTTTCTTTCCTTCTTTCTTGACAGGGTCTTACTCTCTCCCAGACTGGGGTGCAGTGGTGCAGTCACAGCTCACTGCAGCTTCAACTTCTTGGGCTCAGGTGGTCCTCTCAGCCTCCTGGGTAGCTAGGACCATAGGCGTGTGCCACCATGCCCAGCTAATTTTTTTCGTATTTTTAGTAGAGATGGGGTTTTGCCATGTTGCCCAGGCTGGTCTCCAACTCCTGGGCTCAAGCCATCTGCCTGTCTTGGCCTCCCAAAGTGCTGGAATTACAGGCGTGAAGTGCGCCTGGCCTTATTTTCTCATTTTGAATGATTATTATTAGTTTGAATTTTTAGACACAATGTGAAAAGACACTTTCCATAATTGTTAATATTGCTAATTTGTACAATGGTTAATGATCGTATATAATAGTTGTATGAAAGCATCAACCACCTTAGGAAGCTGCCAGCATTCATATCTACTTTCCAGACCCTCGTCCCTCCTCCCCACTCACCTGCTCTGCTTGCTTGTTGATGGCTTTCCTGTGCTCTGCCATTGCTCAGGTGAGTGAGCAGTTCGCCCGGCACATTGACCAGCAGATCCAGGGCAGCCGGATTGGTGGAGCCCAGGAAATGGAGAGGCTGGCACAGCTGCAGCAGTGCCTGCAAGCTGTCCTGATTTTCTCCGGCCTGGAGATAGCCACCACCTTTGAGCATTATTACCAGTGAGTGTGGACCTAAGGAGCGGGAGCTGGCGGGAGGCAGGATGATGGTGGAAGAGCCAGCTCATGGGCCTGGAAGTCTGGGATAGAGCCAGGGTGGAGCCTTGGAATGGGAGGCTGGGCCACACTGGTGCCCACACTGAGGCTTGGCCCGGGCTGCATGCACTGTAGGCACTACATGGCGGACCGTCTCCTGGGCGTGGTCTCGAGCTGGCTGGAGGGGGCCGTGCTGGAGCAGATTGGTCCCTGCTTCCCCAACCGCCTCCCCCAGCAGATGTTGCAGAGCCTGAGCACCTCTAAGGAGCTACAGCGCCAGTTCCACGTCTACCAGCTCCAGCGGCTGGATCAGGAACTCCTAAAGCTGGAGGATACAGAGAAGAAAATACAGGTGAGTGCCTTGGAAGGGATGAGCAAATGAGAAGGTAGAGGGAAGATGGGCGTGGAGCAGACTGGAGGAGGCCATGGCATCTGGGAACCCTGTGCTCCTTCAGGTGGGCCATAGGGCCAGTGGCAAGGAGTACAAGAGCGAGAAGGAAGAGGGAGCTGGGGCAGCAGCAGCGGTGGATGTGACAGAGGGAGAGGAGGAAGAGGAGGAGAATGAGGACCTCTACTATGAAGGGGCAATGCCAGAAGTGTCTGTGCTTGTCCTGTCCCGACACTGCTGGCCTGTTGCCTCAATCTGCCACACACTGAACCCCAGAACCTGCCTGCCCTCCTACCTGAGGGGCACTTTGAACAGATACTCCAACTTCTACAACAAGAGTGAGTAGCCAGGCAGAGGGGACTGGGGAGAGGGTGGGCTACTAGGAAAGGACCTGGAGTTGGGGGCAGACCCTGATGTTGGGAGGCTTGATGTGAAAAGAGATGGTCTGTAGCTGGGCACAGGGCTCACGCCTGTAATCCCAACACTTTGGGAGGCCGAGGTGGGTGGATCACTTGAGGTCAGGAGTTCGAGACCAGCCTAGCCAACATGGTGAAACCTCGTCTCTACTAAAAATACAAAAATTAGCTGAGTGTGGTGGTGCATGCCTGTAGTCCCAGCTACTCGGGAGGCTGAGGCAGGAGAATCACTTCAACCCACAAGTGGAGGTTGCAGTGAGCCAAGATCGTGCCACTACACTCTAGCCTGGGTGACAGTGAGACTCCATCTCAAAAAAAAAAAAAAAAAAGAGTTGGTCTTTTAATTTAAATTTTTAATTTTTGTTTTTATAGATTCAGGGAGAGAGAGTCTTTAGGGATAAGAATTCCCTAGGCCATGGGAAAAACAGTGGTTTTGAGAAGAAAGGGCAGGAGCTTGGTGGCTGAGGGTGGCAGGTGCTGTCAGATACCTGATCCCCAGATCATTGTCTTTTCTGTTTTAAAATAAGACCTGGGAATCTCTTTGTGGGTGACAGGGAGGATGGAGGCAGGAGGCACCTGAGGCCACTCAGGAAGGAGTGTCTGGCTCCTTCCTGGTCAGTCACCTGTCATCCTAAACTCCCCACTGGGGGCTGATCCCTGAGCTGGCAGCAACACAGGAGGGGGAAGAGGCTCAGACCTGTGGTCAGGGAGCCCCCTAATAGGGGAGACATTGTTTCCTGTCACAATATTCCAGCTTGATAAGAGCCTCAGTCCTTCCTCCCTTCATGGTTTTGTCTCCACACGGGGCAATCCTCGAAGGCACTGATGAGAACCTGCCTGGCATCAGGCTAGGCATAGGATAGCTCCCAGATACCTGAGGCTCTCCATGGAGGCAGGCCCAGAGAAGGCCGAGATCTGGAAGCTCAGACCAGGAGCTCCAGTGTCCATAAATGCTGGGGTCACACGCCCTGTAGAGATCAACAAAGCTTGACCAGCATGCACCCTCCCTCCAACACCAACTCCCTCCTTTCCCCTGCTCTTTGTCTCCCTCCCCCTTCCTGGTACCTCACCAGGTCAGAGCCATCCTGCCCTCGAGCAAGGCTCACAGAGGCGACTGCAGTGGACGTGGCTGGGCTGGGCTGAGCTGCAGTTTGGGAACCAGACCCTGCATGTGTCCACCGTGCAGATGTGGCTACTGCTGTATCTCAACGACCTGAAGGTGGTCCACGTGCCTCTCTTCCTGAAACCTTGACTCCCTCTGCTTCTTCCCTCTATCCTCTTCTCTCCACTCCTTGGGGAGGCCCTGAATGTCTCCCATCTGTTCTCTGAAGGCAGTCTCTGTGGAGAGTCTGCTGGCGCTCTCAGGGCTCTCTGCAGACATGCTTAATGAGGCGATTGGGCCCCTCACCTCTTCAAGAGGCCCCCTGGACCTTCATGAGCAAAAGGATATACCAGGAGGTATGCACTTAGGGCCAGAGGGGCCTCTGCTCTGAGGCAGGGCCGGGCTTCTCATGGGCTCTCCACTGAGTGAGTGATCGGTGTTTATTTCAGGGGTCCTCAAGATTCGAGATGGCAGCAAGGAACCCAGGTCGAGATGGGACATTGTGCGGCTCATCCCACCTCAGACGTACATGCAAGCTGAGGGTGAAGAGGGCCGGAACTTGGAGAAGAGACGGAATCTTCTGAACTGCCTCATCGTCCGAATCCTCAAGGCCCATGGGGATGAGGGGCTGCACATTGACCAGCTTGTCTGTCTGGTAGGCAGGGGTGGGCACAGTGGGTGATGGATCTTTGCTGGGATTGGGGGAGCAGTCTACAGAACAAGGTGGGTCCATGTGTGGTGAAGCACGTGGTTCACTATGTAGCCTGTAGGAGTGTGAGGAGTGAAGTCAGGATGCACCTGGTGTCCTTGGGGCATCCTGTCCTAGCAGCCTGTGGTTGGAGTGGAAGCTCAAGCAAGGAGGGGTCAGCTGCCTCTAACCTACCGCTTGTCCCTTCCTCCCCGACACCAGGTGCTGGAGGCTTGGCAGAAGGGCCCATGTCCTCCCAGGGGTTTGGTCAGCAGCCTTGGTAGGGGGTCTGCCTGCAGCAGCACTGACGTCCTCTCCTGCATCCTGCATCTCCTGGGCAAGGGCACGCTGAGACGCCATGATGACCGGCCGCAGGTGCTGTCCTATGCAGTCCCTGTGACTGTCATGGAGCCTCACACCGAGTCCCTGAACCCAGGCTCCTCAGGCCCCAACCCACCCCTCACCTTCCATACCCTGCAGATTCGCTCCCGGGGTGTGCCCTATGCCTCCTGCACTGCCACCCAGAGCTTCTCTACCTTCCGGTAGCCCTGGACTTGGGGTCAGGGGAAGATAGAGCTGGAGCTTTTACAGAAATAAAACCTGAGAGTTTGATTATATGATGTGTGTTTGGCAACTGCTAGAGATTTGAGCTGGGAGGTGGCGGGGGCTTTCCCGGCTGGTGAGGAAGGAGCCTTTGGCACTGAGTCTGTTGCATGATATGCCAAGGGTCTTGTTAGGGTGAGGATGGTAGACTGGGAGAAAGGCAGAGGGAGTCAGGTACGATTTAGCACCCCCTCTAGGCAGAGAGATTGAGGGGACTAGGCAGGATGATGGCACTCAGCCCCTTCTCAGAGGGTGTGTGGTCGGAAGTGCTTTCATCTGGCAGGCTGGAGATCCAAGCCCAACTTGGCCACTCACCAGATGGTTTGTAACTTGGGCAGATTATCGAGCAGTTCTCCTCGTTTGTGGAACTGGCCCAGTCACTGTAGGACTCCGACAAGTAACAGGTATGGAAGTATTTGACATGGTGAATAAAGGCATTGCCAGTGAGTCCCTATTTTGGCTACTACTCCCAGCAGTGAATGTGGTTCCTTGGTGCCTTCCCTAAGTAAGACTGACATGATGAAGGTGAGGTCAGTGACCCCTGTGGCCGCTGCAGGCACCCAGCAACCTGAATGTGTATTCCATCTGATGGCGTAGGCTCAGAAAGTTCTAGCACAGTTCTTACTTTCACAAGCTCCTCCGTTTTGCCCCTTTCTTCCACTCCTTTGCCTCCACCCCTTCTCTGTCCCTGCAGAGATGCACACGCTGTCATCAAACTCCTACCCCTTGATTCTCAAAATGAGGGATTTGGAAGAACAAGAAAAAAAAAGAAAGAAAGAAAGAAAGAAAAACTCCTACCCCTGCGGGCACGGCGCTATATGCACCTTTAGTCCCAGCTACTCGGGAGGCTGAGGTAGGAGGATCGCTTGAGCCCAGGAGTTCTGGGCTGCAGTGTGCTCTGCCATTCGGGTATCTGCACCAAGTTCAGCAACAATATGGTGAACTCCCAGGAGCAGGGGACCAGGTTGCCTAAGAAGAGGTGAACTGGCGGCCAGGCATGGTGGCTCACGTCTATAATCCTAGCACTTTGGGAGGCTGAGATGGGCGGATCACGAGGTCAAGAAATTGAGGCCATCCTGGCCAACATGGTGAAACCTCATCTCTACTAAAAATACAAAAATTAGCTGGGCATGGTGGCGCGTGCCTGTAGTCCCAGCTACTTGGGAGGCTGAGGCAGGAGAATCACTTGAACCCGGGAGGCAGAGGTTGCAGTGAGCTGAGATTGCTCCACTGCACTCCAGCCTGGCAACAGAGTGAGACTCTGTCCCAAAAAAAAAAAAAAAAAGAAGAAGAAGAAAAATAAGAAGGGGTGAACTGGCCAAGGTCAGATAGAGCAGCTCAAAATGCTGATTGATCAGTAGTGGGATTGTGCCTGCAAATACTCACTGCACTCCTGCCTAGGCAACAGAGACCCTGTCTGTATTTTAGAAAAGGCAAAAACTCCTACCCCTAACTACCCCCATAGGTGAGCCTCTATCCTGCCACTGTTGGGGAGGTTTGCTTGTGCTACTATGATTGGCTCCATTGGCACCACCCCTGCTGAAGCAGGGCAGCTCAGGTCAGGCCAGGGGATCCCGTGCCAAAGGTGCAGCTCTGTGTCTTGGCAGGACCACTGGGGAGGAGGAAAGGAGGGATGACCCAGGCATCCCAAGGCTTGTAGCCCAGAGGTGACAGAAAAAGCTATGGAAGGAGGGGGAAGGGGGATGAGAGTCAGGTGGTAAAGGAGGGCACAGAAGCCAGACAGAACTGAGTGCCACCAGGACTGAGATCTGAAGTCTAGGGGGAAAAAAGGCCATGGCTTGTGGGAGTCAGGCTGCTCAGGATGAAGCCATAATACAGAAGGCAGAGGGGCCCCCTAGTGCTTGCTTTCCAGTATTGTTCCCATGGTGTTGGTGGCTCTCACAGCAGGGGCCAGCCTGCTGAGCGACAGCTGCCCTTTGGGGCAGAGTCCAGACAGGCAGCAGCAGCAGGCTGGGCCACAGTGGGCCCAGGCACACTGGGGTTGCTGCAGCTTGTCACTTAGTGCCTCTTCACCTTGGTACCAGAGATTATAGCCTTTTATTGGCCCAGGCCCAGTATTCTTGAGCTCGCTCTCAAGTGCCAGAGCTCTTTGCCCTTCTCTGGACTTTCCTGCTTTTTATGAGCTTATCCTTCTCCACCAGAAACTCAAAGAAGCTTCCTGCTGTGGGGTCCAGTAGTCAGGCCAGCATGCAGTGCATGCAGGGGCAGATGATAGAACTTACTTGCACTATAGCCCCGTTCTGCTACTGTCCCGAGGCCTCCTCCCTGGGCTGAGCTGCAGGCTATGCCTTGAACTTACTGCCCTCATCAGCCCCTGGCCATCCTACTCAGTCACCTTGCCTGTCTCCCATGGGGTGCCTTCCTGCTCATCTGCAATGGAAAAAGTCTCCAGAATTCTTTTTTTTTTTTTTTTTTTTTTTTTTGGACAGCGTCTTGCTCTGTCACCCAGGCTGGAGGAGTACAGTGGCACGACCTCGGCTCACTGCAACCTCTGCCTCCCAGGTTCAAGCTATTCTCCTGCCTCGGCCTCCCTAGTAGCTGGGATTACAGGCGCCTGCCACCACACCCAGCTAATTTTTGTATTTTTAGTAGAGACAGGGTTTTACCATATTGGTCAGGCTGGTCTCAAACTCCTGACCTCAGGTGATCCAGCCACCCTGGCCTCCCAAAGTGCTGGCATTACAGACATGAGCCACTGCACCCGGCCTCTTTTTTTTTCTTTCCCCAGATGGAGTTTCACTCTTGTTGCCCAGGCTGGAGTGCAATGGCATGACCTCGGCTCACTACAACCTCTACCTCCGGGGTTCAAGCAATTCTCCTGCCTCAGCCTCCCGAGTAGCTGGGATTACAGGCATGTGCCACCACGCACGGCTAATTTTGTATTTTTAGTAGAGACGGGGTTTCTCCGTGTTGGTCAGGCTGGTTTCAAACTCCCGACCTCAGGTGATCCACCCACCTCGGCCTCCCAAAGTGCTGGGATTACAGGCGTGAGCCACCACAGTCGGCCTATAACAATTCTTAAGGGAAGAACACACCAGCTTTGGCCTTGAAACCCTGCATGTCGCCATCTGCAGTGCAGTTCCTGTGTTGCCCTCCTCAGCACACATCTCACCCCACCCCAAGACTCAGAACTCCTTGATTTGCCCAAATCCAGGTGAGAAGCTTTGACTTCAGGCACAGTCCAGCCTTCTGTCACCAGCACCAGGAAGGATGTGAACCTTTCTCTCCCTCAGAGCCATCCATTCTAGAGGGCAGACAGTTGGCCTCATTTCTAAGATAACTAAGGGGACAGAAGTTAATTACTCTGAGCCCATTGTGAGGCCACCCTCACAGCCGTGACTCCTTATATTTCTACAGCTGGGTTAGGACCTTGGCTGGTCAAGACTAAGTAGTCAGCCCCCACCTCCCCAAAAACAAAATCAAGCAAAGACCACATACAGATTCCATTTATATGAAATGTCCCAAATAGGCAAATCTATAAAGACAGAAAGTAGATGAGTGGCTGAGGAGATTGAGGATGACTGCTAAAGGACATACGGGTTTTTTTTTGGGGGGGTGTCAAAAATGTTCCAAAATTGTGGTAATAGTTGCACAATTCTGTAAATATACTAAAAAACACTGTATACTTTAAATGGGTAAACTGTATAGTTAAGTGAACTATATCTCAATAAAACTATTACCAAAAACGAAAACCAAAAACCAACAGCTGAAGCTCAGAGCTTTCCAGTATCTCCCCTTGGTCCTTGTTGAAGGGGAAAAGCAGCAGTTTGAAGGCTTAGGGTAGCCAACACTGACTGCCTTTTAGTGGACATTCACATTTTATAACCACATCATCTGAGCCCATTTCCCATGCTTGGGAAACTCCCCACGACAAATCTACACAGAAGATAGGGCCCACCTCCTACCCCATAAAAGACCAGATCCTGGTATTCCCAGTGCTGTAAAGCCATATGACCAAGACTTAGCTAATCAGAGTGAAGCGAGAGAGAAAGTAGAGAACATATTTTGGTGGCTATGTGACACCTTCATATCAACACCGTGATTCTGATAGGCTTTATCAGCCAGAATCCATTCTTTGACTTTAAAGTAGGATTGACATATGTGACAATAGGGACCCTGCAGCACTGGGTCCCTCACTTCCCCCTGTCCCAGTAGCTACATCCCTAGGGTTACAATCACCAGGAGAGCAGACTCTCCTTCATCTCCCATTATGCGGCAGCTTCCGTTTCTATCACCAGAACCACATCTTCCCCATCCCAGAAGCATCAAGCAATAGATGTCCTAACTTCTGATTCTACTTCTATTCCTTTTCATTAGAGCTACCTTTTTTTTTTTTGAGATGGAGTCTCGCTCTGCTGCCCAGACTGGAGTGCGGTGGCGCGATCTCGGCTCACTGCAGCCTCCACCTCCTAGGTTCAAGCAATTCTCCTGCCTCAAACTCCTGAGTAGCTGGGACTACAGGCGCACGCCACCATGCCCAGTTAATTTTTTGTATTTTTAGTACAGATGGGGTTTCACCGTGTTAGCCAAGATGATCTTGATCTCCTGACCTTGTGATCCGCCCTCCTCAGCCTCCCAAATTGCTGGGATTACAGGTGTGAGCCACCGTGCCTGGCCCAAGAGCTGCCTTCTTTTAGATACAGGATCTCACTGTGTTACCTAGGCTGCAGTGCAGTGACTGTTTACAAGCGCAATCACTGCATACTACAGCTTTGAACTCCTAGCCTCAAGGGATTGTCCCACCTCAGTCTCCTAACTGGGGGCATAGAGCTTTTAAGATAGGCGTTATTTAAGAAAGGGTCTCACTCTGTCGCCCAGGTTGGAGTGCAGTGGCACAATCACGGCTCACTGCAGACTTGACCTCCCAGGCTCAAGTGATCCTCCTGCCTCGGCCGCCTGAGTATTCTTTGTAGAGATGGGGTTTCACCATGTTGCCCAGGCTGGATAGACTTTCAAATGTTCCATAGTTTATGATTTATCTAGCCTTAAAAAAGAAAAAAAAATCTTGTCCGGGTGCAGTGGCTCACACCTGTAAACCTATCACTTTGGGATGCCTAGGCGGATGGATTACTTGAGGTCAGGAGTTTGAGACCAGCCTGGCCAACACAGTGAAACCCCTTCTCTACAAAAATACAAAAATTAGCCAGGTGTGGTGGCATACACCTGAAATCCCAGCTGCTCAGGGAGTTGAGGCAGAAGAATAGCTTGAACCTGGGAGGCGGAGGTTGCAGTGAGCCAAGATCATGCCACTGCACTCCAGCCTGGGCAAGAGGGAGACCCTGTCTCAAAAAAATTCTAGAAAATGTCCAGCCTCTTTGAAATATTCTTTCCTGAAATTCTGATTGTGTCAAATCTCATGTTTGTTTTATCTTCCATTTTGTTATGTTATAGACGATCTTGCTGTGTCACCCAGGCTGGAGTGCAGTGATGCCACCACAACTCACTGCAACCTCCAGTTCCTGGGCTCAAGCAATCCTCCAGTCTCAGCCTCCAGAGGAGCTAGGACTATAGGCGTGTGTCACATGTCTGATTTTTAATTTTTTTTGTAGAGACAAAGTCACCTTATGTTGCCCAGGCTGGTCCCCAACTGCAGACCTCAAGGGATCCTCCCTATGCCTCCCAAAAAGCTGGGATTACAGGTGTCAGCAACTGCGCCAAGCCTCTTCCATGTTTTTTAACCTCTTTTCCTTAGTTTCCATTTCTCTGTTTGTCAGTGCTCCCTCTGTGTAACTTCAGACCTATTTCCAGTTCATTCTCCCTTTAGGGAGAAGTCTAATCTGCTGCTTAACCATAAAGTTTCTAACTTCCCGTAGTGTACTTTTCTTCTTTTTTATTTTTTATTTTTTTTGAGGCGGAGTTTCACTCTTGTTGCCCAGGCTGGAGTGTAGTGGTGCGATCTCGGTTCACCGCAACCTCCAGGGTTCAAGCAATTCTCCTGTCTCAGCCTCCCGAGTAGCTGGGATTACAGGCATGCGCCACCACGCCCGGCTAATTGTTTGTATTTTTAGTAGAGATGAGGTTTCACCATGCTGGCCAGGCTGGTCTTGGACTCCTGACCTCAGGTGATCCACCTGCCTCGGCCTCCCAAAGTGCTGGGATTACAGGCGTGAGCCACCGTGCCCGGCCCTACTTTTCATTTTTAAAAGGCTTTTAAGTTTTGTTTTTTTTTTTGAGATGGAATCTTGCTCTGTCGCCCAGGCTGCCATGCAGTGGCACTATCTTGGCTCACTGCAAGCTCTGCCTCCCAGGTTCACACCATTCTCCCACCTCAGCCTCCTGAGTAGCTGGGACTACAGGCACTCGCCACCACACCCGGCTAATTTTTTGCATTTTTAGTAGAGACGGGGTTTCACTATGTTAGCCAGGATGGTCTCCATCTCCTGACCTCGTGATTTGCCCACTTCGGCCTCCCAAAGTGCTGGGATTACAGGCGTGAGCCACTGCACCCAGCCTTAAGTTTTACTTTTTGATCACACCAGTTTAGTACCTTTTGACATTAATTTGTCACACTTTTTCTTTAAACATGACATTTTTTATTTTTTATTTTATATTTCTCACATTTTAATTTTTGCCAGTTTGATCCTGTTGCCCTTTGTTCCTAATGACTCTTGCTCATGGTGGTTTCTTTCCTTGTGTGCTTTAACTGTAAGCTCATATTCCTTGAAATTTTAACTGAAAGAATTCCTTGAGGCCTGGGTTTAAAGAACAATCCTCAAGAAAGGATTACATTTGCTTCTGCCAGGTCCCTGGAGACACTATCTACTTGAGACTTTTTTTTTTGGGGGGGGGGGGGGTTTCACTTTTTTTGCCCAGGCTGGAGTGTAGTGGCACGATCTTGGCTCGCTGCAACCTCTGCCTCCCAGGTTCAAGTGATTCTCCTGCCTCAGCCTCCGGAGTAGCTGGGATTACAGGCACATACCACCAGGGAGGCTGAGGCACAACAATCACTTGAACCTGGGAGGTGGAGGTTGCAGTAAGCCAAGATTGCACCACTGCACTCTAGCCTGGGTGACAGAGCAGACTCTGTTTCGGGGGGGAAAAAAACACACACAAAAAGGCCACAAAAAAACAATAAAAAGATGAGTAAAGAGAATGTTTATGAAGTGGCTCCTACATAATGTCCCAGCCCTGGGAGTCATGAACAGACTCCATGGTCTTCATTGACCCCTCTTCTTCGGTATCAGAATCCCTGGTTTAAGGCAAGGATGAGAAAAGAACACAAGGACACAATGAACCAGATCCAAGCTGAGGCTGTGTGGCATGACAGAAGGCTGAACTATTCTTCTTGTGTAGCCCTAGGGATAGTCCAAGAGCCCTCTAGTCTTCTCTGAGGCAATGAGATTCAAGGGCAGCTATGATCCTTGCCCTTGAATGGAAACCAGCCGTGGCCAAATCTGTCCTCACAGATTCATGTCTCCCTGGGGCAGTGGCAGAGCAGAGGATAGTTCCTTCTTACTCTTTGCTCAAAGGGAGATGCCTCCTGTCCTTGCCTGCATTTCGTCGCCTCTTTCGACTCAAGAAGTTCTCCAATTTCTTGCTGCGTTTCAGCTCCTTGAACTTCTCAGCTAGTGCCAACTGGCGCTGCTCAGCTAAATGACAGGCAGAATGAAAGGTGGTGAGCAAACAAGGAAGCCCCTATTCTTTCCCAAACCAGGTCAGTAACTCCAAGCCATTATGCTGGGATACATGAGTTCTTTAAAGCTCACTGGTGCCCCTTTATCTTTTTTTGAGACGGAGTCCTGCTCTGTCACCCAGGCTGGAGTGCAGTGACACAATCTCGGCTCACTGCAACCTCCGTCTTCTGGGTTCAAGTGATTCTCCTGCCTCAGCCTCCGGAGTAGCTGGGATTACAGGCATGCACTACCACATCCGGCTAATTTTTTTGCATTTTTAGTAGACACAGAGTTACGCCATGTTGGCCAGGCTGGTCTTGAACTCCTGACCTTAGGTGATCCGCCCTCCTTGGCCTCCCAAAGTGCTGGGATTACAGGCGTGAGCCACTGTGCCTGGCCAACAGGTGACTTTTTTTTTTGAGACGCAGTCTTGCTCTGTTGCCCAGGCTAGAGTGCTGTGGCACGATTTCAGCTCACTGCAACCTCCGCCTCCCAGGTTCAAGTGATCTCCGGCCTCAGCCTCCTGAGTAGCTAGGATTACAGACGCACGGCACCACACCTAGCTAGTTTTTGTATTTTTAGTAGAGACGGGGTTTCACCATGTTTTCCAGGCTGGTCTTGAACTCCTGACCTTGTGATCCGCCCTCGGCCTCCCAAAGTGCTGGGATTACAGGCGTGAGGCACTGCGCCTGGCCCAACTGGTGACTTTTATTTATTTATTATTTATTATTATTATTTTTTGAGACAGAGTCTCACTCTGTTGCCCAGGCTGGAGTGCAGTAGTGCGATCTCGGCTCACTGCAAGCTCCACCTCCCGGGTTCACGCCATTCTCCTGCCTCAGCCTGCTTAGTAGCTGGGACTACAGGCACCCGCCACCATACCCGGCTAATTTTTTGTATTTTTTAGTAGAGACAGGGTTTCACCATGTTAGCCAGGATGGTCTCAATCTCCTGACCTCGTGATCTGCCCACCTCGGCCTCCCAAAGTGCTGGGATCACAGGCGTGAGTCACTGCGCCCGGCTGACTTTTATTTTTTTTATTATTATTATTATTTTTTTGTGAGACGGAGTCTCGCCCTGTTGCCCAGGCTGGAGTACAATGGTGCAATCTAGGCTCTGCAACTTCCGCCTCCCAGGCTCAAGTGATTCTCCTGCCTCAGCCTCCTGAGTAGCTGGATTATAGGTGCGCGCCACCACGCCCAGCTAATTTTTTTGTATCTTTAGTAGAGATGGGGTTTCACCATGTTGGCCCCCAGGCTGGTCTCAAACTCCTGACCTCGTGAGCCACTCACATTGGCCTCCCAAAGTGCTGGGATTATAGGTGTGAGCCACTGTGCCCAGCCCAACTGATGACTTTTTATATGATCTCAGTCCTACTCAATTCAACCAACTATGAATACCTATGTGCCTGGCCCGTGTGTGTGTGTGTGTGTGTGCAGTATAGACCAAGAGATAAAACTGACTCTGTGTGTGTGTGTCTGGTGTAGACCAAGAGATAAAACTGATTGTGTGTGTGTAAACCAAAAGATAAAACTGTGTGTGTGTGTGTGAGCGCGCGCGCATGTAGTGTAGACTGAGAGATAAAATTCACTGTGTGTGGGGGGGGGTTGGGAAGTGGGGAGTGTAGACCAAGAGATAAAGGTGACAATCCCTGCCATGATCTAATTAGGGATACAAGACGGGTTACAAACAACTCCCTACTATTTCTACTTTCCTCCAAGTTACCATGGGATCCAGCCTTCATGCCTTCCTTAAAGGGGCTCAGGGACACCCCAACACAGGACTCTACCACCATGGGCCCCGCACCCCTGTCCCTGTTAGCAACAGTTGTGCCCAACTCACATTTCTTCAGGAAGTATGGCCGATGGCCCTGCTGGGCCTGAGCCCGACGTTCTTGCTTCAGGGCCAGGTGCAGCTCCTGCTGTTGCTTTCGCTCCTGCTGTGCCATTTCTTGCTGCTCCTAAGGAGCAAAGATGAGATGTGTGAATAGAAGGGACTGTGAATATCTCCCCACCTTTAATTGCTTTCATTACCCGCCACAATTATTACCCACTCACCATTCGCTGAAGCAGTTGCTGCAGTTTCTCATGCTCCTTTCCTGAACGGTGCTTCTTCAACTGTTTTTTCACAAGCTCCACATTGGAAAATGAATATCATGGTTAGCATTCTGCAAATGTTAGCTGAAATTTTAGGTAAAGCATTATCCTAAGAAGTTCACATATATGTGTGTGTGCATATATATATAAAAATATATGTATATATACACACACATATTTTTTTCTTTTTTGAGACGGAGTCTTGCTTTGTCACCAGGCTGGAGTGCAATGGTGCGATCTCGGCTCACTGCAACCTCTGCCTCCTGGGTTCAAGCAATTCCCCTGCCTCAGCCTCTCGAGCAGCTAGGACTACAGGTGCATGCCACCACGCCCAGATAATTTTTTTTTTGTATTTTAGTAGAGATTAAATATCACCTTGTTGGCCAGGATAGTCTCGATCTCCTCCTTTTGTATTTTAGTAGAGACTACTTTCACCATGTTGGCCAGGATGGTCTCAATCTCCTGACCTCGTGATTCGCCTGCCTCAGCCTCCCAAAGTGCTGGGATTACAGGCATGAGCCACCGCACCCGGCCAGAAGTTCACATATATTAACCTGATAACACCAAGACAATAACTATTTGTCTGTCTGTTTCTTTGTTTGTTTGGAGACAGTCTTGCCCTGTCACCCAGGTTGGAGTGCAGTGGCATGATCTTGCCTCATTGCAACCTCTGTCTCCAGGGCACAAGCAATTCTCATGCCTCAGCCTCTCGAGTAGCTGGGACTATAGGCATGCAACACCACACTTGGCTAATTTTTGTATTTTTACTAGAGACGGGGTTTCACCATGTTGGCCAGGCTGGTCTTGAACTGCTGGCCTCAAATGATCTGCTCACCTCAGTCTCCCCAAGTGCTGGGATTACTTACAGGCTGAGCCACCACACCTGGCCTCCGAGATAGTAATTATTTTATTTTTTATGATTAGAAAACTAAAGCATAGAGAGATTAAGTAACATGTCAATAGTCACACAGCTAGTAAACTTATGAATATGAACTGAATTGGAGAAAGTTAAATCTGCCCACCACTATACTTCCCGCTCCCCCTGCCCAACTGTCTAACCCGTGCCCTCATTTTCCACCCCACAAAATTCCCCAGAAACCAGTCTCAAGCTGTGTACCTCTTTCTCTTTTGCTCGGATGTCATTCAAGAATTGATATGTTTTGTCAAACACCTCAGGATTATATTCCCCTGACAGATCATCAAAGCGAGGGTCCCGGGCTACCTTTGGAGAGAACAGAGAGAATATAATACACAACTGTTCAATCTCCTTTCACTGAGAAAAAGTGCTTCCTGTCTCTTCCTCACCTTTCTTTTTTGTTGTTGTTTTTTGAGATGCTGTTGCCCAGGCTGGAGTGCAGTGGCGCGATCTGAGCTCACTGCAAGCTCTGCCTCCTGTGTTCACGCCATTCTCCTGCCTCAGCCTCCCGACTAGCAGCGACTACAGGCACCCGCCACCACGCCCGGCTAGGTTTTTTGTATTTTTAGTAGAGACAAGGGTTTCACCGTGTTAGCTAGGATGGTCTTGATCTCCTGACCTCATGATCTGCCCACCTCAGCCTCCCAAAGTGCTGGGATTACAGGCATAAACCAACGCGCCCGGCCTCTTTTTTTCTTATTTTTATTTTTGAGACAGAGTCTCACTCTGTCCCCCAGGGTTTAGGGCAGTGGCATGATCCTGGCTCACTGCAACCTCCACCTCCCAGGTTCAAGCGATTCTTGTGCCTCAACTTTCCAAGCAGCTGAGACTACAGGCGCACACCATCATGCCCAGCTAATTTTTGTATTTTTAGTAGAGACGGGGTTTGACCATGTTGGTCATGCTGGTCTTGGAACTCCTGACCTTGTGATCTGCCCACCTTGGCCTCCCAAAGTGCTGGGATTACAGGCATGAGCCACCGTGCCTGGCCTTCTTCCTTACCTTTTTACTGATGGGAACAACCTGACGTAAAAATGGTACTCGGATCTTGGCTGACATTTCCAGAGGCCTATGGAGAAATTAAAGGCCAAGTCAAAAGGACTCCAGTGTTGGTCAAAGGCTTCCCACTTGTCACCCAAGACAACATACACCTATTCAAGGTCCCAGTTATCTTCCAACTTCTAGGGCAAGCCTTGCTTACCTGTGCTTATCTGCAACACATGCATTTTGGATAGGTGGTCTAGAACCTTGTTTCTTAGGGCTGTTTCCAGCTACCAATTGTTTGTACGTCTTAGTCCCCACTTGGCTCTGCAATTCCAACAGTTCCTCAAATGACATGTTAGATGTGCCTGTGGAAGTGGGGAGGGACATACAACTCAGCTCAGCATGTCTCACTGCAGAAAAGACATCTTCCCATCCCCATTCCTTAGCTAGCTAATCCTTTCTAATACCCCATCAGACCAATCATTATTACAAGTCCTAGGCAGTAGAGGCTGTAATAGTGTTAAACTGACACCTAACTCTCCAACTTTTTCAGCAACTTGGGGCCTCATCTTGCTAAGGAAGGTGTGTATGTAAGGTCAAAGGTGGACCAACCATAGTCCCTTCTTTTTCCACTCTCTTTTACTCATTCACGGGTTTTTCCAGAAGAGCCTCTGCCTCCCTTGCTCAGTTACCATTGCCAGTGTCCTAGTCCATACGCTCAGCATCTCTCACCTCAATCAGTGCTCTAGCCTCCTAGTCTCCCAACCCGCCAGTCTTACTCCTCTCAAAGCTATGCACCCCAATTCAGCCTGAGAGAGGCATTGAAAATAAAATCAGATCTTATCACTCCCACACATAAACTTCAGATCATGTTACTCCTATAGGCAAAAGTCCCCAATGGCTTCCATTTTGCTCACAGTAAAAGCCATGTGCCTTAATAATGGCCTGGAAGCCCCCAAGTGACCTGGCCCCTGTCATGTCTCTAAATTCATCTACTCATCTCCTTCTCACTCCTCTCAACGTGTCTCCTAGCAGTGTGTTCCCACCTCAGTTCCTCTGCACATGTTGCTCTGCTTGGTATACTTCCCCCAGAAGCTGTACATAGGTACAGCTCCTCCCTCAGCTCCTTCAAGCCTTTATTCAAATCACCTTCCCAAAGAGGTCTTCTCTTAGTTAGTTAAAACTGCAACCCCTCGCCCAGGTGCGGTGGCTCACGCCTGTAATCCCCGCACTCTGGGAGGCCAAGGCGGATCAATCACCTGAGGTCAGGAGTTCAAGACCAGCCTGGCCAACATGGTGAAACCCCGTCTCTATAAAAATACAAAAATTAGGCCGGGCGCGGTGGCTCAAGCCTGTAATCCCAGCACTTTGGGAGGCCGAGGCGGGTGGATCACGAGGTCAGGAGATCGAGACCATCCTGGCTAACATGGTGAAACCCCGTCTCTACTAAAAATACAAAAAACTAGCCGGGCGTGGTGGCGGGCGCCTGTAGTCCCAGCTACTCGGAGGCTGAGGCAGGAGAATGGCGTGAACCTGGGAGGCGGAGCTTGCAGTGAGCCGAGATCGCGCCACTGCACTCCAGCCTGGGTGACACAGTGCGAGACTCCGTCTCAAAAAAAAAAAAAAAAAAAAAATACAAAAATTAGCCGGGCATGATGGCAGGTGCCTATAATCCCAGCTACTTGGGAGGCTGAGGCAGAAGAGCTTGAACCTGGGAGGTGGAGGGTACAGTGAGCCAATATCATGTCACTGCACTCCAGTCTGGGCAACAGAGTGAGACTCTATCTTGGAAAAAAAAAATTGCAACCTCTCCTCAGCTTTATTTTTTCTCCATATCCTCTATCACCTTAAAAAAATTGAGCTATAATTCATATTCCACAAAATCTAGTTCTTTAAAGTCTACAATTCAGTGTTTTATTGCCTTTTAATGTAATAATTTATTTGTCTGCCTCAAATGTTATTTATTTATTTTGAGCCGGAGTCTCACTCTGTCACCAGGCTGGAGTGCAGTGGCGCTATCTCAACTCACTGCAACCTCCACCTCCCAGGTTCAAGCGATTCTTCTGCCTCAACCTCCTGAGTAGCTGGGACTAAGGTACACCACAAAGCCCAGCTGATTATTGTATTTTTAATAGAGACAGGTTTCACCATGTTGGCCCAGATGGTCTCGGTCTTCTGACCTTTTGATCCACCCACCTCGGCCTCCCACAGTGCTGGGATTACAGGCATGAGCCACGCCCAGACTTAAATTTTATTTATTTTGAAAAAAGGTCTTGCTCTGTTGCCCAGGCTGAAGTGCAGCGGCCTAATCATTGCTCATTGCAGCCTCGACCTCCTGGGCTCAAACTATTCTCATGCCTTAGCCTCTTCAGTGGCTAGGAATACAGAC
This sequence comes from Papio anubis, assembly GCF_008728515.1. Classification (NCBI taxonomy): domain Eukaryota; kingdom Metazoa; phylum Chordata; class Mammalia; order Primates; family Cercopithecidae; genus Papio; species Papio anubis. Next base: position 41,445,231 of record NC_044981.1, on the reverse strand, counting down.
GTGGGCCACCACCCTGGCTACATTTTTTTATTTTTAGTAGAAAAGGGGGGTCTCATTATGTTGCCCAGGCTGGTCTTGAACTCCTGGGCTCAAGCGATGCTCTTGCTTCAGTCTCCCCTGGTGCTGGGATTACAGGTGTGATCGTCCACCACACCCGGCCAGGACAGGAGTGTTTGACTACTTCATTCACAACTGTATCTCCAGCAGCTAGAACTGTGCCTTAACAAAAAGCCTGCAGCATTTGCTGGGCACAGTAGCTCATGCCTGTAATCCTTGGGAGGCTGAGGGGGGTGGATCACTTGATCCGGGGAATTGGAGACCAGCCCTAGCACCTGGTAACATGGTGAGACCTTGTCTCTACATTAAATAAATAAATAAAACCATCCATCCAGGCGTGGTGACGCGCCTGTAGTCCCAGCTACTCGGGAGGCTGAGGTAGGAGGATCTCTTGGGCCCGGGAGTTCGAGGCCGCAGTGAGCCGTCATGGTGCAACTACACTCCAGCCTGGGCGACAGGGCAACACTTTGTCGCAAAAAAATAAAAAATATAAAAAATTTAAAAAACAAAGTCTACGGAATCTGCTGAATTCTGACCTACTAAGCCTTCAGCTGCCATCCATGCCTTTTCCTGCCTCCATACTATTGCACATAACGTTCCCCATTGCCGAAAACTCTCATCCTGCCGTGAAGAAACTTCTCAGGATGTCCTAATCCCGGAAGCAATTCCTCTCACCCCCACTTTCCATTGCACCAGGGGCGCCCCTAGCGTAGCGTCGGCCTCTCAGAGAACTTGGCAGTCTTACTGGCACGGTCTCCGCAGGCTCGGGGCCCCGCCTGGGAATCCCCTTCTCCTCCCCAGCCCGCCCCGCGCCGTGCCCTCACCCCTCAATAGGTCGCGGGCCGCGGCCCCAGGCTCCAGGCCCTCGCCGTCCTCCTCGCGGTCCCGGGCCCCGCGGGGACGTCGAGCCCCGGCGCCGGCCCCGGCGCGGCGGTTAGCTCCCGGCATCAGCGTGGAGTAGCGCTCGGAAGACAAAAGGCGCCGCTTCCGCCCACGGCAGCCTCCGCCCCCCCCGCCCCGCCTCTTCCGGCGTTCCCAGTGACGACTGGGCAGAAAATAGACTGCGCGGCCGGCGGCCAGGGAGCCGGCCCAAAGGATAGCCTACTCTGGAGAGATTGTTGCAACCTTCTGCCCGAGTCGCAGGGCGCTGGGTTCCACGCCCGAGAAGCTTGGGCCAGGCCTTGGTGGCATTTGGTTTCCTAATACCCTTGGCTGAGAAGCCAGAACCTCAGGGTGCTTGTCCTCAATACCCTGCCCCCACTGCAAATTCCAGCCCTCTCCACCGTATTCCACAAAAACACACGACACGTTTGGAGGTTTTAATTAATTTTTATAAAATCTGAGCTGGCTGAGCTTCAGGGTACAGCGACAGCTCAAGGAAGGATGGGATTATCTGCTGGTCCCCGCCTCCCCAAGACGGGGAGAAGGAGGTCTCATGCCAACAGCTGCAACTCCTTTCAGCTCCCAGTCAAGGCTCAAGGCTCAAGCAGGGGGACGGGATAGGCAAAGGGGGAGGGGGAAGCTCCTGAGGCTCAGACACTGCTTGCTTCTCCCTTCTCCCCATTCCCTTCCCTTCCCAACAGAACCTGGCTGGCCCTGGGCAGAGCTGAGGCCCAGGAGCAGCTGAAAGGAGGTGGATGGGGACAGAGCACCAAGGGGAAGGGGCCCTCGGCCCAAGGGGGGAGGAACCTGGCCCCCACCCCGCTACAGCTCCCCACTGAATTCACAGCACAGAGAACACCTCTTGCCCAACAACTCCACATGGAGGTATACCAAGTCCAGGGGTCAAAGGCGCAGGTGGGTGACAGATGGGCAGGGGCAGTGAAGGTGACAGCAGGCTCAGGAGGGGAGGTGGCAGAAACTTCCTCCTACCCATGGGAGGAGACGATGGGGCGACTTATATTGCTGTTGGTGGTCATGGCATTCAGCTCCCACCTGGAAGGCCAACAATAACAGACAGAAAGAAGAGGGGCCCTCAGCCCAAGCCCAGGGATGCTTGAACCAAGCTATAAACACACCAGTCCCTCCAACTTCCTAAAGCTCAACCACCCACAGCCACCTCTTACTTAACAGCCCTATTAGGTTTAAAAATCAGAACCCACCCACCACCAAATCCAACACCACCCACTCCTCTACCTCCAAGCTCATATGGATTTCCGGTTTATGTTTATATATATATATGTATATTCTAGCGTCCAGGCACCTGAGATCTGTGTAAACATGTCAGTCAACATCCCAACCTGCCTTTCCTGCTTTGCTTAGAGCCAACCAGACAGCCCCTCCACCTTACTCTCACCAGGAATGCCTTACCCCCACCAGGAATACCCATTTTTGCTCTCAACTCCCATCCTTTTAAGGCTCTGACTCAGCACTCCTATCCTTCCTGAGGCCTTCCCCACCCATTAGACCATGTTATTATTATTATTTATTTTATTTTTTTTGAGAGTCTCATTTTGTCACCCAGGCTGGAGTACAGTGGTGCAGTGGCACAATCTCGACTCACTGCAACCCCCGCCTCCCGGGTTCAAGCAATTCTCTTGCCTCAACCTCCCAAGTAGGTGGGACTACTGGTGGCTGCCACCACACCCAGCTAATTTTTGTATTTTTAGTAGAGACAGGGCTTCACCATGTTGGCCAGGCTGGTCTCGAACTCCTGACCTCAAGTGATTCGCCCACCTCAACCTCCCAAAGTGATGGGATTACAGGTGTGAGGCCCGATGCCCAGCCAGCAAGAGTTAAACTGAACTGGCCGGGCGCGGTGGCTCAAGCCTGTAATCCCAGCACTTTGGGAGGCCGAGATGGGCGGATTACAAGGTCAGGAGATCGAGACCATCCTGGCTAACCCCGTGAAACCCTGTCTCTACTAAAAAATACAAAAAACTAGCCAGGCGAGGTGGTGGGCGCCTGTAGTCCCAGCTACTCGGGAGGCTGAGGCAGGAGAATGGCGTAAACCCGGGAGGCGGAGCTTGCAGTGAGCTGAGATCTGGCCACTGCACTCCAGCCTGGGCGACAGAGCAGAGCGAGACTCTGTCTCAAAAAAAAAAAAAAAAAAAAAGAGTTAAACTGAACTGATACAAAGAGAGGAAGTATCTCAGAATGACCCAGACAGGAAAAATTATATACAAAGTAACATCTGGTAGTTAATTTGAACCTGAAAAATTATACATAAAGTAACATCTGGTGGTTAATTGGAACCTAAGAATTAAATTCAAAGGGAAGCAGCCAGATCTTCTGGAACCAATGTGATCCAGAGGCTCCTAAACTTGTCTTTACTTTGCAGCTAGGTTCTAAGATTTAATCAGTTCTCAGCATGTTCACAAAAATAACTGTATAAGCTTAGGTCTCAGAAAGTGACGCTGCTGAGCTGGATTTTTTTTTCATATAATTTATTCTGCTGACAGTTTTATATGATGGCTGTCAATTCACCTCCTTCCATCTCATTTCGCACAAGTACATTACATCTCCAGCAGAACAATAACGTCTGTCTCCTCCATACTGAGACCAAGCTAATCAGGTCACACCTGTGCTGCTCACTCACGCTCACCCAATCCCTCCCTTCCAACCACTCACTGTACCTGATGTCATGAGGCAAACAGGACTGGTCTAGGTTATATTGAATCACGGCCAGTTTGCACAGAGTCTTCAGACTAGGGCCTTTAAGGGAGAAGTTATGGAAAAGAGATGGTCAAAGGTGAGGAAAGGGTCCAGTCCTGGATATCACCACCCAAAGACAGGGACCTTGATGGCAGGAGCAATTCAGGAATAAGTAACTATACTTACTAAAGTCCAAAATGTGTAAGTCAGAATGATCTATGAGGTCAAATTCATCTCCCAGGCCTTCCTCAGGAGATGGACTGTCAGGATCAAAAGAGAGATGAAAGTAGGACAAAAACTACCCATGAGACCCCCTTTTCAAATACCTCCCACTCTCCCATTGGTCACTTCCCTGAGCCCTTCCCTCTCTCTTTCTAACCTGGTACCCCCAAAGAGGACAATCTTATCACCAACAATACAGCAGCACTGGCGCCGGCGGGGACATGGTCCCTTCCCCTTCGGTTCAATCTTTTTCCAGGTAAAGGACACTGAAGAGAAATTTATATGGAAGTTCAATACCTGCCTAGTCCAGATATCTTCCCCACCCCCATCCCTCACCTCCTCAGGATTATTTTCTTTTCCTCCCACCTCAATTGCTCCTTGTTCCTGCCCTAAACGCAGTGCTCTTTACCAGGATTAAACTTCCAGAGGTCATGGAAGTGCCGGTTCAGCCTTGCATTATAGCCACCAAAGATGTACAGCTCCCCATTGTAGCCAACTGGAAGGAGAGAGAAAACATCAAGAGTGTGAAGAGGGCAGGAAGGGAACTCCACATGGAAGTAACAAACACTCACAGGCCGAGTGGCTCCGGCGCCCCTCAGGCAGCACTGGAGTCGGGGGACAGTCCAGCCAAGCCTCAGTTCTGGTGTCAAAGACTCGAATGCGGTTGCAGTAAATCTCATTGTTGGAATGGAATGGCCCAAAGCGGTCGGCACGGCCCCCAAAGACGTACATGTGACTTCCCAGCATTGTGGCTGAGTGGAAGTCCCTCCAGCGTGCAGGGTTGCCCTGGGCAGAGGCAGAGAGATGGTGGAGGGGTCAGAACAAAGGCTGGAAGAGGATCTGCTCTGACTGAGCTTCCTATCATTTCTTCAACGGAGGGTGGGGATTTGGGAGAAAAAAGAAAGAGCAGACCTTTGTACAGATAAGAGTCCATGTCATGGTGCTGGTATCTAGCTTGTGAATGTCATTGGAAAAGCAGTCCGCCTGAGTAGGAAGAGAAAAGGAGGAAGAAAAGAGGGAGCCAACAGTCACTCTCTGACCCTCCATCCCTCCCCTCAAAACCTGCAAACGAGCCAAAGCCTCCCATTTCACCATCCAAAATTGCCCTTCCCCTCTTTCTCAGTCCCACCCTAAACCTCTTAGTTTATTCCCAGACCTACCTGCTGCTCGTAGCCCCCGAAAATGTACATGATCTTGCCTAGGACACAGGCCGAATGTCCATCCCGAGCCCCAGGAACTGTCCCTGACACTCGGGGTGTGAACCACTTGTGAGTATCTGAAGGAGATGAGAAAATGGCTCAACTAAGCACCCTCTACAACACTCCCTCCTGAGCTCTGGGGTACTCTACTCCCCAAGACCCCCAACCCAAACCTTTCTCAGGCAACTGAGGCAACATCTAGAAGGACATAGCCTCTCTGAGATCCATACTCACTGACGTCAAAGGCATACAGCACATTGCAGGCCCCTTCGGTGTCATTCCGCCCGCCCCAAAGGAGGACCGTGTCGTCAATGAGGACGGTTGAGTGTCCATAGCGCATGTAGGGTACAACAGGAGCTTGCCCACGGATGGCAGACTTCACCGGGGGCAGCTTTGTCCAACGCAAGGACACTGTGGACACAGCTCTGCTCAGCCCTGGGAACTTCCCTCCAGGCTGTCCACCTTTCCCAAACCAGATGTTCATCCCCAATCCCCTTGGTCCCAGAGACCACAGCCAAACCTCATCAGCAGCCCGTTTCCCACCCTGATGTGGGGACTCAGGGACAGCCCCAGCACTGGCTTACCTGCATTGAAAATGTGCACATCTATCTGACGCAGCGTCTCATAGTCTTCACCAGAGCAGTAACCCCCGAAGGAGTATACCCGATGCCCGACAGCCACTGCAGCATGGTTCACCCTGCGGGGCCCGCCCTCCAGGTGCACTGTCCACCGTAACATCCCCTGGACCACTGGTTACAGCAACATGCCCCCCCGGCACGGCCTGCTGCCTCTGCTACCTGCACACAAATTGGGGCCACAGGATCCTCAGGCAAGGCTTCTGCCCAGCTCACTGTGACTCTGCCCAGAACCAGCCTTTGCCTCCAAGTGTCACCCTGGTGGCCCTCCCACACTACCCCTCCACAGGGACACTAGTCACAGCTCAGGTGGCTGGCCCTGCCCCAAGGGAGCTGCCGAGGTCAGGGAGCTAGCCCTGGCCCAGTGTTCTCCAACAGTGAAGGGTGGGGCCGCCCCCACTTGATTGCCAGCTCAGAATCTGCTGATTATGGTCACCACCTACTCGTGGAGGCTCCACTCTGTCCCTGGCTTGGCACAAACTTGAAGCCCCTTCCCAGATGGTATATTCTCTTGTCTCTGCTCTGCTTACTGCCACCTCTCTAAGAATCTGTGTTCTTTAAGGTGGGGAAAGGGATCTCAAAATACTCACAGCTATTAATAGCCCAGCCAGCCTCAGACAGTCCATCGAAAGCTGGCATGAGTGCCTCAAAGCAGAAAAGCTTTCAGGCTTTTAGAGTAGAACAATCCCCCTACCCAAGATAGGGCGGGACTGATCCAGGAAGGGACCTCCATGTTACCTTGGTTGGTTTGCCCCTCACAGGGAGCTCTTGTCAAGCTGAGTTGTTGTCATTGGGGTCACCCAGGGCCCCCCACAGGCACAAGGAGTTCCTTTGACAGCTGTGCCTGGTATGCTGCCAGGACTTAAGCCAGAAAGGTATGTGTATGCTTAGGCTTGGGGGATGGGGATAGAGGGAAGGGTTTTCTCCTCCTGCCACTTCCCCATCCCTGCTACTGTGGTAGAGAACAAGCCATTTCCAGTAGAAAAGAGGGAACAAGGTCTTCCACAACTTGGGCTCCTGAAAGGCGGATAGAGGTGGGAGTGTGCAATGGAAAGGGGAAGGGGCTGGGCACGGTGGCTCACGCCTGTAATCCCAGCACCTTGAGAGGCCGAGGCAGGTGGATCACGAGGTCAAGAGATGGAGACCATCCTGGCCAACATGGTGAAACCCGGCTCTACTAAAAATACAAAAATTAGTTGGGCATGGTGGCTTGCGCCTGTAGTCCCAGCTACTCAGGAGGCTGAGGCAGAATTGCTTGAACTTGGGAGGCGAAGGTTGGAGTGAGCCCAGATTGCACCACTGCACTCCAGCCTGGCGACAGAGCGAGATTCTGTCTCAAAAAAAGAAAAAAAAAGAAAAAAGGGAAGGGAGGCAAAAAATGCCCTTGGGCAGGACAAGAGAAAGATCAAGCATGAGAGGTCATGGTCTTTTTTTTTTTTTTGAGATGAAGTATCACTCTTGTCCCCAGGCTGGAGTGCAATGGTGCAATCTTGACTCACTGCAACCTCCACCTCCCGAGTTCAAGGGATTCTCCTGCCTCAGTCTCCTGAGTAGCTGGGATTACAGGTGACTGCCACCACACCCGGCTAATTTTTGTATTTTTAGTAGAGACAGGGTTTCATCATGTTGGCCAGGCTGGTCTCAAACTCCTGACCTCAGGTGATCCGCCCGCCTTGGTCTTCCAAACTGCTGGGATTACAGGCGTGAGCCACCGCACCCAGCCGGTCACGGTCTCTTAAACACAACCAGTCAACCTAGTGGCAGGTACACCTGGGTACATCTGAGGTTTTTTTCAGGCAAATCCTTGCAAGTGACAATGCTTTTGCTGGCAGGCATCTCCTGAGTTTGGGTGGATCATCATCTGCTCCCTGTTTAAGAAGCCCTGGCAGAGCACAGGGCCAGGCAAAACCTCAGGCACAAAAACAGCTCTAATAAGGGAGGCCCCTTGCAGGAAAGAGACATGGCTTTCAGCTGGCTTGCTAGTCCCACCCACCCAACCTCCCCCAACTCCACACCCCAAGCTTTAAATAGCCATGGGGCCCATCCTGAAATAGCCCCAGCAGGAAGCTACTCTCACTTCATTACTCCCGGTCTCCAAAATATCTTGGGTCTGGGCTTGTGGAAATTGTTAGGAGGTCGATGGGCTTAAGAATGGAAGTCTTCCATCCTTCCTTATATCCCCTATTCTTCCCTTCAGATATGTCAAGGTAAAGTAAAATATGCACAGGAGAAGAGATAAGCAATTCCAGCCAAAGGTGGAGAAAAAATTTTTAGTTTCTCTGCCATAAGAACAACTCAAATTCAAGGAGAACAAGCCCCCAGGCTCTCAGGGGCTCCTCTTATCCCTGGGTCTCCCCAATCCTCCATCACCACCAAGCATTTTCAAGCTTCTTCTATTCCCTTAATGTATCTACCCGCCTGGTCTCTTGCATTTTTTATTCCCCATTTCTCGCCCTTCTCGATCTCGTGAGAGCTTTGCAGTTTTCTCATTTTTCCTTCTCCTACCATTCCAAGCTCCACCCAACAGCCCTCCATTTTCCCACCTCCACTAAGGAAAGAAAAATTAACATGCCCTGACCACGGATATCCCTCCCTGCATATGACTCTATCCCTGTCTTCTTCCAGACATTCCGGCCTCCTCTAGCCCACCACGCCAGTAACCCCTCCCCTTCCACTATGCTCAGCTTCCCTGTTTTCATAGCCCAGTCTTCCTTCCCATTTCCTTCATTGCTTCCTCCAGACACCAGGTCTCTCCTACCCATCTCCTGGCCATCCTCCCCTAGATCCGCTTTCCCCATTAACACTCTCCTTTCCCATCATCCCCCTAGCTCCCTCCCCACCCCCACCTCATCACTCTCAGGCCCCTCCCCCGCCACTCCAGCTCTAGACAGCGCGTCCTCAGCCCCCTAATTCTTCCTTGCCCTTCCACCCATCCCAGGCTACCTGCCAGGCCGAGCCGGGGCGGGGCCGCGGGTCCTCGCGCTGCCTGCAGCCTAGAACCCGTTGCGCGCCAACCGACGCCTTAGTCCCCAACGAGATAAACACAGCCAAGCTCGATTCTTCCGGCGGGCAGCTGTGCGCGCACGTGCAGTCGTAGCTAAGTCCCCGAGGCATTCCGGGACTTGTAGTCCACACGTTTCCTGAGAGACGAGAGGGCTGAGGAGTGGGCAGGGGCGCAGGAGAGATTCTGCGCATGTGCAAATATATGTCAAGACCGAGGAGGCCACTGGGTAATGCAGTCCTTTGTTTTCTGGGCTGGGCATGACGGAGGCGGGGCAAGGCGGGGGACTCCTCGTCCTCGCCAGTGTCAATCATAGGCATGGGGCGGGGCTGGAGGACTAGGCACCTCTGCACGTCCTGCCCCGCCGGAAGTGGAGGCCACGGGCTCTGAGCGGGTGAGGCGCGCGGAAACACCGGCGACGGGATTCGGATGGGGGCGGGTGGGGGACGCCGCAGCTGGGGCCATTTGAGGGGAGCCCATGGGTCCTGAAGGGCATCTGTCAGGCGGTACAGAGGGGGACTTCTAGGAGAGGGGAGAAGGGGGCGGGTACGCCCTGTTTAGGGGACTCTGATGACCCAGAGTTCCCAAGTCGCGGGGGAGGCGTGGCGGGGGAGCCGGGATTCTGGAAGGGGTGTCTTTTAGGAGGTGGCAGGGCCTCCGGTTGGGCGTTTAATTAGGAAGTGGCGGAGCAAGGCGGATGGGGCCTGGTTCAAGATAAGAGCCCCGACTAAGGGGGAGGAATGAGAGGCTGGAAGCGGGGCGGAGGGGTGGAGGATGCAGGAGCCTCGGGGAGGAGCTGGTTATTTTGCACACAGGAGACCACAAAGAGATGATGAGAGGATGAACATGGGCCTGGTTTCATCCAATCCCTGTCCTACCGCCTCCCTGTTCTTGCAGCCCCTGCCCGGATGGCAACAGTAGTTCTAGGGGGAGACACCATGGGCCCTGAGCGTATCTTCCCCAATCAGACTGAGGAACTGGGACCACATCAGGGCCCTTCAGAAGGCACTGGGGATTGGAGCAGTGAGGAGCCTGAGGAAGAGCAGGAGGAAACGGGGTCGGGCCCAGCTGGCTACTCCTACCAGCCCCTGAACCAAGATCCTGAACAAGAGGAGGTGGAACTGGCACCAGTGGGGGATGGAGATGTAGTTGCTGACATCCAGGATCGAATCCAGGTAGGGTGGAGGAGGGATGGTTCCTCAACAGGTGAAGCTGGGCTCCCTGAAAGCCTGGACCCAAACAGTCTTCTCTGGCTCTGCAGGCCCTGGGGCTTCATTTGCCAGACCCACCATTAGAGAGTGAAGATGAAGATGAGGAGGGAGCTACAGCGTTGAACAACCACAGCTCTATTCCCATGGACCCAGGTAAAAGATCATTCTTTCATTCTGGAATAATTACTAAGGAAATGAACTGGCATGAGTCAGTAGAAGGAAGTTTAAGAGGAAGACCCTATCCTAAAAAGATAGTTTGTAAACTAAGATTTTGTAGACTTCAGAGTCCAAGTGAAATGCCCTTCTGCTAGCTTTGGGGATGGGCAGGCTTGCCTTGAAGTAACAAGATGGATTTGGTGACCCCACCAGCCCAAGGGCTCTGGGTTGATTCAGGGATTGGGGAGGGGAGCTGGTCCCATTATTTCTATACCTGACTGGCCTCTGGCTCTGATTTCAGAACATGTAGAGCTGGTGAAAAGGACGATGGCTGGAGTAAGCCTGCCTGCGCCAGGGGTTCCTGCCTGGGCTCGGGAGATATCGGATGCCCAGTGGGAAGATGTGGTACAGAAAGCCCTCCAAGCCCGGCAGGCATCCCCTGCTTGGAAGTGACCACAGTGAGAGCTGCCTTATCTTCCTACATTCCAGGCCAGAACCAGCACAGGACTGAACACATCCCTGGTTGTAACATCCATTTCCATCTTCCCCATCTCCCTTTCCACATCAAGGCACATCAGACTTCTCAGAGACCCACTTTATTCAGTTCTGTACACATGGGGACATCGGCCCAAGCCCAACCCACCTTAGCATGTATCACTCTGTGGAGAATAAAGCACCCTATGTACACAGCCAAAAGCCGCACTGCCTGCGCCCCTGGAACCTGGGTCCAGCCCTCCTCAGCCCCTGGCCCCTCCAGGGTACCTACAAGGGACAAGAGAAGGCCTGCCCAGCATAGCACAAACAAGGAAATAAATAGGTGTTGGCAGGAGCCATGCTTGGGGCACCGCTCCCTGCTTCCTTCTTTATAGTTTTGGGAACCAACAGCACAGAAAAGCAGTCAGCCCCAGGTGGTCCCTTCCATGTCTGTGACCCCAGGGCTGCTGCTCACCAAAGACAGGGCATGGGGTAGGGTGTTTGTTCATCCCTCCCCGGCCCCACTTGGTCCATCTGGGCCCTATATTCATCAGTTATTGTCCACAGCCTATACTTTTCTCCTTTTGACCTCCCTTGGTCAGGCATGGGGTAAGAAAAAATAATACAACCCTATCTGCCAGCACACGGCTGCGGCTGGGGGGCCTGTTTGTGCTGCAGGGGGTTGACTTCCCTCCAGCTACTCCAGGGGCCAATGGGGCTTGACATAACTTTGGTGAGAATAATCTCCGCTGTTCCCTACATGCCTCTGCAGGGGAGAGAGGGGAGGGGAGACACCTGGCGTTCAAATGAGGATGAAGGGAAGAATAGAGGAGCATATGTATTCCTGTGTGTACTTCTCAGAGCAGCCTCAGGTAGCTGTGGGTGAGGAGCAGGTAGGGGACAGGCATCCCCAGGTTGTCTGAGCACTAAGCATCTTAGTGCTCAGCCTGTACTAGCCACAGGGAGGCATGAACACCTTTTGGGGAGAAGAGGGACCACTCTGTGGGTGTCCCTGCTTCAAGTGCCTGCATCCCCCTCCCTGGAGTAGCTAGAGAGGCGCTGCCTTCCCCCAAGTCAGCCAGTAGGGAGCAGAGTGTGGAGGGCCGGGGCAGTGTCCCAGGGCTGAGTGGGCTGTGGCCCTGTGGTAGGAATGTGAGGGGTCAGAGAGCCTCCTGGCTGGCAGTTAGAAACTCTTCCGCCCGCTTGTGCGCCTCCAGTGCCTTGATGGTGTACACGTCCTGGGGCAGCTCCGACTTCCTCCGCAGCAGCACTTTCTCCTTCTTGATGTCTTTTAGCATCTGTGTGTGAATAGGGACAAGGAGAGGAACGGTGACCAATTCCCAGTGAATTCTATTGTTTCCTCCCCTTATTCCTTGGCTGTGCTGTTTCCGTCTCCTCTCCCTTCCAGAACTATTATTTCTGCTCCACCCCGCTACATTGCCGTCCCACCTGCACAGCCTCAGTCTCCACAGTCCTCTTCAGAAGCTGGATGTCCTCAGCTGTGGGGGTCTCTGTCTCCATCGAATACACAGGGGGCAGTGGTGGAGGAGCTCGGAACATGGGATACTGAGTGAGGGGAGACATGGACAAGTGGTGAGAGCCACTTCAGAGGCTTGGAGGCCTGTGTGCCCCATATTCCTCCCCTAACAAACTCTCCCCCAGCTCAAGATGGGCTGACCCCTCGGTTCACAGCAGTGGCAGGAAAACCTCACCTGGGGATTAAGCCGGGCCAGCTCCTCAATTTTTTGCCACATCTCTTCCCTTTCCTTCATTCGGAACCTGCCCCTGAGGAGCAAAAGTAGGATTGGGTTTGGGCTTGAGAGAAACACAGTGAGCTGGTGGTAGAAGATGAAAGTCTCCCGGGGAGAGAGATACTCACTTCTGCTTCTCTGCCTTGTATTGTTGTGTGCAGTCATCAAACAGCTTCTGATTCATTTCCATAAACAGCTTCAGGGCATTGTAGATCAGTCCATGGATTGTCCTACCACCAGGAAGAAAGATGAGTAGGAGGCCAGAGCCTGCCCTTAGTGCGAGGAACTCAATTTGTTCTCTCACAGGAGTATCTCTGCTAAGAGCTTTGTCATTTACTATGTCCAGTACACAAACCTCTATGCAGAATCAGAAGAGAGCTCTGGCCAAATCACCTGGTTTGAGACTGGCATTTCATGGTCTTCACAAATATTGGTCCACGTGTCCATCCTTCCCTCACCCCATGCTCTTCACCCCATCCTTCCCTCACCCCTGCCTACCTCCCATCCTTTCCCACTCTCTAACCCACACTAATGGCCTCCCAGCAGCATGATGGGCATGTAGATGCAGCATGACGGACTGCATCTGCACCACAGTATGCTTGCTTTTAGCAGAAAAGTCTTTTCAAAACCCTGAGAGTTTCTTTTTTTTTTTTTTTTAAGACGGAGTCTCACTCTGTTGCCCAGGCTGGAGTGCAATGGCATGATCTTGGCTCACTGCAACCTCCACCTCCCAGGTTCAAGTGATTCTCTTGCCTCAGTCTCCCAAGTAACTAGGACTACAGGCATCTGCCACTACGTCCAGCTAATTTTTGTATTTTTAGTAGAGATGGGAGTTTCACTATGTTGGGCAGGCTGGTCTCAAACTCCTGACCTCATGATCCACCCGCCTCGCCAGCCTCCCAAAGTGCTGGGATTACAGGCGTGAGCCACCGTGCCTGGCCTAAAACCCTGGGATTCTTTACACAGACTCTCAAAGAGGGTCACATCAGCTTCTCACTGCATAGAATTACATCTCCAAAGCTGTGATAGGACCTGCAGAATAGCTGACCCCAAGGAGTGGTATAACACAGGCCGCTGCCCTGCTGTTTGGTATCACAGAGATCTTGGTACGCAGGCTTTTTTTTGCTCCAGTCAGCCCCTCAAGGTCCTATCAATATGTAGGGGACATCAGCCCCACTTGCTGGGTGACCAGGTGAGACCCCTGGCTCTTTAGTTCTTCCATACCCTCAAAGTTTCCCAAACTGGATCCCCACCACCCAGCCCCACCCCAGCGCCTTACTTGTTCCAGTGGCTCTTGGAGTTCCTGTAGAGTGCAGGGAACATGATGGGGAGGACTCGGGCAGCATTGTCACTTATCAGGCTCATGATGTACTCATTGTTCCAGTAATAGAGAGCACGCTCTGCCACCTGGTGGAAAGAGGCGGACTCGGTGGGTGCTGCCCGTTTCACTCAAGACCTTCTCAGTTTCTGGCAGGGGTTGGGATGTGCTGGGTTGGAGTCTCACCTGGAAATGGGGGCTAGAGACACACTTGGCCAGCTGGCGGAAGAGGGGTTCCATCACTTTGCTGAACTCGGAAGGTTCAATGACGTCCAGAATCTCCTCCAGCTCATTCAAGAACATCACCTCCTTGGGGCTGTGGGTCTTAGGCCAAAACTTGAGAAGTCCCACAATTACCTGGGAGACAAGGAGGGCATGGGGATGAAAATTCTTTGCACCTGCCTAGGTCTCCAGAAAGTTTTCCTACCTGCTCTCTCCCCCACCCTGGTGGGCACAGTTTGGGTAATCTCAGCCAGCTGCCCTTTTCTTTGCCTTAGATCTGTTTCCTAGGTGTATATAGGTTTCGCTTCCCCTTCAGAGAGGAAACCATGTTACCAGTCAGGTCACAGCCCTCCTGAGCACCCCCTTATGGCACCCCCAGTAGGTACAGACTGGCAAGTGATGCTGACGACAGTAAGAGGTGGGCCTTGGGGCCTGGAAGGGGAATTACCGGCTCAGTCAGACTGCTCTCCTTCTCCAGGAATTGTACCACACAGTATGCCAGCTGCAAAAGTGTGAGGTAGAAAGGAGGTGAGGTGTAGGTCCTAGAAGTTCTCAGAGAAATCAGTGATAGAAGCAAGATCCCAGAAGGGAAGGGGAGGTGGAGGGAAGGAATTATCCCCCCTGCTCCCTATGCTTCCCCTATCTCAGCTGGAACACCGTCCTGCCCACTCTTTCCTCTGCTGCCTGAGTTGGACATTATCAAGAGGAAGGCAGCTCACCTGAGGGTGGTAGACACTCAGGGACTTGACCTTGTGAAGGGGAAGCAGGACACGGATGAGGAACATCTTGTGCTCTTCTTTAAGGGGCAGGGCAAAGCCATTGATGATGCTAGGAATTAAGGGACATTTGTTAGGACCAAAGGGTCAGATCCAAGTTCAGTGCACCAATCCTCCCAACCTTTTTCAGGCATCTGTGCCCCCACCCAGCCTCTCACCTGCCCAGGATCTCCAGGAGCTCAGCAATCCCGTTGTGATGCTCCGTCTCATAGATGAACCTGAGGGAAGAAAAATGGCTCTTGACAACCCCTGATGTCCCTCCAGCATTCTGTACAGTCCCCCCACCTCCCTGCTCCCACCCCACCTCAGTAGCAGAATGCTTTGCTCCTAAGCCTGGGCTCCTGGCCTCACCTGTAGAAGATGTGGTTGATCTGCCTACGGATATAAGCCCGGAGCCCCAAAAACTTGCCATAGATGCGGTGCAAAATGGTCTTGAGGAAGTCCCGCTCTCGAGGATCCTCACTGTCAAATAGGTCTAGGAGCTAGGGGCATGAGGGAGGGAAAGCAGCCAGTGAGGCAGCAGCCAGGGAAGGTGGGGCCCCGGTGACATAGGTCCTGCCAGGGGAAGTGCAGAGGTCCCCTGGAATGGGGGCCAGCAAGTCTTAGAAAGCAGAGTGATTCTATTGTATTGCTGATTCTATTGTATTTGTACTGAGACTTCCAAAGTGATGCCTTCATATTGACTGGAGAGAGGTACTCTGTTGCTTTTGTTTCCTACCATTATGCTGTTAGTTTCTTAAGGCTAGAGTAGGGTTTTTTGTTTGTTTCTTTGTTTGTTTGTTTTTTAACCCTTTATAGCCTCCTCATACCAGACATGGATGAAACCCAATATATTCAGCATAAGGGGGAAGAGCCACTGGGAGACAGATGAGTGGGGCATGGAATGGAAAGAGAAGGCAAGGACAGGAACTCAGGGACTCACAGCAAGTACAAACTTCTGGTCGATGTACTTCTTGGCTATGTTTGGCTGGAAATCAGGAGACTCAAGGAAACGTAAGAAGAACTCATACACGAGCTATAGGGGAAAAGGCACACCACTAAGGGGATGTTCCCAAGGACTTGCAGGCCTCCAACTGCCCCACTCCCTGCAGCCAGGGCCAACCTGCCCCCCTTGCCCTGGTACCTGGAGATGTGGCCAAGCAGCTTCCAGGGTGGGCTCATCTTCTTCTGGGTCAAACTCAGCCCCTGTGGGATTCGATGAAGGTGGCAGCGTCCGGAAGAGGTTCACTGAAAACTGAGGGGTAGGGTCAGTTAGAGCTCCACCTGGGCTTCTCCAGAGCCCCCCGCCAGTTCCCCCTGTGTCCTTTCCCTGTGCCCACCATGGTGACAGCCTCAGGGTAAATGGCCTCAGTGACAACATCACGGCTATGGGTGATGTACTCCACCATCTCGTTGAGTCCTGCCCGCTTCACCTCCTTGAATTTGAGGTCACTGAGTGGGTCTGACACGAAGTCAAAGAGGACACAGCACTGGCGTAGCTTCTGGATAAACAGCTCCTCCCGCTCCTGGGTTGGCGAATCTGTGGGGGCCCCAGCAGTCAGGTTCTCCTCTGTAGTCCTTCACTGCGATGCCCTGCTTGCCTTCAAGGGCTTTCCCTTAACCCACCCTGCCACCATCCTGCTCCCTGGCACCCCCTTCCCACATTCTCTGGAACTTCCTTCCCCCCCAAATACCCCAAAACTTCCATTCCACCAACTCCCAATGCCCCCTAGACCTGGTACAACAACCCCTGTGACCAGTTGCGAAGTACCTTTCAGGGCAGGAAGCTTCTGCAGCTCTCGATTCTTGCTGAGGTTGAAGCGGGAGGAGCTCTGCCGTCGCTCCTTCTTGACAATCTGGGGCCCCCCTGAGTACTTGATTTTGCTGAGCTGCGTCGGGGGCGGCGTGCTATTGCTGGGACGCTTGTTGGACGATGGTGGCTGAGACTGGGCTTGGGGCTGGGGCTGGGGCTGGGGCTGCGGCTGGGCCTGGTCAAACAAGTCACCTGTTGAAATCTACTTCCCAAGATATGCCTCCCACCCTGGGCCTAGCCATCCCCCAGTCCGTTTATGCCTGCACAGGCCTGGGCAGTGAGCAGCTGTCTCCTGTCCTGAAGGAGCTAAGGCCAGGGTTAGTTACAGAGATAACTGTGCTGTAGCCCTGGCAGGGAGCAGTCAAGAAGTCACATCTCCCAAAGAGATGCTCACTGCCTGTGCATCAAGAGCCTTCAAAACGTTCATTCCAGTTCATGAACAGGTAAAGCTAACTGATGGATTGATGGTGACAGAAGTCAGATAAGTGATTATGTTGCCAGGGGAAACGGGGTGGGTATTGCTAAGAAGACACATGAGGAATAAGAAGAGACATGAGGAGCCTTCTGAGTAATGTAAACATCCTGCATCTTGACTGGACCTGCAAAGTCGTGCATGGCAGATACATACCTAAAATTTATTGAGCAGTATACTTAAGATCCTTTACTGAATGTGTGACAGTCTTCAATCACAGGTGCGGTGGCTCACACCTGTAATCCCAGCACTTTGGGAGGCCAAGGCGGGTGGATCACCTGAGGTCAGGAGTTCAAGACCAGCCTGGCCAACATGTTGAAACCCCGTCTCTACTAAAAATACAAAAATTAGCGGGGCGTGGTGGCAGGCGCCTGCAATCCCAGCTACTCGGGAGGCTGAGGCAGGAGAATCGCTTGAACCCGGGAGGTGGAGGTTGTAGTGAGCTGAGATCATGCCATTGCACTCCAGGCTGGGTGACAAGAGCGAGACTTCGTCTCAAAAAAAAAAAAAAAAAAAAAAGTAAAAGAAAGGCCAGGCATGGTGGCTCACGCCTGTAATCCCAACACTTTGGGAAGCCAAGGCAGGAGGATCACTTGAAGCCAGAAGTTTGAAAACAGCCTGAGCAACATAGCAAGACCCCATCTCTACAAAAAATGTTTTTAAATTAGCCAGGTGTGGTGGCACATGCCTGCAGTTCCAGCCACTCAAGGTTGGAGGATCCCTTTTGCCCCCAGGAGTTCAAGTCTGCTGTGAGCTATGATCGCACCAACTGCACTCCAGCCTGAACAACAAAACAACACCCTGTCTCTAAAAATAAAAATTTTCAAATTTAAACAGGTAAAAGAAAGAAATTCATTCCCATGTCTTAGTACTTTACTATTAGAAATTTAGCTTAATAAAAATCATAAATTTAAAAAAAAAAAAAAGCTTTGGAGGAGGCAGAAGGAGCCAGGCCAAAAAAAAAAAAAAAAAGCTTTGTGCACAAATACTTTTAACAACCTCATTTATAACAGAAAATGAACAAATGTAATATCAGGAGTTAATATTATATTTATGAAAACTATGGGCCAGGTGCAGTGGCTTACGCCTGTAATCCCAGCACTTTGGGTGGCCAAGGTGGGTGTATCACTTGAGGTCAGGAGTTCCAGACCAGCCAGGCCAACAAGGTGAAACCCTATCTCTTACTAAAAATACAAAATTAGCCGGTGCGGTGGCGGGTGCCTGTAATCCCAGCTACTCGGGAGGCTGAGACAGGAGAATTGCTTGAACCTGGCGGGTGGAGGTTGCAGTGAGCCAAGATTGCGCCATTTTACTCCAGCCTGGGTGACAGAGTGAGTGAGACTCTGTCTCCAAAAAAAAAAAAAGAAAGAAAGAAAAGAAAAAACTATGTAATACATAGTTTCATTGTAAAAAATATTTTCATATTCATAGTAATTTGCCCAAAATGGTGGTATTTTTGGAGGAAGGGAAATGTCTGCAGAAAGGCATAAGAATGATGAGGACTTATTTTCCATGGTAGAAAGTCAAAAGATAATGTCTAAATCTCAAAAAAAAAAGTAGGAAAATAATCTAATGTGAAAATCTAAAGGAATCTAAAGTAGGAAAATAATGTAATGTGAAAATCTAAAGGAATCTAATGAGGAAAGAGCTAAGAGTTGCATTCCAACCCCAATAGTAGTACTATCTGACTTTCTGAACAATGTATGTGTTCTCATACTTATAAAATTTGGAAATAAAACAAAAGGTCTAAAACTACACAATGACAGAAAATTGCTTCCTATGCTAACTTAAATAATGACAGTACGAGGCCGGGCGCGGTGGCTAACGCCTGTAATCCCAACACTTTGGGAGGCCAAGGCAGGTGGATTGCCTGACCTCAGGAGTTTGAGACCAGCCTGGGCAACACAGTGAAACCCCATCTCTATTAAAGTACAAAATTAGCGCCGGGCGCTGTAATAAGCTTCCATCTCAGTTATTTTGGGAGGCCGAACGGGCTGATCACGCAGGTCGAGATCGAGACCATCCGGCTAACACGGTGAAACCCTCGCCTTACTAAAATACAAAAACTAGCCCGGCGAGGCGGCGGCTGAAAGTCCCAGCTACCGAGGCTGGAGGAGAATGGCGTGAACCCGGGAGGCTGAGCCAGTGAGCTGAGATCCGGCCACTGCACTCCAGCCTGGGCGACAGAGTGACCGCCTCAAAAAAATAAATAAATAAATAAAAGTACAAAAACAGGGCGGAGGGCGGTGGGTGCCTGTAGACCAGCTAAGCCTGAGGCAGAGAATTGCTTGAACTCAGGAGGCTGGATGTTGCAGTGAGCTGAGCTCACGCCACTGCACTCCAGCTCACTGGGTGACAGAGGAGACTCTGTCTTCGTAATAAATGCTGAGCAGGGTCAGGGAGCCACGCCATCCCAGCACTTTGGGAGGCTGAGGCGGCAGATCACCATCAGGAGATCGAGACCATCCTGGCTAACATGGTGAAAGCCTGTCTCTACTAAAATGGCCAGGGTTCAGTCGGGAGCAGGCGCCAGGCCTCCAGCTACCGGGAGGCTGAGGCAGGAGTGGCATGAACTCAGAGGCGGAGCCAGCAGCTGATCACGCCACTGCATTCCCAGCCTGGGAGACAGCGGTGACTGTGATCAAAAAAATAAATAAATAAATACATCAAAAAATAAATACAGTACAAAACTAGATACGCAAAATGAGCTCACATTAAAACACATGCACAGAACCAAAATCGAGGTTCAGAAAAGGTAAGAACAAGCCCAAGTCCACCACTGTGTTAATGACTATCTCCTGTAGTAGAATTAGATTACTTCTGCATTTCTAAATTTTCTTTTTTTTTTTTTTTTTTTTGAGACGGAGTCTTGCTCTGTCCCCCAGGTTGAGTGCAGTGGCTAATCTAGCTCACTGCAAGCTCCTGCCTCTGGTTTACGCCATTCTCCTGCCTCAGCCTCCCGAGGCTAGACTACAGGCGCCCGCCACCTCGCCCGGCTAGTTTTTTGTGTTTTTAGTAGAGACGGCGTTTCACCGTGTTAGCCAGGATGGTCTCGATCTCCTGACCTTGTGATCCGCCCGCCTCGGCCTCCCAAAGTGCTGGGATTACAGGCTTGAGCCACCGCGCCCAGCCTACGCATTTCTAAATTTTCTACAAGTTGACACTGCTTTTTTTCTGCCTTACTTCCATTGTGTACTATGATACTGCTTTTATAATGGGAGAAATGCAGCTAATTTTTAAAAGCTATCCTTTTTATTTTATGTATTTATTTATTTTTGAGATGGAGTCTCGCTGTGTCATCCAGGCTGGAGTGCAATGGCACAATGTTGGCTCACTGCAACCTGCACCTCCAAGGTTCACGTGATTATCCTGTCTTAGTCTCCCGAGTAGCTGGGATTATAGGCACCCGCAACCATGCCAACTACTTTTTGTATTTTTTGTAGAGATGGGGTTTCTCCATGTTGGCCAGGCTGGTCTTGAATTCCTGACCTCAACTAATCCACCTGCCTCGGCCTCCCAAAGTGTTGGGATTACAGGTGTGAGCCACCGTGCCTAGCCTAAAAGCTATCCCTTTTTAAAGGTACAGCTCCCAGACACAGGTGTTACAGCCCCATGAAGTCCATTTTCAGAATTCTAAACATAGGTATTTGCAGGGCTGTCTGCCCACAGGTACTCCTGGACTGTCCAGGCAGCCCCCTGTTGGGAGAGGAGAGAAGCTAAGCCACAGGACAGCCCTTGCCCCCAACCAGAGACTATAATAGGACCAGGCAGAGGCCATGTCCAGCTGCGTGCCTTCACCATAGGGGGGAAAGGTGACCTCTTGGCCTAATAGAAGAACTTGAAATCCTCTGGGATGGGGGAGGACAGGAAGACAGAAATGTTATTAACTGCATCCTCTGAATTTTTTATAAAAACAATGATATGGACTTGTCACCTATCTAGGGATGAGAGAACAGGAGAGGAGCACTGGGTCCAGCCTGTGGGTCCCGTGTGTTGGACATGGCAAGGCATCTGGAGTCTTCGGTCTCCCTTTCTACATATGGCAGATGAGTCACACCTTAGGGCGGGGGAGAGTGGTAGTAGGAGAAAAGCAGGTTGGGGGCCAGCACTTGGTGTGTATCCAGACTCTCCCCTGCTTCGGGCCTTCATTTCCCTGCCTTAAGAACAACTAGGCCGGGCGTGGTGGCTCACATCTGTAATCCCAGCATTTGAGAGGCAGAGGCGGGCGGAATACGAGGTCAGGAGTTTGAGATCAGCCTGGCCAACATGATGAAACCCTGTCTCTACTAAAGATACAAAAAATTAGCTGGGCGTGTTGGCACATGCCTGTAATCTCAGCTACTCGGGAGGCTGGGGCAGGAGAATCGCTTGAACTCGGGAGGCAGAGGATGCAGTGAGTTGAGATCACACCATTGCACCCCAGCCTGGGTGACAGGGTGAGACTCTGAATAAAAAAAAAAACAAAAACCAACCAAACCCTTATCTGTGGAGCTTGGTGCTCAATAACAGCTTGGGCCAGACTGCCTGCCTGGGTTCAATCCTCACTCTGCCACTTATTAGCTGAGTAATATCCAGAGAGCCTGTGCCTCAGTTTTCTCATCTATAAAATAGGATGACAACCGTACCTACCTTATAGCACTATAGTAAGGATAGAGATGAACAGTTCCTGGCACTGAAGAAGCACTTTTTTTTTTTTTTTTTTTTTTTTTTTTGAGACAGAGTCTGGCTCTGTTGCCCAGGCTAGAGAGTGCAATGGCACAATCTCGGCTCACTGCAACCTCTGCCTCCCGGGTTCAAGCAATTATCCTGCCTCAGCCTCTGGAGTAGCTGGGATTACAGGCGCACGCCACCACGCCCGGCTAATTTTTTTTCGTATTTTTAGTAGAGACGGAGTTTCACCATGTTAACGAGGCTGATCTCGATCTCCTGACCTCATGATCTGCCCTCCTCGGCCTCCCAAAGTGCTGGGATTACAGGTGTGAGCCACCGTGCCTGGACCTAAAGAAGCATTTTATAAGAGGTACCTTCTACTACCACCACTACTATTACTATTATTTCCCATACCCAGGTTTTAGGAATGCAGCCTGGAATCTCCTTCCTATGCTAGCACAACTCAAATGTTCCGTTGAGTCCATTATCCTCCTTGTTTAAAAATGGGGAACCCCGGCTGGGCACAGTGGCTCATGCTTGCAATCCCAGCACTTTGTGAGGCTAAAGCAGGCGGATCACCTGAGGTTGGGAGTTCAAGACCAGCCTGACCAACATGCAGAAACCCCATCCCAACTAAAAATACAAAGTTAGCCGGGTGAGGTGGTGCATGCCTGTAATCCCAGCTACTCAGGAGGCTGAGGCAGGAGAATTGCTTGATCTTAGCAGTGAGCCAAGATCGCGCCATTACACTCCACCCTGGGTAACAAGAGTGAAATTCTGTCTCAAAAAAAAAAAAGAAAAGAAAGAAAATGGGGGACCTAGAAAATCACTGCATCTTCCAAGACTCCGTTTAAGTCCCACCTTCTTCCAAAAAGTCTTCTCAGATCTTTCCAGCCCTTGGGTATCATCCCCTCCTTTTGATACCACTTGTCTGCTCCATTGGCTCTGTGACTGCTCACCCCCTAGTGACACATCTTAATCTCTTCATATGTCATTCCCCTAACTAGATGGCAAGTCCTTTGAAAGCCAGGACCCTGTTTGTACACCTGTGGGTGCCCCCAGCACTGACACCTAATAGGAATTGAATGAAGGTTTGGTTGGTTGGTTGACCAGGAGCCAAAGCTTTCAGTTCCTGCCCAGGCTCCTCCCCACAGGCTCTTCCTCTCCTGCCCCAACTCAGGAATCCTCAGAACAGGGTGCTATACAGCATTAGGAGCAGAGTCTGGAGGGAGAAACATTAGTGATACTAGGGTGAGGGGCTCAGTGCCAACCTGACGACAAGACTCCATCCTTCCAGGTAAGATGCAGACACCCTGCACTTCCACAAACCTCACACTGAGGAGGCAGCTAGAGAAAGGCATTCTTCCCAGAAAGGGAAAAGGAAGGCCTCAATTTTTCCTGCTAACAAGAAGATAGCCAGGCACGGTGGCTCATGTCTGTAATCCTAGCACTTTGGGAGGCCAAGGCAGGTGGATCACCTGAGGTCAGGAGTTCAAGACCAGCCTGACCAACATGGTGAAACTCTGACTCTACTAAAAATGCAAAAAAAAACAATTACCGGCTGTGGTGGTGCACACCTGTAGCCCCAGCTACTCAGGAGACTGAGATGGGAGAATTGCTTGAACCCGGGAGGCAGAGGATGCAGTGAGCCAAAATCACACTACTGCACTGCAGCCTGGGATTCAGAGCAAGACCCTATGTCAAAAAAAAAAAAAAAAAAAAAAAAAGGTGGCCAGACGCGGTGGCTCACACCTATAATCCCAGCACTTTGGGAGGCCAAGGTGGCTAGATCACGAGGTCAGGAGTTTGAGACCAGCCTGGCCAACATGGTGAAACCCCATCTCTACTAAAAATACAAAAATTAGCTGGGTGCGGTAGCAGGCACCCGTAATCCCAGCTATTCAGGAGGCTGAGGCAGGAGAATCATTTGAACCTGGGAGGCGGAGGTTGCAGTGAGCCGAGATCACGCCACTGCACTCTACCCTGGGCGACAGAGCAAGACTCCATCTCAAAAAAAAAACGAGGTGGCAGGACTAGATCAGTGGTTTCCCAACCATTATTCCGGTAAAGGTTAGAGAGAACAGAGGGTTTTATGCCCCACCAATGGCTGGGCATGGTGGCTCATGCCTGCAATCCCAGCTCTTTGGGAGGCTGAGGCGGGCAGATCACCTGAGGTCAGGAGACCAGCCTGGCCAACATGGCAAAACCCTATCTCTACTAAAAATATAAAAAATTAGCCAGGCATGATGGTGGGGGCCTGTAATCCCAGCTACTCAGGAGACTGAGGTGGGAGAATCACTTGAACCTGGGAGACAGAGATTGCAGTGAGCTGAGATCGCACCACTGCAGTCCAGCCTGGGCAACAGAATAAGACTCCATCTCAGAAACAAAACAAAACAAAACAAAACAAAACAAAACAAACGAAACAAAACCCACCCAATGAGCTGATATCTAAGGTCTTTTCTACACTAGTATTGCATTATTGAAGGCTGGAGTGGTTGGAGTGGCTGGAGAGCAGCTGGAGAGCAGCTCAGTGGGCTTACTCTGCCCTGCCCCCTACCCCACTGAGCTGCTCTGGTTTATGAGGACCATTGGCTCCCAAGATCCAGACACAAGAAGCATCTGAGAGACAGCTGCTCCTGCCAGCAAAGCCCCTGGCTGCCAAGCCCCGATGAGGTAACCGCTGTCTATTCACCCTTCACTAGGAAACATGCATGTCAGAGGGAGGTGGGCGATATGTCACCTACTCATGGGCATTCAACCATTTCTCCTAGAAGCTCCAGCCTCTAACTTCTCCATTCACCTGGGTTGGAGGTAGAAGGCAAGTGAGTCTCCTGAGAAGCTTCTGCAGCCATCAAAGCAGGGGTGGACACTGACCAAAGGCAACTTGGCCAATCTATCCTCCACTCGCTACTTTGTCCTGCCCAGTTTCACTTGTGGGATATTTTATTTTATTTTATTTTATTTTATTTTATTTTATTTTATTTTATTTTATTTTATTTTATTTTATTTTTATTTTTATTTTTATTTTATTTTATTTTATTTTGAGAAAGGGTCTCGCTCTGTCACCCAGGCTGGAATGCAGTGGTGCGATCTCAGCTCACTGCAACCTCCGCCTCCCAGGCTCAAACAATTCACCTGCCTGAGCCTCCTGAGTAGCTGGAATTACAGGCGTGCACCAC
Organism: Papio anubis; assembly: GCF_008728515.1. NCBI lineage: Eukaryota > Metazoa > Chordata > Mammalia > Primates > Cercopithecidae > Papio > Papio anubis. The sequence goes on along the minus strand of NC_044981.1, from coordinate 41,420,519 downwards.
CATGCCTGGCTAATTTTTGTATTTTCAGTAGAGACAGGGTTTCACCATGTTGGCCAGGTTGGTCTCGAACTCCTGACCTCAAGTGATCTGCCTACCTCAGCCTCCCAAAGTGCTGGGATTACAGGCGTGAACCACTGTGCCTAGCCCTATTTTTTGTAGTTTTTGTAGAGACTGGGTTTCACCACGTTGCCCAGGCTGGTCTCAAACTCTGGAGCTCAAGAAATCCACCTACCTCAGCCTCCCAAAGTGCTGGGATTACAGGTGTGAGCCACCATATCTGGCCCTCACTTCTACGACTCCATAGAGGCCATCTCTTCTGCCTGAAGTACTACTGCTTTCACTTCCAAACTCTCAACAGGATCCATACTCCAAGAAGTATTCCTAGATTCAGGCCTCCAGCAATCAAGTGGCACTGTGAATTTCCACACCACACTCATACTCAGAAAATTCCAACTAAACGTGCCTACTCCGATCCTATCCTGGTCCAGCCTATTCTGAACACAGCTGCCATTAATAATTTAAACCCAGGCTGGGCACAGTGACTCAAGTCTGTAATCCCCCCCAAAAAAAAAATCTCAAAAAAAAAAAAAAATTTAAACCCAAATATTCAAATATAAATAAAGAGACAGGGGCCCGGCATGGTGGCTCACATCTGTAATCCCAGCACTTTGGGAGGCCAAGGCAGCAGATCACTTGAGGCCAGTTCAAGACCAGCCTGGCCAATATGGCGAAACCCCATCCGTACTAAAAATACAAAGGTTGGCTGGGCATGGTGGCTCACCCTTATAATCCCAGCAGTTTGGGAGGCTGGGGAGAGCGGATCACTGGAGGTCAAGAGTTGGAGACCAGCCTAGCCAACATGGTGAAACCCTGTCTCTATTCAAAGTACAAAAATTAGCCGAGCATGGTGGTGGGCGCCTGTAATCTCAGCTACTTGGGAGGTTGAGGCAGAAGAATTGCTTGAACCCGGGAGGTGGATATTGCAGTGAGCCGAGATCGCACCATTGTACTCCAGCCTGGGCGACAAGAGCGGAACTCCATCTCAAAAAATAAAATAAAAATAAAAATAATAACGGCCGGGCATGGTGGCCCACACCTATAATCCCAGCACTTTGGGAGGCTGAGACGGGCAGATCACCTGAGATCAGGAGTTCAAGATGAGCCTGACCAACATGGAGAAACCCCATCTCTACTAAAAATACAAAATTAGCCAGACGTGGTGGTACATGCCTGTAATACCAGCTACTCAGGAGGCTGAGGAAGGAAAATCACTTCAACCCAGGAGGCGGAGGTTGCAGTGAGCTGAGGTCGCGCCATTGCATTCCAGCCTGGGCAACAACAGTGAAACTCCGTCTCAAAAAATAAATAAACAAAAATAAAATAAATAAAAATACAAAATTTAGCCGGGCATGGTGGTGGGCGCCTGTAATCCCAGCTACTCAGGAGGCTGAGACACAAAAATCACTTGAACCCAGGAGGCAGAGGCTGCAGTGAGCCGAGACACTCCAGCCTGAGCAACAAAGCAAGAGTCTGTCTCAAAAATAAATAAATAAAACATAAAGAGATAGAAATATAATTTAAGCACTATAGAAAGTATTTAATATAAGAGAAAGATGAAACATACAATTAACAGAAAAACTGCAAAGATTAAATGTTATATTTCTTTTGCATAATGAATTAACTGGCCTAATAAATGAAGATCATTTTAGTTTAAAATCCCAAAAATCACAGAGGCCTTCTCTCCAGTGGTGACATCTAGAGCTCCATCTAGTGTTGCTTAATTCTTTCCTTCCTTCAATTATTAACTGAACATCATGCTAAGCATTAAAGATTAAACGTTTATATGCAAATTCTATACCATAAAAAAAAATTTTAAAGGTGACTAAAACATGGCCCTTGCCATCAAAGAGCTCACAGTCCACTAGGCAGGACAGACACAAATGCAGCTAACTGAACAAAGAAAATGCAAGAACAGAGAGGGCTGAGCTGCAAACTCTGCCTGGAAGAATTAGGGAAGATATCCCTGAAGAGGTGGCTTTTTATTTGGTTTTTATTATTTTTTTCTTTTTTGGCTCTTAAAAAATAAACATGAGTTTAAATGGCCAGGTACAGTGGCTCGTGCCTGTAATCCCAGCACTTTGGGAGGCCGAGGCAGGCGGATCATGAGGTCAAGTGATCGAGACTATCCTGGCCAACATGGTGAAACCTCATCTCTACTAAAAAAAAAAAAAAAAAAATAGAAAACTTAGGAGGGCATGGTGGTGCATGCCTGTAGTCCCAGCTACTTGGGAGGCTGAGGCAGGAGAATCGCTTGAACCTCGGAGGCGGGGGTTGCAGTGAGCCGAGATCACGCCACTGCACTCCAGCCTAAGCAACAGAGTGAGACTCCACCTCAAAAAAAAAGGAAAGAATAAACATGAGTTTAATAGGCAAAAAAAGACACAGGCGAAATAAAGCAGTCCAGACCAGTGGAACTGCATCTGTGAGCATCCTGAGTCATATAAAGGGGTTGTCATATCAGAAGACAGGAAGTTGGGCAGGGCACAGTAGCTCACACCTGTAATCCCAGCACTTTCAGAGGCCAAGGCAGGAGGATTGTTTCAGTCCAGAAATTCAAGACCAGCCTTGGCAACACAGTAAGAACCTATCTCTACAAAAAATACAAAACTTAGCTGAGCACAGTGGCTCGTGCCTGCAGTCCCAGCTACTCAGGAGGCTGAGGTGAAAAGATCCCTTGAGCCCAAGAGGTTGAGGCTGCAGTGAGCCCTGACTGTACCACTGTACTCCAGCCTGGGGAACACAGTGAGATACTATCTCCAAAATAAATAAACAAACAAACAAACAAATAAATAAATAAATAAAAATATGGGAAGTTCGGTGGGACACAAAGCCAGGACTAACGCTAGAATAAGAGTGGGGCCAGCTCAGAGGGGTTGAGGGTGCCATGCTAGTGAGTTTGGATTTTAACTTGTAAGCAGTGAGATGCCAAAACAGGTTTTTAAGTAGAGGACTGATAAGACCAAGAAGGTTTTTAGAGTAACAACTCTGGCCTCAGAGAGGACAGGCTGAAGTGGGGGAAAATTTATTCCTCCCTCTGTCCCTGCTCCAGACTCAGGACAGGGCTCAGCACGTACAGGAGTCTATGACACTAAATTTTTATTTTTATTTTTTTGAGATGGAGTTTTGCTCTTGTTGCCCAGGCTGGAGTGCAATGGCATGATCTTGGCTCACCGCAACCTCCATCTCCCGGGTTCAAGCGATTCTCATGCCTCAGCCTCCCTAGTAGCTGAGATTACAGGCTGGAATTACAGGTGTGCACCACCATGCCTGGCTAATTTTTGTATTATTAGTAGAGATGGGGTTTCACCATGTTGGCCAGGCTGGTCTCGAACTCCCAACCTCAGGAGATCCACCCGCCTCAGCCTCCCAAAGTGCTGGGATTACAGGCATGAGGACATTGAATTTTTTTCTCCAAGGACAGATCAGGAAAGACCCTTACCTGCAGAGGCAGGTCAACAGTGTCTGATCTGATATCCCGAGGCTCCTTTCCATTCTAGGATTTATTTCTAGAATCTTAGAGCTAGCAGTATCACTTCATTAAAGACCACAAGAGACTCCAGAGTCACACAGACCTAGGTTGAATTCCAGCTCTGCCTTACTGCCTTACTGGCTGAATAAAAGCTACTTAACATTTCCTTTTTTTTTTTTTTTTTGAGATAGAGTCTTGCTCTCTCCCCCAAGCTGGAGTGCAGTGGCACAATCTCGGCTCACTGCAACCTCCACCTCCCAGGTTCAAGCAATTCTTCTGCCTCAGCCTCCCGAGTAGCTGGACCACGCCTGGCTAATTTTTTTATTTTGAGTAGAGACAGCGTTTCACCATGTTGGCCAGGCTAGTCTCCAACTCCTGACCTCAAGTGATCCGCCCGCCTCGGCCTCCCAAAGTGCTGGGATTACAGGCTTGAGCCACCGCGCCCGGCCCCCAGTTAATATTTCTAAGCCTCAATTTCATCTATGAAATGGGAATAATAATAATAAAGGGATCTCAGGGGAGTATTGTGAAGGTTAAATGAGACAATGCATGCAAAGTACTTAGCACGGTGCCTGCTACATAGTATTGCACAGTATTCTGTCCCTTACCCCCTTCCCCCACCAAATTCATGTCCACCTAGAATCTGTGAATGTGACCTTACTTGGAAACAGGGTCTTTGCAGATGTAATCAAGTTAAAATGAGATCATACTAGATTGGGGTGAAACCTAAGTCCAATATGACTGGTGTCCTTACAAGAGGAAAATTTGGACAGAGACAGAGACACATGGAGGAGAATGCTGTGTGAACACAGAGGCGAGATTAAAGTGATGCATCTACAAGGAATGCCAAAGATGGTCAAAAGCCACCGGAATCTAGGAGAGAGATGTGGAACGGATTCTTCCTTAGAACCTCTGAAGGACATGGCCTTGCCGACACTAATTTTACAACTTTTGGCCTCCAGAGCTGAGAGAGAATATATTTCTGTTTTTTTGTTTGTTCGTTTTTTGAGACGGAGTTTCACTCTTGTCGCCAAGGCTGGAGTGCAATGGCACGATCTCCATTTACTGCAGCCTCCGCCTCCTGGGTTCAAGCAATTCTCCAGCCTCAGCTTCCCCAGTAGTTGGGATAACAGGTGTGCCACCATCACGCCCAGCTAATTTTTTTTTTTTTTTTTTGAGGCGGAGTTTTGCTCTTGTTGCCCACTCTGGAGTGCAATGGTGCGACATCAGCTTACTGCATCCTCTGGCTCCTGGGTTCAAGTGATTCTCCTGCCTCAGCCTCCTGAGTAGCTGAGATTACTATGTTGGTCAGGCTGGTCTCGAACTCCTGACCTCAGGTGATCCACCCGCCTCAGCCTCCTAAAGTGCTGGGATGACAGGCATGAGCCACCATGCCCAGTCCAATTTTTGTATTTTTAGTAGAGCCAGGGTTTTACCATGTTGGACAGGCTGCTCTCGAACTCCTGACCTCAGGTGATCCACCCGCCTCAGCCTCCCAAAGTGCTGGGATTACAGGTGTGAGCCATTGGACCTGGCCTATTTCTATTGTTTTAAGCCACCCAATTTGTAGTAATTTGTTTTGTTTTGTTTTGTTTTCTTGAGACAGGGTCTCATTCTGTCACCCAGGCTGGAGTGCAGGGTGCTACGATCATTGCCCACTTGAACTCCTGGACTCAAGTTCAACAGCCTTGAACTCCTGGACTCAAGCGATCCTCCACCTCAGCCTCCTGTGTGGCTGGAAGTACAAGTGCACATACCCCCATACCCGGCTAATTTTTTATTTTTAATTTTTTTGTAGAGACAAGGTCTCTGTATGTTGCCTAGGCTGGTGTCAAACTCCTGCCCTCAAGCAATTCTCCCACCTCAGCTTCCCAAAGCATTAGCATTACAGGTGTGAGCCAGTGTGCCTGGCTTATTTGTAGTAGTTTATTATGGCTGCCCTAGGAAACTAACACAAAGTAACTGCTCTATAAAATACACATTAACTGCTATAACTATTAGATCAATTAGAAAGGCTCTGGCAAATGCCTGACAGAGCAAAACTAGCTAGAAGAACCCAAACTTTCAGACAAGAAAAGGGCAAGGGAAAGACTATGCCAAACAGCTTTTGAAGACCACAGCCTCACATCCTAGCTCGAACTTTTCCAGCATACCCCTGCCATCCCAGACATGAGTACATGTCTAGAAAATCATGGATAATTCTTGCTGCCATCTCATATCTGTGAACCCTGAGCAGCGTTTCATCAAACAGCCCAAGGTGAACTCAACACCCTCCTTTCCCCGATTGCTTGAAATAGACCTATTGTCTTGGGCATATTTGTTTAAAAGGCAGTGAATAAATCATAGCAGCTGATCTCAGCATACTCCTTAACCTGTTCAGGCTTCATTTTCCCATCTATGAACTGATAATGTCAGACCCTAAGGTCCTTTCCAGCTCTAATTTGAAATTGGTGCATCTGTTCATTCACTCGTTCACTCATTCACTCACTAATGCATTCAAATGCTAGGTGCTTCTGCTGTGTCAGGCCCTTCAGGGGTGAATGAGAGCCTCATGGAGCTCCTGTGCTAGCTAACACAAGAGACAGCCGATAAAACAATGAATTCACAAGGAATTACTCCATTACAGTCATGTTTAGGTGCTACCGGCGCTACCAGGCACTGAGGGCCAAAAGAGTAACTAACAGGAGCCCTCGCGAGGGATAGGGGTGGGTGGTCAAAAAGGCTGCTTTAAGGAAACAACATCCCATCTAAGAGCTAAAGAAGTAGGAGCTAGTTAGGCAAAAGGTGGGAACTCCCCATTAAATTTTCCTTCTTCTCCCAGGATTTTCATGACTTAGAAAATCCTGTTTCTTGCTGCTCTCAACGTCAAGTTACCAGCTTCCAACCACCTTCCCTGTGGGTCCCACAAATGTCATCATTCCTGAAAAGGATATTGAGCCCAGAGTGTGTCTTCCCAGAAGCATTTACTATGAACCAATTGCACAAGTACACAGAGATAGGAAAGAAGCAATGCAGAATAACATAGCTCCTTCCCTTGGAGTTCACAGTCTGAGAGACACAGATGGGAACAAATGGTCACAGAGCTGAGTGATAAGGATTATTAAAGAGACATTTAGAATACTGCATAAGGGCCGGGCACAATGGCTCACACCTGTAATCCCAGAACTTTGGGAGGCTGAGGCAGGTGGATCACCTGAGGTCAGGAGTTCAAGACCAGCCTGGCCAACATGGTGAAACCCCGTCTCTACTAAAAATATAAAAAATTAGCCAGGCATTGTGGCACATGACTGTAATCCCAGCTACTCAGGAGGCTGAGGCAGGAGAATTGCTTGAACCTGGGAGGTGGAGGTTGCAGTGAGCCAAGATCGTACCATTGCACTCCAGCCTGGGCAACAAGAGAGACTCCATCTCAAAAAAAAAAAAAAAAAAAAAGTAGAATACTACATAAGTGCAGAAGAAAGAATAATTCCTCTTCTGTGGTCCTCAACCTCCATGTCTATAAAATGGGGAAAACCTACTCTGCTTCTGATTACTTAAATGAGGCCTAAAATGAGGTGTGAAAACTGCTTGTGCCTCTCTAGAGGTGACCTATCAGCAGAAGTACTGAGAAACATCTAAACGCATAGTTAACCCCAAACATATGCTCATCAATCTCTTCTCCCAAAAAACCGTAAGACCTGTCCATAACTAGAGAGCTGTGTTTCCAGTTCTCCTCCATCCCTCTGAACAGTTTAGAGCAGGAGGGAGAAAGCAGAGAAAGCATCGATCACCAGTTTCCAGGTAGGATGTGGTGGATGCTCGCTGTATATGTTCACAAGATCATTCACCATCCAAAGCATCCTATTGTGCACGCTCGCAAACTTTCATGGATATACTGTATGCTTCATTAAGTCTCTCCCTCTTCTGGTGCTCTCTCGGCTTGCTGTTTATTGCTTTATAGCCCAAGATTGCTAAGCTGCGCTGACCTCTGCTCAGGACTGTCTTTTAGTCACGCTCACATTCAATTGTGACCAAGGGTAGTGGGCCCAGCTGGGCCCAACTCAGGGACACCAGCCCCTCCCAATCTCCTGCCCCACCCAGAGTCATGCTGAAGTCACTTGTTACCCCATCAAGTGTCTGTGGACTTTTCCCCTTCTGCCCAGGATCCCAGAACCTCCAGCTTTTTGCCCCAAGAAAAAGGAATTCTCAACATTCCAAGTTGGTAAGCAGAGAAACAACTTTCATAGGAATCTCTGGGGAGTCTGAAGAACTAGAGAATGTATTTGGTCTATATCAACCAAAGGGAAATCCTGCCTGAGCGCAGTCTGGATGGGCTGTCCAGGTTCCTCCCAGGATATGGAAGCCTTCCCTTCCGCCTCACCCCCTGGGATCCCCTACCCCACTAGCCATCATGGAGTTGCGGGTGGCACCTACATCATATCTAAGGCTACGCCTACATTCATTACCTCCTCAGTGTTCTCGCCTCCACCATCCTTGCCCGAGCTGGTAGGCTTGGCTGTGCACTTGGCAACCTTGGGGGGCTCCTGAAAGGAGAAGATGAAGGTAGAGTTAGCAGATGCCAGGGAAAGGGAGAGGTCTTATCTGGCTCCCTTAGATCTTTGTTGCAAATATCCTCTGTCCAGGTTCAATTAGAACCTACCTTGTGCCAAGCTGGGGTAGGTGGAGGGATCTACAGAGAAGGAGATTCAGCCCCTCCAAGAGTTTAAAATCTGGTTAGAAAGTTACCCCAAACACACACTAATTCAGCATGAGAGTGATCCTTCATCTTTCACCTCATTAGGCTGGTGCAGAGGTTGGGTCTGGGAGGGCCTTTGCTCAGGTCAGAACCAGAGTGAGGAGGCTTAAGGAAAAAGCATCAGGGAACAGTTGCTCACTGGCTTCTGGCTAACATGGTCAAAGGGGTGCCGGAGGCTTTCATGCTGGAGTGCAGGGAGTCACCACTCTCCCCTCACAGCTACCTGGAAAGACTGGGAGGCAATTTTTGGATGTCACAGATAGCGCACAGACAACAGGGTGCTACTCGGCATTTAATCAGTAAGGTCCAGGAATGCTAACAGGTACAGAACTGTCCCACCCAAAATGCCAAGAGCACCTCAGTTGACAAGCACTGAGACAGGGATGGGGGTAAAACCTGAACTGTTACAAAGAGTGAGCACTAGTCTGAAGTCTCCTTTGGGAACCTGGCAGCTGGCTCAGAGCCCTGGCCTGCCCAGCATCTCTTCCTATGCTTCGAGCCAAAAAAAGCAACTGCACAGGGACAGGATGGGGAAAATGTGAAAAAGACTTGGGGATTTAGGTCTGGCTGCAAGCTCAACACAAATCATCCATGTGCAGCTCACGTGACCTTCCATCCTGTTAACAGACCTGTGCAAACTGCTTGGCACTGACAGGGCTATCCTGGAGGATCTGGTTCAGTCATGAGCATCAGGCTTGGGAGGGGCCATGACAAATCCTAGTTTTTCTTAGAGGGAAATGCAACCCATACTGGGAGTGGATTCAAAGGCATGTCCCAAGACCAACAGCTGCAGGAACTGGGATAGTTAACAATGGAAGGGAGGAGTCATGAGGGATGGAGAAGCAAGATGGATCTTAAACAAATGAAGGGCTGCCTTGGATGCAACTTGTCCATATGGACCAGAGGCATGAGAGCAAAGGGCTGAAGTTGCAAGTCGGGCTGAAGCTCCAAACAAGAATTTTATCATGGAGCAATGGCACTAAAACTGGCCACCTAGTGAAGCCAAAAGCTCCCTAACCCCTGAGAACATTCAAGCAGGGGCTGAGTGACCTCCTGTAAGGCATGTTGCAAAAGAAATTCAAGCCTTTAATGAGGACTGGAGGATCTTGGAAATTACTTCCAGCTCTGAGATTGTGCAATTCAATAGCAGCCAAGCCCCTTCAGTGAGAAGTGTTAAATCAAGTTATTGTGACTATGGGGGCAAAAGGATTTCAGGGAGAAGAGAGCTCTGTGTGGGCTGGAGTAGGGGGAAGGCTTCTTGGAGGCGGGGTGGAAGAAAGGTGTGGTGTAGAGCAGCTCGATGCAGTAGGGGGAAGGGGTTCCTTCTCTGGGCTGAGCACGCTCCTGCTGTATACTAACCCTGCTGGCCACACTGACCCTTGACAGTGGCTGAGAGCATGGGGTGGAGAGAAATAGGCTGGGGGCAGGGTGCAGGCAGGACACAACATTGAGGTGTCTGCACACACCCCAGACATGAACCCCTTGGACAAAGCTGACCCATCTTCATACATCTCTGATCTCTCTATTAGATCATAAGCTGCTTATTCTTTTGTGTACCCCTCCACCCACCCTACAGCACTCAGCATGATGCCTCAGACATATCTTTCAAAGAATGCGCCTAAGAGAGATCCAGCTGCCTTAGTGTGTGGGTGTGAGTGGGAGTGGAGAAATCAGGCCCACCACCCTTGCTCCCTGGCTCCTGCAGAACAGGTGCAGCACACATACTTCAGCCCAGCTCAGCCATCAAGTGCTGTGTAGAACAGAGGTTAAAAGAACATGTTTAGGCCGGGCACAGTGGCTCACGCCTGTAATCCCAGCACTTTGAGAGGCCGAGGTGGGTGGATCACGAGGTCAGGAGTTCAAGACCACCCTGGCCAAGATGGCGAAACCCCGTCTCTACTAAAAATACAAAAAAAATTAGCCAGGCATGGTGGCAGGTGCCTGTAATCTCAGCTGCTTGGGAGGCTGAGGCAGAGAATTGCTTGAACCCAGGAGGCGGAGGCTGCAGTGAGCCGAGACTGCGCCACTGCACTCCAGCCTGGGCAACAGAGTGAGACTCTGTCTCCAAAAAAAAAAAAAAGGCTGGGCGCGGTGGCTCACGCCTGTAATCCCAGCACTTTGGGAGGCCGAGGCGGGCAGATCACAAGGTGAGGAATTCAAGACCAGCCTGACTAACATGGTGAAACCCCGTCTCTACTAAAAATAAAAAAAATTAGCCGGGCGTGGTGGCAGGCACCTGTAGTCCCAGCTACTCAGGAGGCTGAGGCAGGAGAATGGCGTGAACCCGGGAGGTGGAGCTTGCAGTGAGCCGAGATCGTGCCACTGCACTCCAGTCTGAGCAACAGAGCCAGACTCCATCTCAAAAAAAAAAAACACGAACATGTTTGGACCCAGCCCTGTGTTTTGGGCCCAACTCTTACTAGCTATATAATCATAGACAAGTTAACTAGACTCTCTAAGCCTCATCTCAGAGAGAGTTTCCTCATCTATTAGATGATGACAATATTAGTACCCTCTTCCCTCAGCACAGTGTTAAGGCACATGAAAACCGTAGTGCTGGTCAATGTTATTACTATTATTATGAACAAGAAAAAAGTCGGAGGGGGCAGGGGCACCCTACTCAGGAAAATAAAAGAGGTAAGTCCCAGAGGAGAACATGAAGGAAGGGGAGAGAGGCGAATCCCTCCAAGAGATTATCTTAGCACCTATCCACTAAGCACCTACTTACTGTGTGAAAAGGAGTTGCCAAACAAAATGAAACTTAGTTATTATCTCAAGGAGGAAGAAAAGGCTTGTCCACAATTAATTCCTATCCAAGGCCAAACACAAAAGGACCGTAAGTGGCCTACTAAGTGCTCTGCAAATCTAGAAAAGAAAGGAGAGTTCACTCCTGACTGAGGGCTCAGAAACGCTTTAGAGAGGAAACTGTAAAAGATGGCCAGGAGAGAGGAGACAGGTCACAGAAGAGCATTAAAGATCCTCCACCCACAGGCATCCAGGCAAACCTCAGTCATACTGTCAACCCCCCTCAGAGCCTGCCAACTCCCCTCAGGGCCTGCCAACCATTGAAGAAGGCCAAATGCAGCTGAAAATCAAGAGCAGAAAAACCTTATAGGGAGGTGAGAGTTATGCCTGGCTCCATGCACCCCAATCCTTCCAACACCTTTTCCCAACCAAACGCTTACACCCATGGTCCTAGCAAGTCTCACTGGGAATTTGTCTTCTTCTTCACAGACTAGTAGGCTATTGCTTTCTGGGGATGGGACAGTATCTAGTCCAACAGATTAAAAATTACAAATGGGTGGGGACCTCACCAGCTTTCCCCGAATTCCATTTCCCTTAGCCCCTGGTGTGGTTGATTTCTGTGTGCATTGTCTACAACTGAGCTACCCAAACCATCTCCACATGCCCACTCCCCAAGGACAGGGCCTGGGTGGGGCACACAACCCTGTCCAGCTCACTACCCGCAGGAGGCTCACCATGTAGTACACCATCACCAACCCTGTACGTAGAACCTCAGGCCCTGAAAGGTTAAGGGGACAACCCAGAATCAGAGCTGCCTGGCAAATACAGAACAACCCCAGGAGAAAAAGTATAGCTGAAAAGGTCAGAGATGGCAGCCCAGTAACCCAGCCAATCAGAGGGCAAATGAAAGCAATATACCTCTGGGGTCATCAAGCAGGTGGCCAGAACACCAGGCCAGAGCCAGCCTCTACCAAAAAGGGCCAGCCCCAGGAGAGGAGAAGCTGGAGGAGGCTGGAACTGGTATCCTAGCATCCTTTGTGTGAGTCTGTACCTCAAAGGAACCACACCTCTGAGTCAGACCTCAGCAACAGCAGGAAACAGAGGGTAGAAAAAGGCACGGATGAGGAACAGAGGAAGGCGGGTACCAAGGTAGAAGAAGAAGGTGAAAGAAAGCAACATTAAGAACTGGCCTGTGGGTTCACACCTGTAATCCCAGCACTTTGGCAGGCCGAGGCGGGCAGATCCCCTGAGGTCAGGAGTTCAAGACCAGCCTGACCAACATGGAGAAGCCCCATCTCTACTAAAAATACAAAATTAGCTGGGTGTGGTGGTGCATGCCTGTAATTCCAGCTACTTGGGAGGCTGAGGCAGGAGAATCCCTTGAAGCTGGGAGGCAGAGGTTGTGGTGAGCCGAGAGCGCACCACTGCACTCCAGCCTGGGCAACAAAAGCGAAATTCCATCTCAAAAAAGAAAGAAAGAAAGAAAGAAAGAAATGGCCTGTGTCAGGACATCATGACAAAGACATGGGTGTTCAGGGGTGGCTGGCCTGCAGGCTAAGAAGAAACAATAATCTGACAGTGAGCGCAAATTCCCAATTTGAAGACGGTGTAGCTCAGGAAAGGCAGAAATTCAGCACCAATGCAAAAAGGAAAAAAAAAAAAAAAAAGGAAAAATGCAAAGGTTATCCTAGGATTAGGAATAAGGATGTGGAGCCTACTCAGATTTGGAAAGGTGACTGGTTTAGGATGCACCTGGGAGCCAGTTACCAGGGCTTTGATACAAAAGAGGCCTTTAAGTCAGGAGACCTGATATTGCAGCTGGGCCTCCAGAAGGCTGTGTGACCTTGGACAAGTCCCTTGCCCTGTCGGGGCCTCAGTCTCCTCATCTGTACCATTAGGGATTGCACTGCATGCGCTCAGAGGTCCCTTACAGCACCGTCGTTGTAAGGTTCCATCAACAGAAGGGCTCAGTCCTGCTTACAAGTTTGTGTGTGAAGGAAGAACTAGAGGGAGGGGCCTAGGCCAGATATGGGTGGAGGAGAGAGAAAGCAGCGCTGTTCTAGGTCAGGGGCTTGGCATGGAAAGAGAAGGGGCCGTAGGGGACTGTGGGGCGGCTGTCCCAGGCGGGTAGGAAGAGGAAAGGGGCTGCTCAGGGCGGGGGGGGGGGGGCAATTCTGGAGGAACGTGCAGTTTCAGATGAGGGGCTGCCCAAACCGATGGGACATCGGGGCCAGGGGTGATGGGGGGACAGAAAAAGCAGGACAGTGACCTGGGAATGGGGCAGATCTGGAAGAAGGAGGTTACCCTGGGCCGGGGGTAAGAAAAGGGAAGAAGGGAGGGAGGTGTATGTGGGGGGAGTCTCTCCGGGCAAGGTGGGGGAGCTGTCCTAGCTGCGGCACAAGCTGGGGGTGCTGCCAGTCGCGGGGGCGTAGGGCTGGCCCCAGGAGTCCTGCGGGGGCCGGACGGGAGGGTCAGTCTGGGGCTGTCCCGGGCCTGGCTCCGGCCCCTCCCAGAGCTCCGCGCAGGCTCCAAGGCGGCGGTGCGGGAAAAAGGGCCACGCTCACCTTCTCCTTTTTCAGTTTATAGGGCATCTCGGCCCGTCCGGACCCGGCCCGTCTCCTGCGGCCCCGCTCCGGCTCCGGCTTTGCTCGGCCGCACTCGGCCCGCTCGGCGTCTCTTCGCCACCGCCTGCGCGCAGCGCCCGGGTCGAGCGGTGCCTGCGCCTCCAATTGGCCCGAACTCCTACAAAACTGCCTGACAACCAGGCGCCGCCTCCTCGGATTGGTCATTGGAGCCAAGCTGCTTCCTTTTTTTCTTATTGGAAAGAAATAGTACAAACCGCCAGGGTTCTGCTTCCAGAATTGGCTGAAGTGGGTGGTCCCGCCCTAAAGTGGGTCGAGCTTAGCGAAGGAGGCGGGGATAAGGGAAACCCAAGCTTGGCTAGGACTGCTGCACTCCAGCGTCTGCTGTGCGTCGGCCTCGGCCATTCTTCGCGGCGCTTGGAGCCCTGCTCTTTCCTTCTCAAGGGGCTCTCACACTTTGCCTACTATGCTACCCTGTATAGTCGGAATTGGAGGAAGGAAGCCCTAATACGGAGGGCACCTTTCTTCACTGGGGTAAAGTAACGCTAATTGCGGATGCAAAATTGATGGAGGGAGCTCCTAAGGACCTTCCAAGACACTCGCCTCCCTAGACAGGAGTTGCAGAGGAGCAAAGGGGAAGCCTGGCAGGGCTAGGACCTGGTCGAAATGAGATGAGAATCCCTGGCTTGGTGTAACTTTAGGAAGAGGGTCCCCGTTCCTACTGCAAGTGTACTGGGATTGGGGAACAGCTAGATTTCAGCAGTTGGGAACAGTGGAAAAGCAACTTCATTGTTGAGTGTCTCAGGAAATCCATCCCTTACTTGCCACACTGCTCAAGTCAATGTTCTAATGGATAAGATTAAGTTCATGCCCACAAAGAGTTCGCAGTCTGGTGGATCACAGACGTGTATAAACAAAGGATTAAGAGAGAATGTAAGCCAGGCAGGCACGGTGTCTCACGCCTGTAATCCCAACACTTTGGGAGGCTGAGGCAGGTGGATCACCTGAGGTCAGAGGTTCGAGACCAGCCTGGCCAACATGGCGAAACCCCGTCTCTATTAAAAATACAAAAATTAGCTGGGTGTGGTGGTGCACGCCTGTAATCCCAGCTACTTGGGAGGCTGAGGCAGGAGAATCACTTGAACCCGGGAGACAGAGGTTGCAGTGAGCTGAGATCACAACACTGCACTCCAGCCTGGGCGACAAAGCAAGACTGTCTCAAAACAACAACAATGACGACAAAAAGAATAAGCCTGTGGCCAAGTGCTGTGACTCACACCTGTAATCCCAGCACTTTGGGAGGCTGAGGTGGGCAGATCACAAGGTCAGGAGTTGAAACCAGCCTGACCAACATAGTGAAACCCCATTTCTAGTAAAAATACAAAAATTAGGCAGGGTGCAGTGGCTCACGCCTGTAATCCCAGCACGTTGGGAGGCCAAGGTGGGCAGATAACGAGGTCAAGAAATCGAGGCCATCCCAGCCAACATGGTGAAACCTCGTCTCTATGAAAAACACAATAATTAGCTGGGCATGGTGGTGCGCGTGGTGCGCGCCTGTAGTCCCAGCTACTCGGGAGGCTGAGGCAGGAGAATCGCTTGAACCCGGTGGGTGGAGGTTGCAGTGAGCCAAGATCGTGCCACTGCACTCCATCCTGGCGACAGAACGAGACTCCATCTCCAAAAAAAAGAGAAGAATAAACCTGTGATGCAAAGGCATAAGAATGATACAATGGGCCAGGCGCGGTGGCTCACGGCTGTAATCCCAGCACTTTGGGAGGCCGAGACGGGCGGATCACGAGGCCAGGAGATCGAGGCCACCCTGGCTAACATGGTGAAACCCCGTCTCTACTAAAAATACAAAAATTAGCCGGGCGTGGTGGCAGGCGCCTGTTGTCCCAGCTATATGGGACGCTGAGGCAGGAGAATGGCGTGAACCTGGGAGGCGGAGCTTGCAGTGAGTGGAGATTGTGCCACTGCACTCCAGCTTGGGCACAGAGTGAGACTCCATCTCAAAAAAAAAAAAAAAAAGAATGATACAATGGACTTTGCGGACTCAGAGGGAAAAGATGGGAGGGGAATGAGGGATAAAAGACTACACACTGGGGCCAGGTGCGATGGCTCACGCCTGTAATCCCAGAACTTTGGGAGGCTGAGACAGGCAGATCACATGAGGTCAGGAGTTCGAGACCAGCCTGACCAACATGGCGAAACTTCATCTCTACTAAAAATACAAATTAGCTGGGCATGGTGGCACATCCCTGTAATCTCAGCTACTTGGGAGGCTGAGGCAGGAGAATCACTTGAATCTGGAAGGCAGAGGTTGCAGTGAGCCAAGATCATGCCGTTGCACTCCAGCCTGGACGACAAGAATAAAATTCCATCTCAAAAAAAAAAATACTACACATCGGGTACAGTGTACACTGCTTGGGAGATGGCTGCCTCAAAATCTCATAAATCACTACTAAAGAATTTATTCGGCCGGGCGCGGTGGCTCAAGCCTGTAATCCCAGCACTTTGGGAGGCCGAGACGGGTGGATCACGAGGTCAGGAGATCGAGACCACCCTGGCTAACACGGTGAAACCCCGTCTCTACTAAAAAATACAAAAAACTAGCCGGGCGAGGTGGCGGGCGCCTGTAGTCCCAGCTACTCGGGAGGCTGAGACAGGAGAATGGCGGGAACGGAGGCGGAGCTGCAGTGAGCTGAGATCCGGCCACAGCACTCCAGCCTGGGCAACAGCCGAGACTCCGTCTCAAAAAAAAAAAAAAAAAAAGAATTTATTCATGTACAAAAAATAAATTTTTAAAATTCTATATAAAATAAAATATAATAATTAAAAAAAAAAAAAAGACCAGGCGCAGTGGCTCATGCCTGTAATCCCAGCACTGGTGGGCGGATCATCTGGAGGTCAGGAGTTCAGGACCAGCCTGGCCAACATGGCAAAACCTCATCTCTACAAAAATACAAAATTAGCCGGGCATGATGGTGGGTGCCTGTAATCCCAGCTACTCGGGAGGCTGAGGCAGGACAATCAATTGAACCCGGGAGGTAGATTTTGCAGTGAGCCAAGATCGCACCATTGCATTCCAGCCTGGGCGACAGAGCAAGACTCCATCTAAAAAAAAAAAAAACAGGCCGGGCGCGGTGGCTCAAGCCTGTAATCCCAGCACTTTGGGAGGCCGAGACGGGCGGATCACGAGGTCAGGAGATCGAGACCATCCTGGCTAACACGGTGAAACCCCGTCTCTATTAAGAAATACAAAAAACTAGCCGGGCGAGGTGGCGGGCGCCTGTAGTCCCAGCTACTCGGGAGGCTGAGGCCGGAGAATGGCGTGAACCCAGGAGGCGGAGCTTGCAGTGAGCTGAGATCTGGCCACTGCACTCCAGCCTGGGCGACAGAGCGAGACTCCGTCTCAAAAAAAAAAACAAACAAAAAAAAACAAACAAAAAAAACACCTGTGTCCCTTACCCAGGAGAGCAATGTTACAAGACAGTGGCCATGGGGATGGAGAAGAGAGGATGGAGCACGAAAATGTGTAGAATCAACAGGATATGGTGATTCATTGGATTGTGTGGGGGGGATGGTAATGGAAAGGGAGGAGTTGAGGATGATTTCTGGAAGTGGTCAGAGTTGTAGGAGGAAAACTGGTGTCATAGTGGCAAAGGAAATAAAAGACAATTGGTCAGTAATGTCAGAGAAAGATGGAACAGCATCACCTTGATTCTGCAATTAGAAGATTATGGGTGATTTTTTCAGAGAGTAGAACGTTTTTAGTGAGTGGAAGAGTGAGCATCAAGAGGCGAGGAAGTGAAGATGGCAAATGTAGGGTCCTGGCGATCTTACAGAAATAGTATTTGGCTTTCGGTGACTAATGACGATTTCAGGGTAACACACAGTGGACTACATGCCAGCTGTTATCTGCTGGGAGAAAAGCTTGGGAGGAAAGGACATTTATTTGTGGACAGGTATTTGTGTCTGTATGAGTACTGATCCAGACAAGATAACTGATGTTTTTACCCATCTCCAAGGCCTCAAGGAGCATGATAGTCCTGAGGCCTAGAGCTTGCCTGCTACTGTGTAAAGCGGGCATATCCTCTTTAGGCCCATGCACCATCTATCCAGCCCTTGGTTCCTCTGGGAGGTAGGGGACCAAGCCACATATAGTAGCACTACAAAATGGGAGCTTTCATCCATGTGAATCTAGGTACCTAGAACATTCTTTATTTAGTTTTTCTTTTCTTTTAATGTTATATCTTTTAAGAGACAAGGTCTTGCTCTGTCACCCACTTGAAGTGCAGAGGCACAATCATAGCCTTGAATTCCTGGGTTCAAGTGATCCTCTGCCTCAGCCTTCCAATAGCTGGGATTATAGACACAAGCCATGGTTCCTGGTTAGTACATTCTTGCATGCTATTTTATTTATTTATTTTTATTATTTATTTTTTTGAGATGGAGTCTCGCTCTGTCACCAGGCTGGAGTACAGTGGTGCAATCTCGACTCACTGCAACCTCTGCCTCCCAGGTTCAAGCAATTCTCCTGCCTCAGCCTCTTGAGTAGCTGGGACTACAGGCACGCGCCACCACACCCAGGTAATTTTTCTATTTCCAGTAGGGATGGGGTTTCACCATGTTGGCCAGGATGGTCTCAATCTCTTGACCTTGTGATCTGCCCACCTTGGCCTCCCAAAGTGCTAGCATTACAGGTTTGAGCCACCACACCCAACCTCTTGCATGCTATTTTATAGATGTGAGGCTGAACAATTTCATGTTTAGGACTGGAGGTACCTCCAGGAACTATAATTAAGCATTTAAAAAACATTTTCTTGGTTGGGCACAGTGGCTCACGCCTGTAATCCCAGCACTTTGGGAGGCTGAGGCGGGTGGATCGTGAGGTCAGGAGATCGAGACCATCCTGGCTAACATGGTGAAACCCTGTCTCCACTAAAAATATGAAAAATTAGCTGGGTGTAGTGGCAGGCGCCTGTAATCCCAGCTACTTGGGAGGCTGAGGCAGGAGACTCTCTTGAACCTGGGAGACAGAGGTTGCAGTGAGCCGAGAGCGCACCACTGCACTCCACCGTGGACTCAAAATATATATAAATATAGATATATATACAAATAGATAGATATATATACATATAGATAAATATATATATATTTTTTTTCTTGTCTCTCTGGGGATACAAATACCTTAGAACAGAGCCAGGAGCAGTGGTGTAAGCTTGTAGTCCCAGCTACTTGGGAGGCTGAGGCAGGAGGATTGCTTGAGCGAAAGAAGGAAGGGAGGAAGGGAGGAAGGAAGGAAGGAAGGAAGGAGAGAGAGAAAGAAAAAGAAAGGAGGAAAATAAAGAAAAACAAAAGAAAGAAAGAAAGAAAAAGAAAGAGAAAGAAAGAAAAAGAAAGAAAGACCTTAAAACATGTACATTTCTGCTGGGCGTGGTGGCTCACACCTGTAATCCCAGCACTTCAGGAGGCCAAGGTGGGCGGATCACGAGGTCAGGAGATTGAGACCATCCTGGCTAACACGGTGAAACCCTATCTCTACTAAAAATACAAAAAATTAGCGGGGCGTGGTGACAGGCATCTGTAGTCCCAGCTACTCGGGAGGCTGAGGCAGGAGAATGGCGTGAACCCAGGAGGCAGTGGAGGTTGCAGTGAGCCGAGATCACGCCACGGCACTCCAGACTGGGCAACAGAGCAAGAATCCATCTCAAAAAAAAAAAAAGAGAGAATGAAAGTACACTCCACAGTATGGGAGTGAGCTGAGCATAGGGACTCAAAGGCCCTGTTACAGAATTTTTGTGAGTTTAAATACCCTCTATTTGGGGAACACCCTATGTAAATGAAGAGGATGAAGTAAAGTTACAATTATCAAGTTATTAACGATGTATGCCCTAGGGAGAGGATATTTCCTGTTACAGCTGAAGTGTGAATTGGCTTTATGTTCCCTGCCTCCAGACCCTATTTTCCTGCCTCATCTGCCCCCTGAGATGTGATCTCCATCAATCTTTATGGGAGGCAGAGGGACACATGATCTTTTTTCTGTAACTGCTTCATGCTGGCTTGGGGGATGGTCCCTACCTATTGGGGATCATGGAACTCTCACCCTGCTCTGTCTAGTGGAGGCAGGGTAGCTTTTTGAGGGCCGGGGGTGGTGTCTTCACTTGGAACTGGCTGGAACCTTTGTTGCATGATCAGCTGAAGCCTGATGGTCTCTAGGCAAGAGGAAATGAATTTGGTTAAAACATTTAATGGGAACTGCAGGGGGTGGATACCTATGCTGTTAGAAATGTTTGTTATATTGACCAGGCACAGTGGCTCATGCCTATAATCCCAGCACTTTGGGAGGCCGAGGCAGGCAGATCACAAGGTCAGGAGATTGAGACCATCCTGGCTAACACGATGAAACCCTGTCTTTACTAAAAATACAAAAAATTAGCCGGGCGTGGTGGCAGGCGCCTGTAGTCCCAGCTACTCAGGAGGCTGAGGCAGGAGAACAGCGTCAACCTGGGGGCCAGAGGTTGCAGTGAGCCAAGATCGTGCCACTGCACTCTAAAAAAAAAATTTTTTTTTTTGAGACGGACTGTCACTCTGTTGCCCAGGCTGGAGTGCAGTGGTGTGATCTCAGCTCACTGCAAGCTCCGCCTCCCAGGTTCACACCATTCTCCTGCCTCAGCCTCCCAAGTAGCTGGGACTACAGGCACACACCACCACGCCCAGCTAATTTTTGTACTTTTAGTGGAGATGAGGTTTCACCATGTTGGACAGGCTGGTCTCAAACTCCTGGCCTCAAGCAGTCCACCCACCTTGGCCTCCCAAAGTTCTGGGATTACAGCCACGAGCCACTTCACCCAGCCCCTTATAATATGCAAATCTAATAGTTTTCATATATTTGGCTTTCAAATTTTCAGGAATGTATAATGTACAAAATAGAAGACTGCCTCAAGAAGAGAGAGAAAGAAAGCTGAGCAGTAGCTGAAAGAGAATGTAAGGTCTAGAAAATGAAAATTGCCACCATCCAATTCATTTATTGTAAGTGAAAATAATTGTTAATTATTGGAAATATAGTGGGACATGATGGCTTATGCCTGTAATCCCAGCACTTTGGGAGGCTGAGGCCTGAGGATCTCCTCAGACCAGGAGTTCAAGACCAGCCTGGGCAACACAGAGAAACTGTCTCTACAAAAAACAAAAAATTAGTCCAGGCGCAGTGGCTCATGCCTGTAATCCCAACACTTTGGGAGACCTAAGCAGGTGGCTCACTTGAAGCCAGGAGTTCGAGACCAGCCTGACCAACATGGTGAAACCCCATCTCTACTGAAAATACAAAATTAGCTGGGTGTGGTGGCACACACCTGTAATCTCAGATACTTGGGAGGCTGGGGCAGGGGATTCTTTGAACCTGGGAAACTAAGATTGCAGTGAGCTGAGATCGTGCCATTGCACTCTGGCCTGGGCAACAAGACCAAAACTCCGTCTCAAAAAAAAAAGAAAACAAATTAACTGGGCATGGTGGCGTGTGCCTGTGGTCCCAGCTACAGCTACTGGGGAGGCTGAGATGGGAGATCACTTGAGCCTGGGACGGTGGAGGCTGCAATGAACAGTGATCGTGCCACTGCACTCCAACCTGGGTGACAGAGTAGGACCCTGTCTCCATAAAAAAGGAAATGTGGCCTACCACTAGCTGAGTGTCTTGTACAGAAGAATGGAGGTGAAGAGGATGGAATCTATGTAACAGAACAGGCAGGAAGTCGACTGTTGGTGCCGTGCTGACAGAAGCTCAACTCCTTTCCTTCTGCCTGCTCTGCTGCCTGCCCCGCTCTACGATAGAAAGTGAATGGGTTTCCAATCTGCAAGGATTTGGGAGGTGAAGAAAGGAAGCTGCTTTGTCGTCAAGTTTGGTGGGAGTGAAACAAAAAGGACAACGAACAGGGCAAGAAGTCCTGGAACATGGGTTTTGTGCCAGATGTGCTGGAACATGTGTGGTGGCACCAAGCACTCCAGGGCTATATGAATCACATCTAGTAATTCACTCAGCAGCCACTATACACCTATAAGCAGGTGTGAGACAGTTTTCTAATCCTGCTACTCCCTCCTGCAACCTTTTCTGCAACCCTCAAACCTCAGTGCTCACAGTTCCACAGGGGAAGCTGCAAGAGTTCCGCAGAGGGGCGGACTCCTTCTGAAATATTTCACCTAGAGCTCCCAGCACTAGGCCCAGTCATCCTGAGCATGCTGACTGTTCATTTATCAGTCAATAAACTGTTAGGTTCATGCTACGAGGAAAGATAGTTAAGATAGTTACATTACTTCCGTAGAAGGCAAAGATAAATTCCTTAAGCACAGGTTCAAAGGGCGCATGCGTAAATGCTACGCAACAGCAGTGATGAACGTTACTGCCATAGAGGCACGACGCAGACCAATCTGCCTCGGGGCGCAGCTTACCCTCTCAGAACAAGCTCGCTGCACCCGACGCCCCTCCCCTTTTCCTCCGGCCTCCCCTGACGGAAGCGGAAGCGGCGCTCGCGCACACTAGTGGTCTAGCTCGCTGGCTCCGGAAGCCGCGGTCCTTCACCCTCCTCGTTGGTCTCCTGTCACCATGGCGCTGGCTGTCTTGCGGGTCCTGGAGCCCTTTCCGACCGAGACACCCCCGTTGGCAGTGCTGCTGCCGCCCGGGGGCCCGTGGCCGGCGGCGGGGCTGGGCCTGGTGCTGGCCCTGAGACCTGCAGGGGAGAGCCCGGCAGGGCCGGCGCTGCTGGTGGCAGCCCTGGAGGGGCCGGGCGCGGGCACCGAAGAGCAGGGTCCCGGGCCCCCGCAGCTCCTGGTTAGCCGCGCGCTGCTGCGGCTCCTGGCACTAGGCTCCGGGGCCTGGGTGCGGGCGCGGCCGGTGCGGCGGCCCCCGGCGCTAGGCTGGGCACTGCTTGGCACCTCACTGGGGCCTGGGCTCGGACCACGAGTCGGGCCGCTGCTGGTGAGGCGCGGAGAGACCCTCCCAGTGCCCGGACCGCGGGTGCTGGAGACGCGGCCGGCGTTGCAAGGGCTGCTAGGCCCAGGGACTCGGCTGGCTGTGACTGAGCTCCGCGGGCGGGCCAGACTGTGCCCAGAGTCTGGGGACAGCAGTCGGCCCCCACCCCCGCCCGTGGTGTCCTCCTTTGCGGTTTCTGGCACAGTCCGGCGACTCCAGGGAGTTCTGGGAGGGACTGGAGATTCACTAGGGGTGAGCCGGAGCTGTCTCCGTGGCCTTGGCCTCTTCCAGGGCGAATGGGTGTGGGTGGCCCGGGCCGGAGAGTCATCGAACACTTCACGGCCGCATTTGGCCAGGGTGCAGGTCCTAGAACCTCGCTGGGACCTCTCTGATAGACTGGGACCCGGCTCTGGGCAGCTGGGAGAGCCCCTCGCTGACGGACTGGCGCTCGTCCCTGCCACTTTGGCTTTTAATCTTGGCTGTGACCCCCTGGAAGTGGGAGAGCTCAGAATTCAGGTAGGATAAAGGACTGAGGTCAAGAGTGCTTCCTCTCCCTTATACCCTCTTCTGTGTCTTAGGTGAATTGGAAGACTAGAGCCGTAGCATTTATGACTCGTGCTCCATATTATCCCGGACTTTGAACATAATGTTTCTAGCCAGGCGCGGTGGCTCACGCCTGTAATCTCAGCACTTTGGAAGGCCGAGGCCAGCGGATCACTTGAGGTCAGGAGTTCGAGACCAGCCTGACCAACATGGAGAAACCCCGTCTCTATAAAAAATATATAATTAGCCGGGCGTGGTGTCGCATGCGTCTAATCCCAGCTACTCGGGAGGCTGAGGCAGGAGAATCACTTGAACCCGGGAGGCAGAGCTTGTGGTGAGCCGAGATCGCACCATTGCACTCCAGCCTGGGCAATAAGAGTGAAACTCCGTCTCAAAAATAATAATAATAATAATGTTTCTTAGCCTCATTTATCTATTTTCTTTTTCTTTCTTTCTTTTCTTTCTTTTTTTTTGAGATGGAGTCCTGCTCTGTCGCCCAGGCTGGAGTGCAGTGACGCGATCTCGGCTCACTGCAACCTCCGCCTCCCGGGTTCAAGCGATTCTCCTGCCTCAGCCTCCCGAGTAGCTGGGACTACTGGCTCGCGCCACGACGCCGGCTAATTTTTGTAAGTTTTAGTAGAGACGGGATTTCACTGTATTGGTCAGGCTGGTCTGGAACTCCTGACCTCAGGTGATCCACTCAAAAGTGTTGGGATTACAGGTGTGAGCCACCGCACCAGGCCTGTTTATGCATTTTCTATAATCAAAATATAAGCCTCCATAATGTAGTGGGGCATACAAAAGGCTTTCATTCATTCAGGTGAAAGGTGAGGTTTGGGTGTGGTGGTGCTTGCCTGTAATCCCAGCTACTTGGGAGGCTGAGGCAGGAGAATTGTTTGAATCTGGGAGGCGGAGGTTGCAGTGAGCCCAGATCACACCACTGCACTCAAGCCTGGACGACAGAGCAAAAATTCTGTGTCAAAATTTTAAAAAAAGTGAGGTTTCAGGTGTGTATGTTAATCTACTCAATCTTATTAGTTTATTGAATTGCTACAATGTATTAGGTATTGTGCTTTATAATATGGAGAATGATGTCTCTGCTTTTGCTCATGCTTATCCTTGACTTCAAATTGTTTCCTATTATTCCAGCCTCATCTGTTAAAATCCTACCGTTCTTTCCCTCAAGAGCCATCTGAAGATGACACCTTTGTCACAAAGCCTTTCATGATCTCGCAGTCACAAATTTAGCACTTCCTCCTATAGCATTTTCTATCTTTTTTATGGTATTTATTTTATTCTATCTTGTTATGATTACATAATCTGTCTAATCCCCAATTATATATTGTAAATACCTTGAAGGAAAGGAGTCTTTATTATCTTTGGTGCCTGGTATTTAATTTTAATATTTTATTAAATACATCCAAGGGAAGTTTTTGGTTTCTGCCTTTACTTCAGGAAGAAAGTTGTAGAACAGATAATAGTTGTTCCATTTTCATAGGTTACTGAGTAAGGAGGCACCAGTTCACCATAACAGACATAAGAGTGACAAAAAAATAAACCTTCATTGTGTGAAAAAAAAGAAGGCCAGGCGCAGTGGCTCATGCCTGTAATCCTAGCACTTTGGGAGGCTGAGCCAGGCAGATCACTTGAGGTCAGGAGTTCCAGACCAGCCTGGCCAACATGGTGAAACCTTGTCTCTACTAAAAATACAAAAATCAGCCCAGTATGGTGGTGCACACCAGTAAACCCAACTACTGGGGAGGCTGAAACAGGAGAATTGCTTGAACCTGGGAGGTGGTGGCTGCAGTGAACCCAGATCACACCACTGCACTCCAGCCTGGGTGACAGAGCAAGACTCTGTCTCAAAAAAAGAAAAAAAGTTAAGTTTAGGGGGACAAATACAGCAGTGTTCAATTAAGGACCTAGATATATGGTTTAGATGGTGCTGTCCAATGTGGAAGCCACCAGCCACTTTGTGGCTTTTAAAATTTAAATTAGCTAAAACTAAATAAAGTAAGCTTGGCCAACATGGCGAAACCCTATCTCTATTTTAAAAAATACAAAAATTAAATCCCAGCACTTTGGGAGGCCGAGGAGGGTAGATCACAAGGTCAGGAGATCGAGACCATCCTGGCTAACACGGTGAAACCCCGTCTCTACTAAAAATACAAAAAAAAAATTAGCCGAGTGTGGTGGCACATGCCTGTAGTCCCAGCTACTTGGGAGGCTGAGGCAGGAGAATCCCTTGAACCTGGGAGGTGGAGGTTGCAGTGAGCCGAGATTGTGCCGCTGCACTCCAGCCTGGATGACAAGCGAGACTCCGTTTCAAAAAACAAAAAAAACCCACAAAATTTAGCCCGGCATGGTAGTATGCATGCCTATAGTCCCCGCTACTCAGGAGGCTGAGGCACAAGGAGAATCATTTGAACCCAGGAGGCAGAGGTTGCAGTGAGCCAAGACTGTGCCACTGCACTTCATCATGGGCAACAAAGCAAAAGTCTCAAAAAAAAGAGAAAAAACAAAACAAAACTAAAATCCAGTTTTTTAGTCGCTTTAGCTACATTTCTTTGTTTTTGTTTGTTTGTTTTGTTTTATCTTTTTAGCCACATTTCAAGTGCTCAATAGCACATGCAGATATAGACCATTCCATTGTAGGGAGTTCTACTGGGCAATACTAGAGCAGCCAGTTAATACTATGGGATGTCAGGTAGAGATATAAGATACATGTGAAAGGGAGTGGATGTAGGTTTCCTCCTGAATGGAGGAAAAACTACTGGAGTACTCAAGAGTAGAGCTCATTGAACCAACCAACCACTGAACAAACACTTTCGGCTTTTCCCACAGCCTGAATTCAGAGGTTCCCCACTAATGACCACTTAATGTTAATCCCAGTGGGTGCCTGGTGTCACTCATAGGTCTTGTGGGAATAAATGTCTTTACCATTTCACAGGCTCTGGGCCAAGTTAAAGGTGTCACAGAAAGGTTATCTTTACCAAGAAAATTTTTTGGAGCCAGAGTGGGGATAGGAGGTGACATTCTCTTCCTAGTACCCATTAGAGGGAGAGGTTTTCAGGTCTGCTACCTCAGGTGCCACCTTCCACAAGCCTTGTGGTTATGGGAAAGACAGGATGGAAATAGACATGTTGGCTGCTAAGAGACAGGTTAGAGCCTGCCCCCTTAGGAGAAGGTTATAACGTGGCGGTTATTTCTCTAATAGAGGTATTTGGAAGGCTCCATCGCCCCTGAAGACAAAGGAAGCTGCTCATTGCTGCCTGGGCCTCCATTTGCCAGAGAGTTATACATCGAAATTGTGTCTTCTCCCCACTACAGCACTAATGGAAATTATGACGGTGTTCTTTACCGGCACTTTCAGATACCCAGGTTAGCTACCTAACCTTTTAAGGAGGATAGCATCTCACCCTCATCACATTCCTCCTATCCCATGCCTTAGAATCAGGTACCCCAGAGGCCCTGGTTAAAAGAAGCCACATTTGTGGCTGGGCACTATGGCTTACGCCTGTAATCCCGGCACTTTGGGAGGCCGAGGCGGGCAGATCATGAGGTCAGGAGACTGAGACCATCCTGGGGTTTAGTAGAGACCAAACCCCATCTCTACTAAAAATACAAAACTAAAATTAGCGGGGCATGGTGGTGGGCGCCTGTAGTCCCAGCTACTCAGGAGGCTGAGGCAGGAGAATGGCGTGAACCCAGTAGGCAGAGCTTGCAGTGAGCCGAGATCGCGCCACTGCACTCCAGCCTGGGTAACAGAGTGAGACTCCATCTCAAAAAGAAAAAAAAAAAGAAGCCACATTTTAGACAGATTGTGGTAGGTGCCTCTTGGTATATCAGGGAGACCACAGAAGAGAAATCGGAACCATGAGGTTAATTTGGACATTCCAAACAGAGACACCTTTGATCAAAGAGGGCTCCAAAAGAGCCAGGATCCTGCTCTGCCTCTCATCTGTCTCTGATCCCCCTTTCTAGTCTCTCCACCATTTCCCCTAGTTCATCCTAAGTCTGACTTGTTCCTTGGAGAACTGCGTGGGATCTCTGGGTGGGCAGTAGATCTCTGGGTGGAAGTAGTCTGCATGTTGGGGGTGGGCTTGTGGTAATGAACACATGCTCATTACTCCCATTGTGACCTGACCAGGGCCACTGCTGTGTTGCAGGGTAGTCCAGGAAGGGGATGTTCTGTGTGTGCCAACAATTGGGCAAGTAGAGATCCTGGAAGGAAGTCCAGAGAAACTGCCCAGGTATGCAGCTGCCTTCTGTCCTATAGCTGGGATTTGTAACCTGGTTGCATGGGTTCTACAGTCCCTTCCCTGCAAATCATATGTAATTTGTGCCCAAGAGGATTTTGTTGTCATGTACTGTGTGTGTGTGTGTGTGTGTGTGTAACAGGATCTTGCTCTGTCACCCAGGCTGGAGTTTAGTGGTGCAAACACAGCTCACTGCAGCCTCTACCTCCATGGCTCAAGTGATTCTCCCACCTCAGCACTGCCCCTGCCATAGTAGCTGGGACTACAGGTTTGCATTATCACAACCAGCTATTGGTTTTTGTATTTTTAGTAGAGATAGGGTTTCGCCATGTTGCCCAGGCTGGTCTCGCACTCGAGCTCAAGTGATCTCCCTGCCTTGGCCTCCCAAAGTGCTGAGATTACAGTTGTGCGCAACTCACCCCAAGTCTGTGTACATTTTTTTGGAGAGAAAATTCACCAGTCCTTCAGTTCCCAAACAAGTGTATGACTGAAGAAAGGTTAAGAACCGGTCAGGCATGGTGGCGCATACTTGTAATCCCAGCTACTCGGGAGGCTGGGCAATATAGCTAGACACTGTCTCAAAAAACAACCAAACAAAAAGAACCCTCACTGCTGGCTTTGGGAGGTGTTTATTCTCAAACTGACTGGTGACCCTGTGTAAAGCAAAGCACTAAGAAGAGTTTAGGCCAGGCGTGGTGGCTCACACCTGTAATCCCAGCACTTTGGGATGCTGAGGTGGGCAGATCACTTGAGGTCAGGAGTTCAAGACCAGCCTGGCCAACATGGTGAAACCCTGTCTCTACTAAAAATACAAAAATTAGCTGGGTGTGATGGTGGACATCTGTAATCCCGGCTACTCAGGAGGCTGAGGCGGGAGAATCACTTGAACCTGGGAGGCGGAGGTTGCAGTGAGCCCAGATCGCGTCACTGAACTCCAGCCTGGGTAACACAGCAAGACCATCTCATTTATTTATTTATTTATTTATTTTAAAGAAGAATTTAATGGCCTAGACCAAGACGGGATTCCTTCCTTTCCATTCTCAGCCTTGGTGTTGTTTGGACCAAGACTTGGGCCATACCATCCATATCTCAACATAAGGATATACAGGCTCTGATTTCTGCCTTAACTATGGAGTGTGCACAAGCTACTTCTCAATCCTATCTCTGAAAACGGGAAAGAGGGATTTCTATTGTTTTTGAGAGGGCTACCCTTTCCTATCAACAGAGAATGAGAAATAGAGCATAACCGAGCCAAGAACCCAAAATAAGGAATCCAGCTTTTCTCCTGCTGTTGACTCTGACCACAGAGGTTCCATGTAAAATGTTGAGGCAAAGAATTGAGACACTGCTTTAGCCTTATGCATAGGGAGGAAAATGTGTAGCCCTGTATCCCAGCATTCCCTGTATTCTGAACTCATTTCCTGTAGCAATTTACTAGAAGGAGAGCACAACTGATAGATGCACTAACCCATGCATAACAGCCTTCATGTCCAAGGTCTGTGGCATAGCCAGCCTGGGTCCTCTGCCAGGAGAGAGAGTCCTTGTCTGGAGTGCCTGATTCATCCCTGGTCAATATCCAGTGCTTGGTTCTGGCTACTGCTCAGTACCCCCAATCTCAGGGTAGTGGTGCCCCGTGTAACCCCATTTAGGCTCCAGGTCACCTCTTCAAGGTTTTTCAGATTAAGTACACAACGAGTCTGGTGGAAAATGCCAGGCTGGCACTTAGCAGTCACTTCCCACCTCTATCTCCTGTCTTAAATTTAGCAAACGTCTTTGAGCTAGCTTTCAGTAGGAAAACTACAGAATGCCCCACTCTTTGTACTTTCAAAGGAAAATAGACACTAGAACCTCATGAGACAGGCTGGCAAGCCAGTTCTCTATTGTCTCAACTCTGTAGAACCCTGCTTTCCTCCTGAGTGCTGAGCACATAGTTCTTTCCCCCGCAAGGAAAGCAAGGAAACCAGTGGGTCCAAGGACAGATACAGGTGAGCATTTTAAGCTGCACTGGGCTTGAGAAGGGAAGCCCTGCAGAAGTTCCTGTGAGCCCTGCAAAGGAATTCCACTGTTGGTGGTGTAGCCTCTCCATCCTGTCCCTGGTGCTCCACTTCCCCAAACCAGGCTGCATGGGAGCCAGCTCCACTATCACCTATCTGGCTGGCTGGAGCACAGCCCAGTGTTCCTTAGCAGTGTCCACATAGGGTCCAGAGCTCTGGCCTTTCTATTCACTGAGGTGGTCCAACCACCCTCCACTGAGGAAGGTAGTGTCTCCCTACGCCACAGTGCTGTCCCCCATCTCATTCCTATGCAGGGCTTCCATGTTGAGTCATACACACTATGACTCAGCTGTTGAACTTGATGGAGATCCTAGGTTAGAGGCCCACTGTCATCTATTTATAATTAATTATAGGCAGATTCAGGCTTCCTGATGTTCTAGGTTTACTATAGTACTTAGAAGAGTTTCATAATACTAACCTGGTATGCTTCCCTCTCCACCTTGCTGTACTCTCACACCCCTTTGTTGCTAGAGAGAGCAGCTTGGAGACTGTGGGGCAGTGTGAGCAGAGGAATTTGCAGCCTGATTGGATCTTAAAGAGGACTAGGTTATAGCCTGGCTCTGTCGTTGCCTTGCTGCCCGAGGATTAAAGAGGGAAGTAGTTCATCATTTCTTTATCTGGAAAATTGGGTTAGTAGCTATTCCTGCTACCCATCCTCTTCCCTGTTAGTAGGTTGAATAACCCTAACTCACTATGATACTCGCCAACGACTGCACAGCCCTGGTTTTGCATCAGAATTGCTGGGGAAGCTTTCAAAAAATACAGATGCCTAAGCCCCACCCCAGATCTATTGGAGCAGAATCAGGGTGAGGCTAGAGCCTGTGCTTTTTTTCTTCACAAAGGAAGGAGAAAGGTTAATTTTAAAAACAGATAAAATTCACACACTGTAATACCATGCTTTTAAAGTATATAATTCAATTTTTTAATTGATAAGGTTGTACAACCAACAAACATCACTGTTTAATTCCAGAACATTTTCAACACCTTAAAAAGAAACTCTGCACCCATTACCAGTCATTCCCTATAGCTTCCCTCCTAGCCGATGACAACTGCTGTTCTACTGAATGGAATCACATAATATGTGAGAAATATTTAGTTTTTAAAGTTACACAGATAATTCTAGTGTGCAGCCAGAATACAGAACCGTTATTCATCAGATGGCATTAAGGACTCTACGTGCAATGACATTTTGTGGATTATTGAATAAGAGCCAAGGGACCCTTCCCCCTGGGGTTTTTGGGGCCTGGGTGGCTGTGTATTTGAGGGAGAGACTGAAGCCAGTGGAAATAATCAGATGATCCACTGCTTAGTGCAGCAGCGGCTTCTCCCATTGGTGTGGTGGGTAGGCCACATGCCTGGAGAAACACACCCCCTCAGAGCTCTCATGGCTGTCATGGGGGATGCAGAGGGACAGGCATAGCTCTTGCCCTCAAGGTGTGTATGGCCTGTCAGGAAGAGGAGAAAGTCCATCTGCATTCCTTTTCCCCACCATGACTCGGGACACGCACTTGTGGTGCTCTTGTTTGTCTTCTGTGATTGAGAAACCTTGTCCTTGAGGAGGGGGCGTTTTTGGACTCTGCGTCTGGGGTTCATTGGGCCTTTTTCCTGCAGGTGGCGGGAAATGTTTTTTAAAGTGAAGAAAACAGCTGGGGAAGCTCCAGATGGGCCAGCCAGCGCCTACTTGGCCGACACCACCCATACCTCCTTGTACATGGTGAGGCCCCAGGGATGGGTGTAGACCAGCACAGGGGGTAGAAACAATTTTTAGAAATGAAAGCTTTTTCCTACCTTTCACAGGTGGGTTCTACCCTGAGCCCTGTTCCATGGCTTCCTTCAGAGAAATCCACTCTCTGGAGCAGTTTGTCTCCTCCAGGCTTGGAGGCCTTGGTGTCTGAACTCTGTGCTGTCCTGAAGCCTCGCCTCCAGCCAGGGTGAGTGAGGTCATCACCCCAGGGTGTGAGAAAAGCCTGGCTAGAACATCCCTGGAGGAGCAGCAGCCAAATGGGTAGTTCCTAATGAACTGGACAGAGTGGGATTGGGAGGACCTTCCTCAAACCAGTATGTCCAGACCAGGCCACCAGCCTACTCCTTTCTGTAAGCCAATTCCCACGCTCCTTTCCTGGGATAACCTCTGTCCTCCAGGACTGGCTCTGGAGGAAGAATCTCCAGCAGGGGCATCTGTTTCTGAAACTGCCTTTCCCCTTGGGGAGCTCACTAGCAATCCTGGACTTTACTGCCCTGGCCCTGAAGGACACAACTCCCCATATCAGTGGCCCAGGTGTGGACGCAGACCCCCAACCGCCGCCAGTGCCACCACAATGCCTCTCAATACCATTCAGACCAGTCAAAACAGTTGAGGTTTTATTGGCAGCACAGCAATGCCAAAGGGAATTAATTAGTCTTTGGCTGTTGGATATGCTGGATGCCTCGGCCAGAGCACCATAGGTGATGTGGGAGACACAGCCTCACTACATGGCAACAGCCCTGGCCTGGGGTAGGCGAGGCTCAAGGAGAGAAAAACAGGGTGTCTGCTTTATAGATTCAAGGGACCCTGTGTTACTGGGGACTCTAAAGTTTGGGCAAAATGAAGGAGATGAATGTTCTCTGGTTGCAGGGGTGCCCTGCTGACAGGAACTAGCAGTGTCCTTCTACGGGGGCCCCCGGGCTGTGGGAAGACCACAGTAGTTGCTGCTGCCTGTAGTCAACTTGGGCTCCATTTACTGAAGGTGAGGGTCTCTGGAGAGTAGAATCCCAACTACTTCCCCTCCCTAGCTCAGGTTCTCCCTCTCTGCTGCTTCCTCTCCCCTCCCTCCTCTGTCTACTCACAGACCCTAACACTTCAGCCCAGTGGGTCAGGCATAGTCCCATGATGCTCAGCTGCGGAGAGGTACTTTCAAGAAGAAGGGGGTTGCAAGATAGTGGTGGACAGTCCAGGGAATGGGATAGGGTAAAAAAGACGTAGGACTTGGCCAGGGTATCTTCCCCATCCCTGCCCTCCAGAGAAAAAGATGGCTCACATCTTCCGACTCCTCCTCCCCTTATTCTCCTGCCTTTGTCATGCTTGCCCCTTGCTCACAGACCCATTGGGATCCCCTCCCCAGGTGCCCTGCTCCAGCCTCTGCGCAGACAGTAGTGGGGCTGTGGAGACAAAACTGCAGGCCATCTTCTCCCGGGCCCGCCGCTGCCGGCCTGCAGTGCTGTTGCTCACAGCCGTGGACCTTCTGGGCCGGGACCGCGATGGGCTGGGTGAGGATGCCCGTGTGGTGGCTGCGCTGCGTCACCTCCTCCTTGATGAGGACCCCCTCAACAGGTATTTATACAGAGCTGGGCCTGTCAAAACGAGGAGGCCGGCCAGACGTGGTGGCTCACGCCTGTAATCCCAGCACTTTGGGAGGCCAAGGTGGGTGGATCACCTGAGGTCAGAAGTTCGAGACCAACCTGGCCAACATGATGAAACCCCGTCTCTACTAAAAACACAAAAATTAAGTCAGGTGCGGTGGCTCACGCCTGTAATGCCAGCACTTTGGGAGGCCAAGGCGGGCGGATCACAAGGTCAGGAGATCAAGACCAGCCTGGCTAACATGGTGAAACTCCATCTCTACTAAAAATACAAAAAAAAAAAAACTTAGCCGGGCGTGATGGCGGGCGCCTGTAGTCCCAGCTACTGGGAGGCTGAGGCAGGAGAATGGCGTGAACCTGGGAGGTGGAGCTTGCAGTGAGCCGAGATCGCGCCACTGCACTTCAGCCTGGGCAACGGAGTGAGACTCCTTCATACACACACACACAAAATACAAAAATTAGCAGGGTGTGGTGGCAGGCGCCTATAATCCAAGCTACTTGGGAGACTGAGGCAGGGGAATCGCTTGAGCCCAGGAGGTGGAGGTTGCAGTGAGCCAAAATCGCATCATTGCACTGCAGCCTGGGCGACAAGAGCAAGACTCAGTCTTTTTTTTTTTTTTTTTTTTTTGAGACGGAGTCTCGCGCTGTGTCACCCAGGCTGGAGTGCAGTGGCGCGATCTCGGCTCACTGCAAGCTCCGCCTCCCAGGTTCACGCCATTCTCCTGCCTCAGTCTCCGAGTAGCTGGGACTACAGGCGCCCGCCACCACGCCCGGCTAGTTTTTTGTATTTTTAGTAGAGAGGGGGTTTCACCATGTTAGCCAGGATGGTCTCGATCTCCTGACCTTGTGATCCACCCGCCTCGGCCTCCCAAAGTGCTGGGATTACAGGCTTGAGCCACCGCGCCCGGCCAAGACTCAGTCTTAAAAAAAAAAAAGAAAAACAAAAACGGGGGCAGGGGGAGCAGCCCTCCTACTTTTCAGCCTTTCATTCCTCCCTTCTCTCACCCCTCAGTGACTTCTCAGTCATCTACCACCCATTTGGCTGCCCTCTAGACAGCCCTGAGCTCAGTGTCTTAAAGGGATCCAGAGGGAGGAGTCTGTGGTTTAGCATTTATTGGGGAACAGTTGGTTAAAGAAAAAGCCTCTGCACTCAATGTGATGGGGAAACACAGTTCCCCCATCTAGGAACTGGGGTAGGTGCTCATCTCCCTACCCCATCCTAGCACCCACCTCACTTCCCTGCCGTTCTGTGCTGACTTTGGGACAAGGCAGTCCACAGGAGCTGTCAACCACATTCTTACCCCCAGTGCCCACTCCTCTGTCTGCAGCTGCCCTCCCCTCATGGTTGTGGCCACCACAAGCCGGGCCCAAGACCTGCCTGCTGATGTGCAGACAGCATTTCCTCATGAGCTGGAGGTGCCTGCTCTATCAGAGGGGCAGCGGCTCAGCATCCTGCGGGCCCTCACTGCCCATCTTCCCCTGGGCCAGGAGGTGAACTTGGCACAGCTAGCACGGCGGTGTGCAGTGAGTATCAAGGCAGAGTACTGGCCCTCCCTAGGAGGTCCCTGGCTTTTGTTACAAGAACTCAGTCCTGTTGCCTTGTGAGTGAGAATAGAAAACCCAGGCTGGGCGCCGTGGCTCACGCCTGTAATCCTAGCACTTTGGGAGGCCGAGGTGGGCAGATCACCTGAGGTTGGGAGTTCGAGATCAGCCTGGCCAACATGGAGAAACCCCGTATCTACTAAAAATGCAAAATTAGCCAGGAGTGGTGGCGCATGCCTATCCCAGCTACTTGGGAGACTGAGACGGGAGAATCGCTTGAACCCAGGTGGAGGTTGCAGTGAGCCGAGATCTCGCCACTGCACTCCAGCCTGAGCAACAAGAGCAAAACTCCATCTCAAAAAAAAAAAAACAAACAAACAAAAAAAAAAACCCCTAAGGCATCAACAGAGGGCCTCTGCTCCAACTGCTCCAACTGGGGGATGGTCCCTGAAGGTTCCTACCTACTGTGCCCTGCTCATGTGGCCTTTCCTGTGGTTCCCTAGGGCTTTGTGGTAGGGGATCTCTATGCTCTTCTGACCCACAGCAGCCGGGCAGCCTGCACCAGGATCAAGAACTTAGGGTAAGAGGAGTTGGGCCCAGGAAAGGCAGAAAGAGGAAATGGATGTAGATGGGTGGGTGGTGAGGAAGGGAATGGGATGTTGGTGGGGAGGAGGCCTCCCTGTGTTCTTCTTTGCAGTTTGGCAGGTGGCTTGACTGAGGAGGATGAGGGGGAGCTGTGTGCTGCTGGCTTTCCCCTCCTGGCTGAGGACTTTGGGCAGGCACTGGAGCTACAACAGACAGCTCACTCCCAGGCTGTTGGAGCCCCCAAGGTGGAGACCAAGTCCTTGGAGGTGGGACAGGAGCCCCTGCAAGAGCATATCCCAACCATGCACTTTCCATCTCCTAGATCCCCTCAGTGTCCTGGCATGATGTAGGTGGGCTGCAGGAGGTGAAGAAGGAGATCCTGGAGACCATTCAGCTCCCCCTGGAGCACCCTGAGCTACTGAGCCTGGGCCTAAGACGCTCAGGCCTTCTGCTCCATGGGCCCCCTGGCACCGGCAAGACCCTCCTGGCCAAGGCAGTAGCCACTGAGTGCAGCCTTACCTTCCTCAGGTGGCCAGGGGGCCTGGAAGGATGGCGGGTGGATCAGGGGCTGCAGCATGCTGGGGAGCAGGAGGGGCTGCCCGAGAGATCAGTTGTGTGTATGTGCATCTGACGGGTCTCACCTTCTTACATCCTCTCACTCAGCGTGAAGGGGCCAGAGCTCATTAACATGTATGTGGGCCAAAGTGAGGAGAATGTGCGGGAAGGTGAGTGAGCAGGGAGGGGCAGGGCTTCCCATGCTTCCCAAATCCTGATGGCCCCCAAGCCACCCCCACTGCCAGGCTACTCATGGTCATTCCTAGTCCTCCTTTCCACAAGTCACGTTCCTGCCCAGCTGGGTCTAGTACCTGGGGTGCCAGTGCTGTATTGTCAGACCCCAGTTTCCCTCCCTGCTCTTGCCTAACTTCAACCCCCTGCAAGTCGAGCTTCACCCTCCTGTGGGCCCCAATCTCTCTTCAGTGTTTGCCAGGGCCAGGGCTGCAGCTCCATGCATTATCTTCTTTGATGAACTGGACTCTTTGGCTCCAAGCCGGGGGCGAAGTGGAGATTCTGGAGGAGTGATGGACAGGTGTTGGTCTGAGTGGGAATGGAGCCTGGGGGGTCCAGGGTGGGAAGGATATGAGAAAGCTCACAGCAGTCTTCAAGAGTCCAGAGATAGAAGTTCCTGCTGTTTCAGTTCTGAGGTAATATAATGGAAGCTGAAAGGGGCCATGAAATTGGGCAGGGGCCACTGAGGAGAATGGGGGCCTACCTGGAGGGGCACACTGGGCACAGCTGAGTGGAGGGCCCTGATGAGACTGCCTGTAAGGAGAGGTACCACAGGCAGGGGCAGAGTCTAAGGGGGACACCAAGGACTCTTGCCCTTGCTCCCTTCACTCCAGGGTGGTGTCTCAGCTCCTTGCCGAGCTGGATGGGCTGCACAGCACTCAGGATGTGTTTGTGATCGGAGCCACCAACAGACCAGATCTCCTGGACCCTGCCCTTCTGCGGCCTGGCAGGTGGTCCCCTTGTACTGCTTACCTCCACCTTCATTCTGTGCCTCCACCCCTCATGGCTGGGCTCCCTGAAACTTATACCTGCCTATCTCCCTAAAGATTTGACAAGCTGGTGTTTGTGGGGGCAAACGAGGACCGGGCCTCCCAGCTACGTGTTCTGAGTGCCATCACACGCAAGTATGCCCTGTTAAAAGAAGACTGCAAAGGGCTTGCGCCTTGGGATGCTTAGGGGATGCATGCAACATGCAGAATGAGCTGGTCAGCACTGGCTTTTGAGGGAGGAGGTGATGCCAACTCTGTTTCTTCCCGTATCCCACAACAGATTCAAGCTAGAGCCATCTGTGAGCCTGGTAAACGTGCTAGATTGCTGCCCTCCCCAGCTGACAGGTGCGGACCTCTACTCTCTCTGCTCTGATGCCATGACAGCTGCCCTCAAACGCAGGGTTCATGACCTGGAAGAAGGTGAGCCACTTGCCGGCCTGAGAGGTCAACCAGAAAGCCAGTGGGGAGCTGGGTGCACTTGAGTCCCAGCTACTTGAGAAGCTGAGGTAGGAGGATCGCTTGAGCCCAGGAGTTTGAGGCCAGCCTGGACAACACAGAGAGACCTCATCTCAAAAAAAAAAAAAAAAAAAAAAAATGTTTAAGGAAAAGAAGACGAGTGGGAGACAAACCTAGTCCTGGATTTCAGAGGGAAGATCACTGACATCTAGGAGACCCTGAGCAGGAAGGCACCATCCCAGGGCTCTCCCCTGCCTGGGCATAGACCACAGCCTCTGTTCCCTAGCCGGGATGGGGAATCTGGCCTCACCTCCCACCTTGTCATCTCCAGGACTGGAGCCAGGGCTCTCCCCTGCCTGGGCATAGACCACAGCCTCTGTTCCCTAGCCGGGATGGGGAATCTGGCCTCACCTCCCACCTTGTCATCTCCAGGGCTGGAGCCAGGGAGCTCAGCATTGATGCTCACCATGGAGGACCTGCTGCAGGCTGCCGCCCGGCTGCAACCATCAGTCAGTGAACAGGAGCTGCTCCGGTACAAGCGCATCCAGCACAAGTTTGCTGCCTGCTAGGAGCCCCCCAGGGCCTGGGACCCCACTCAGCATGGCTGCAGGTACCTCGATAGCCCACAGAGAGATCTGGGAGGGAAGGGCTCCTCCTCAGGCTGCTGCCAACCCACCTGGAGGCCACCTCCCTCCAGGAGATCCCGGGGTGCAAAGTGGCATTGGGACAGCAGCAAGAGCTCAAGAGACATCTCCTGCCTACTTGCCCCTCCTTCCAGGTTGGCTTTAAGAGGAAGGCCCATCTGCTCAGGAGGAGGGCCAGGGCCTTGGTTCTGGGGATTGGGCCCTAAGAGGGCTAGTTCTGTGGCTGAAAATAAAACATGTCCCTCCCCCTACTGGTGTTGTGGCATGAAAGGTTGGAGTGGGAAAGAGCAGGGTTATGGGAGGAGTAAGCCCTGGGGGCGGGCGGGGGGCTGGCCATCGTGGGAGTCTGATCCTTCTGACATAAACACAAGGCATGCAGGAACTGAAAAAGGCACAGACTATATTGTTTACCCTTCCATCTGCGGAACCCACATCCCTGCACCCCAGCTGTAGTCTGCTCTAGAGGCTGGCCCTGGTGTGGGGCTGCTGGTCCCGATCTTCAAGACAGAGCCTAGCAGTGCCTGGGTGGAGGCTTGTGGGAGCTGAGGCCACACTCAGTCTGTCCTCTTGAGCACGTGGATGAAGTAGCAGGGAACATAGGCTTGGCCTGGCTTGTAAGGCTTGAAGTCACCCAGGACGCTGTGCTGGCACTTGCCCCCGAAGGCTGCTTGGAGCAACTCCGTGAAGGATGCCAGACAGTGTGGGTAGTAGGAGAGCCGGAACTTACTGTAACAGAGCCCCCAGCAACCATGAGGACTGGTGACCTCAGCTTCCCCAACTACTGCCTCACCCCCACTGAGCCAAGTGGTACCTCAAGCCAGGAGAGCCATCCTGGCCAGCCCCCGGCACCTGCACTGTATAGTCCAGGGTCACCATGTGGGCCTTGTTGTTCACTATCAGCACTGATGTTGTGATGTCCTTGGTCAAGTCACTCTGTAGGTGGTGGGGCAGGCTGCGTTAGCCTCTGTAACCTACCTTGGGGCCACTGGACCCTCCCTCCACCCCACCCCCACCCCCAATCCCAGAGGGCCCCACCTTATAGTAGATATTCTTCCCTGGGGGTGCACAGCCTGTGCTGAGGATGTGGTCGTAGTTGCGGTGATCAATGACCAGCAGGCCCCCTGCTCGCACCATGCTTGCAATGTTTTTCAGCGCCAGCCGGTGCTCACTCTGGTCCCCTGAGCGCCAGGCAGGGGCAGAAAGGCTCCATCTGCTCAGGGCCCCCAGCACCAGTCTCCCTCCCATCTCTCCCCTCCCCAGGGGTGCCAGAGCCAAATCAGAGAGAGGCAGAGAGTCTGCTTTGCAGAGCAGGTGCCCAGAGGTCTGTGGAAGAGGGTACAGCTCAAGGCGGGGGCCATGCCCAAGGCCACACCCTCTCTCACCTTTGCAGTCTGGCAAGTGAGCGAAACTGTTTCCAAGGCAGATGACAGCATCAAAGCCACCCTCTGCTGACTGGGGCACATCTTTGTCCAGAGTCATCCAGTTGGCTTCTTCAATGACTGGGGCCAGGAAGGGAAAGAGGAATCAGGGAGGCACCATGGTACCAGTAGCAGCCACCTCCACCAAGTGCAGTCCTGCCTGGGATTCTTCTTAAGACACAAAAACTCCCCGTTCAGTTAGGGGGAGGAGAGAAGAGGGATCAAGGGAGGAGGAACCCTGGTTTGGAAGGAGGGCTCTGTGCTTATGGGCTTTTCTTTGAGGGGAGGGACAAGATGCCATAAACACAGTTAAAACCAGCTCTTCACACCCAGTGTCTCATTCTGGAGCTTAAGCCTTGCTTTTCAGAGAAATTACAGTAATTTTGCTGTCTCCCCGAGGAAAACACAACACTCCACCCCCACCCCCACTTAAAGGAGCCCCAGGCAGAATGAACAGTGTTCCTGGTGACGGCTGGGGGGGCCTGGCTAGACCTGCATACCCCACTTGTCGAAGGCGGGCTCGTGCCGCCGGTTCCAGCGCTCCTTAAGCGCATACTTCAGCATCTTGTCACTGGCATCCACACTCATCACGCTGAAGCCCTCTTCCACCAGCATAATGGAGTCCACCCTGGGCAGGGCCAGTGGAGAGAGACAGAGAGGGGCAGTCAGGGGAGCCTGGGAGGGCCAGGAGACCCTGTGCCGGACACTTTTGTCTCCACTTCTCAGAGTCCATTCCTCTGCCTCCTCTCCCCAGGCCCTCTCCACTGACCTCACAAATCTATTTCCTATCACCACGAGGCAACTTTTTTTTTTTTTTTTAAGGCGCCTCTTCAGAGCTAGGCACTCTACAAATATGCAGTAATTCTCATGGCAATCCTGAGAGGTAAATAGTGTTATTCCCATTTGAGAGACAGACAAGCTGAGGCTCCTCTAAGTTAAAATAGGTGTGCACAAGAGGCAGCAGAACATGGTGGTTTAGAGCACAGGACAGACCTTAACCAACCCGGGCCCGTTAGCTCCTCTTCACTGGATGTTGTATGAGGGACTTTTACTTTGCTGAGCCCTTACTTCCCCAGTAGTAAATGAGAGAGTATCACTGCTTAACCTCATGGGGCTTTGTGAGGGTTTGAAAAACTGATGTATCAAAAGCTCCTGGCACTGGCTTGACAGGTGCAAATGTTGAGCAATGTTAACTGTTAACACTGCCCAAGGCCGTCACAGGAGGAATATTTGGAGTCTGTCCGTGGCCCTGGCTCCACAGCCTCAAGGACGCTCACTTTTCTGCCCACACCCTCACTCACACTCAGTCTCCCTTCTCAGTGGCCTCTCCCTGAGCACCCCTGCCCCAACCCTTGGCCTCAGGGGGCACTCGCAGTGCCTGTTCTGCCAGGCAGGTACCTGCTCCTGGCCCTGGTGTCCCACCCATTCCAGACTGGCAAAGGCCGCCCCGACGTGCCGGTCCTGTGGTTCTGCGGCCGCGAGGTACAGGCTGAGCCGGACTCCGATCTCATGCAACGCCCCCGGCCCCCTCCTGGGCTTACCCGGTGCCACAGGCCACGTCGAGCACCCGCTGGCAGCCGTGCTGTCGCAGCAGCCCGAGCAGCCATGCCTTGTACTCGGCGGTGCGGCTGCGGGTGTTCCCAATGTACAGCTGCCACACGCGCGCCGCCTCCCCGTCCGCGTACTGGTCCGGGAGCCCTTCGGCTGCCACCCCCAGGGAGCGGGTCCGGTACACGCTGTCCACCATCCTGCTCCGCGCCTGGCTCCGCAGTCACTCGTTCCGCACTTATAGCACAGGCACTTCAGGCAGCCGACCGCCCCACCCGGCCAATGGCAGGTAAGCGCGCGGACACGCCCCTGCTGGGCTTTGCGCCGGACGCCCGAGGCTGTACAGCTGCGGGGAGGGCACTGCCTTGCAATCCTGGGCTAGGTTCTTTTAGCCAGCCTGCGGACCCAGCCCTCTGTGCAATCCCACGGCAGGAGAGGACCCTCGGATTCCTCTGCCCACTTAACCTGGGTCTCCAGGAGAAGGCGAGAGGGGCCAGGAGAGGAGGGAGCAATGAGATTGCCACTCCATCCCCGCCTCCCAGGTTGGAAAGAGAGGAAGTAAAACCTCAGATCCACAGAGCTGAGCGCCAGGCGGGCAGGACTGGACCGTTCCCAGCGAAGGAAGGCATCAGCAGATCTAAACAAAGAATGTGCAGCCAAAGTGTGTGGGTCTAGCCAGCCGATGCAGGGAAGACAGGGGGAGTCTCTGGAGGTAAAGCTGGTCTGTCCACCCAAGCCCGGGGCGGAGCCGGGGCTGGAAGAATGCTCCCCGCCCACCTGGAGGCCAATGTGCCTCTGTCGTGTAGGTGACCATCAGGCTTTTCCCTGAGCTTCCTAAGGTGTAAGTTGGGCCTTGCTTCCAATTTCTGGATCACTGAGAACCCTTCTAAAGACCCTCTGCTGGCCGGGCGCGGTGGCTCACCCCTGTAATCCCAGCGCTTTGG
The DNA here is from genome assembly GCF_008728515.1 of Papio anubis. Classification (NCBI taxonomy): domain Eukaryota; kingdom Metazoa; phylum Chordata; class Mammalia; order Primates; family Cercopithecidae; genus Papio; species Papio anubis. The sequence continues at coordinate 41,379,075 of NC_044981.1, read as the reverse complement.
GAGGCCAAGGTGGGTGGATCACCTGAGGTCAGCAGTTCGAGACCGTCCTGGCTAACACGATGAAACCCCGTCTCTGCTAAAAATACAAAAAAATTAGCCGGGCCATGGTGGCACGCGCCTGTAGTCCCAGCTACTCAGGAGGCTGAGCCAGGAGAATCGCTTGAACCTGGGAAGGCAGAGGTTGCAGTGAGCCGAGAGCACCACTGCATTCCAGCCTGGTGACAGAGCAAGACTCCCTCTCAAAAAAAAAAAAAAAAAAAAAAAAAGAGGCCGGGGGCGGTGGCTCAAGCCTGTAATCCCAGCACTTTGGGAGGCCGAGACGGGCGGATCACGAGGTCAGGAGATCGAGACCATCCTGGCTAACACAGTGAAACCCCGTCTCTACTAAAAATACAAAAAACTAGCCGGGCGAGGTGGCGGGCGCCTGTAGTCCCAGCTACTTGGGAGGCTGAGGCAGGAGAATGGGGTAAACCCGGGAGGTGGAGCTTGCAGTGAGCTGAGATCCAGCCACAGCACTCCAGCCTGGGCGACAGAGCAAGACTCCGTCTCAACAAAAAAAACAAAAAAACAAACAAAAAAACCAACCCTCTGCTTTCACATGAGGCAGGAAAATAGCGTCTGGAGGCAGGGAACATAAGGCCAATTCACACTTCAGTTATAATGGGAAATATCCTCTCCATAGGTGTACGCCCACCATTAATAACTTTGTAATTGTAACTTTACTTCATCCTCTTCATTTACATAGGGCATACCCCAAGAGGAGGGTATTTAAACTCACAAAAACTCTGTAACACGGCCTTTGAGCCCCTATGCTCATGATCGCTTGCTGTTGAGTGTACTTTCATTTTCAATGAAATCCTTCATTCTTTTCTTGCTTTGTTTGTGCATTTTGTCCAGTTGTTTGTTCAAGATGCCAAGAACCTGGACACCCTCCATCATTAACATATTCTGGTGAGCCAGCCAGGGGAAAGAGGTAAGCCCAAAAGTTTGGGATTCATTTTTCTCCCTTTCCTTTCTGCTCAATTACAGGGGCGCTCTCACACTTTCTTTCTTTCTCTCTCTCTCTCTCTCTCTCCTCCTTCATTTCCAACTTGGGACCCTTGGTGGGCAGCGCCTAAACATGGAAGCAACTGTAGGTTTTTTTTGTTTTTTTTTTGAGACGGAGTCTCGCCCTGTCACCAGGCTGGAGTGCTGTGGCACAATCTCGGCTCACTGCAACTTCTACCTCCCGGATTCAAGCGATTCTCCTGCCTCAGCATCCTGAGTAGCTGGGACTACAGGTGCATGCCATCACGCCCGGCTAATTTTTGTATTTTTAGTAGAGATGGGGTTTCACCATGTTGGTCAGGACAGTCTCGAACTGCTGACCTGGTGATCCGCCCGCCTCAGCCTCCCAAAGTGCTGGGATGACAGGTGTGAGCCACCGCGCCTGGCCTGCAACTGCAGGTTTCTGGCCATGGCCAGTGAAACTAGGGGTTTCCATGTGGAGAAGCCTAACTGCCACTGCCTGGTTCGCTTAAGGAATCTGGGTCTTTTTCATTTTTTTTTCTCTTTCAGTCTTACAGCAGCTATATTCTAGTAGCACCTTGGAAATTGAGGGCAATTGGCTGGGGTCACTCTCCGGTATTGCCTGAAGGCCTAGGAACAAATGGGAATAATCGCCCTGCCCTGAAGGGGTAAGGACCTTTTTTTTTTTTTAAAAATTATTTCCACACTTGGTACCTGATTCCTACCTGCAGTGCAAGTCGGAGCAAACTCACACCTGTTTCAGGGGATTTAAACCTTCTTTTCTTATGATAAATTCTTCCCTTACATACTCTACTGGCTAAGGAACAAAAAGGCCCACCTGCATCCAGCTCTTACTACACTTCATGGCTATTCTTTTTTTTTTTTTTTTTTGAGACAGAGTCTCGCTCTGCCGCCCAGGCTGGAGTGCAGTGGCCGGATCTCAGCTCACTGCAAGCTCCGCCTCCTGGGTTTACGCCATTCTCCTGCCTCAGCCTCCCGAGTAGCTGGGACTACAGGCGCCCGCCACCTCGCCCAGCTAGTTTTTTGTATTTTTTAGTAGAGACGGGGTTTCACCGTGTTAGCCAGGATGGTCTCGATCTCCTGATCCGCCCGTCTCGGCCTCCCAAAGTGCTGGGATTACAGGCTTGAGCCACCGCGCCCGGCCGGCTATTCTTATAAAGTTCATAGCAGGCTCTGGAGGGAACGCATGCAAAGTGGCACCAGTACCCACCTAAGTAACACCAGAGACACCTAGAACTCTAACATTGGACCCCCCAGGAGGACGCTCTGTTGGTCCTGCTCCGTGGGACCTCAAACTGCCAAAGGGGATGCCCTTGGCAGGGGTTTTGAGGTCTAGTGTTAAACCCTCCTTAGAATTTTCTCTCACAGTTGCTATGCTGCTTGGCCCCCGAATCATTTAGAATCTAAAGTTTATTGTCTAATGGGAAAGTGGGATGGTGTTGCATGCATCCAGGCTTTTGTGCTACTGTTCTAAGCAGGTGGCCTTGTTAATGGGTGATGCTCTCCTTTGGTACTGTTTGGCCTCAGTGCTCCTTGGAGCCTGGGGAGGTTTAGCCTTTAAAAATCAAACTGTCCAGCACTTTGGGAGGCCAAGAAGGGTGGATCATGAGGTCAGGAGTTCAAGACCAGCCTGGCCAAGATGCTGAAACCCTGTCTCTACTAAAAATACAAAAATTAGCCAGGCATGATGGCACGCGCCTGTAATCCCAGCTACTCGGGAGGCTGAGTCAGGAGAATCGCTTGAACCTAGGTGGTAGAGGTTGCAGTGAGCCGAGATCATGCCACTGCCCTCCAGCTTGGGTGACACAGCAAGACTCTGTCTCAAAAAATAATAATAATAATAATAAAATCAAACTGCTTTGGCCAGGCACAGTAGCTCACGCCTGTAATCCCAACACTGGGAGGTTGGGGCGGGCAGATCACCTGAGGTCAGGAGTTCAAGACCAGCCTGACCAACGTGGAGAAACCCTGTCTCTACTAAAAATACAAAATTAATAAATTTTAATGATAAATTAATAAAAATAATAAAACTCAAATAAATAAATAAATTAATTAAATTAAATAAAAATAAAACTGCCATGAAGACTGCTTTACCTGAAATTTTGGTTCACAGCCTTCCCTTGGATTATCCATTAGGGCAAAGTAAAACCGTCAAGCTTGTACTGCCATCTCATGGCTAACGTTCCAGATCTTCGTTTATGTGTGTGTATACGTGTCTAGATGTATTTACTTATATATACACTTACTGTTATATGTTGTGTCTACCAAATTGACTTATAAGTAAAAGAGGGCTTGGCCAGGCGTGGTGGCTCACACCTGTAATCCCAGCACTTTGGGAGGCTGAGGCGGGAGGCTCATGAGGTCAGGAGTTCGAGACCAGCCTGATCAACATGGCAAAACCCTGTCTCTACTAAAAATACAAAAATTAGCCAGGCACGGTGGTGGGCCCCTGTAATCCCAACTACCCGGGAGGCTGAGGCAGGAGAATCGCTTGAACTCAGGAGGCAGATGTTGCAGTGAGCTGAGGTCGCGCCATTACACGCCAGCCTGGGTGAGAGAGCAAGACTCCTGTCTCAAAAAAAAAAAAAAAAGGCGGACTCATAAATTAAGTAAATATGTCTAAATAATTTTCAAGTTCACTTAAGTATAACTTTACTAAACTAGCCAGCTTTAAAATTATTGGGGGAATAAAAATTAAAAGGCCTTCAGATTTGTCAGCATAGGTTTTGTCTAAATTTTATGTTTGTCCTTGCTAGATATTTTTTTTTTTTTGAGATGGAGTCTCACTCTGTCACCCAGGCTGGAGTGCAGTGGCCAGATCTCAGCTCACTGCAAGCTCCGCCTCCCGGGTTCACGCCATAGGCGCCCGCCACCACGCCCGGCTAATTTTTTTTGTATTTTAGTAGAGACTGGGTTTCTTTTTTTTTTTTTGAGACGGAGTCTCGCTCTGTCGCCCAGACTGGAGTGCAGTGGCCGGATCTCAGCTCACTGCAAGCTCCGCCTCCCGGGTTTATGCTATTCTCCTGCCTCAGCCTCCCGAGTAGCTGGGACTACAGGCGCCAGCCACCTCGCCCGACTAGTTTTTTGTATTTTTTAGTAGAGACGGGGTTTCACCGTATTAGCCAGGATGGTCTCGATCTCCTGACCTCGTGATCCGCCCGTCTCGGCCTCCCAAAGTGCTAGGATTACAGGCTTGAGCCACCGCGCCCGGCCAGAGACTGGGTTTCACCGTGTTAGCCAGAATGGTCTCGATCTCCTGACCTCGTGATCTGCCCGTCTCGGCCTCCCAAAGTGCTGGGATTACAGGCTTGAGCCACCGCGCCCAGCCTGTCCTTGCTAGATATTTTAAAATGTCAGTGTTAATTCAAGTTGAGAGCTTGGAGTTGCCTGCCTCCATTGAGATAAATGCATATCTGATTGCTTCCTCTGGAGAGCTAATCAGAAACTCAAAAGAATGCAACTGTTTGTCTCCCACCTGTGATCTGAAAGCTCCCAAGTCTCCTCACCTCCAGTTGTCCCACCTTTCTGGACCAAACCAATGTTTGTTTTACATACGGTTTAGTTTTTGTTTTTTGAGATGAAGTCTCCCTCTGTCACCCAGGCTGGAGTGAGTGGTGCCATCTCAGCTCACTGCAACCTCCGCCTCCTGGGTTCAAGTTGTTAGAAACGCTTGTTCCCCGGAGGCTGGGCGCAGTGACTCATGCCTGTAATCCCAGCACTTTGGGAGGCCGAGGCAGACAGATCACAGGAAGTCAGGAGTTCCAGACCAGCCTGACCAACATGGAGAAACCCTGTCTCTACTAAAAATGCAAAAAATTACCTGGGCATGGTGGCGCCTACGTGTAATCCTAGCTACTCGGGAGGCTGAGGCAAGAGAATCGCTTGAACCTGGGAGGCAGAGGTTGCGGTGAACCGAGATCGCGCCATTGCACTCCATCCAGCCTGGGCAACAAGAATGAAACTCCGTCTCAAAAAAAAAAAAAGTTGGCCGGGCGGGGTGGCTCACGCCTGTGATCCCAACACTTTGGGAGGCTGAGGCAGGCGGATCACAAAGTCAGGAGATTGAGACCATCCTGGCTAACATGGTGAAACCCCGTCTCTACTAAAAAAAAAAAAAAAATTAGCCGGTGGGTGGTGGCGTGTGCCTGTTATCACAGCTACTGGGGAGGCTGAGGCAGGAGAATGGCACGAACCCAGGAGGCGGAGCTTGCAGTGAGCCGGGATCACACCACTGCACTTCAGCCTGGGTAACAGAGCGAGACTCTGTCTCAAAAAAAAAAAAAAAAAAAAGAATGTTACTACAGGTCTTTTTTTTTTTTTTTTTTTTTTTTTTTTTTTTTTTTTGAGTCGGAGTCTCGCTCTGCCGCCCAGGCTGGAGTGCAGTGGCCGGATCTCAGCTCACTGCAAGCTCCACCTCCCGGGTTCACGCCATTCTCCTGCCTCAGCCTCCCGAGTAGCTGGGACTACAGGCGCCCGCCATCTCGCCCGGCTAGTTTTTTGTATTTTTTAGTAGAGACGGGGTTTCACCGTGTTCGCCAGGATGGTCTTGATCTCCTGACCTCGTGATCCACCCGTCTCGGCCTCCCAAAGTGCTGGGATTACAGGCTTGAGCCACCGCGCCCGGCCTACTACAGGTCTTTGAATAAATTTTGCTTCTAAGAGAAGTTACTATTTATTCCTAATTAGATGGGGAGGAAAGTCTTTGAAGAGGAACCTCTACTTTTTACAATAGCGATTCTCCTGCCTCAGCCTCCCAAGTATACGGGTGCTCGCCACCACGCCTGACTAATTTTTATATTTTTAGTAGAGACAGGGTTTCACCATGTTGGCCAAGCTGGTGTCTAACTCCAGACTTCAGATGATCCGCTCACCTCAGCCTTCCAGAGTGCTGGGATCACAGGTGTGAGCCACCGCGCCTGGCCGAGGATGGCATCTTTGATGTGAATAAGCTTTTCCCAAATGCACAGATTAAGACTTCTACTGTCATAAAACTCTTATCTTTCTATATTTTTTCTTGCTTATGCCTCTGAACAATAAAAGTGGAAAAGGCATCTGTTATGTGCACTAATGGGGTGTACTTTTATTTGTGAAGGAGTTTGGAGACAACTTTATAGATGGATAACCTTATACTTTAATAGATAAAAAATGAAGGCCCAGTATAGGTAAAAAACTTTAGTGAGGCTGGGCATGAGCATGGTGGCTCACGCCTGTAATCCCAGCACTTTGGGAGGCCAAGGCAAGCGGATCACCTGAGGTCAGGAGGTTGAGACCAGCTGACCAACGTGGTGAAACCCCATCTCTACTAAAATAATTAATTAATTAATTAATTAAATAATTAAAAAGTAGCTGGGCGTGGTGGCGCGCCTGTAATCCCAGTTACTCGGGAGGCTGAGGCATGAGAATCGCTTGAACCCGGGAGGCAGAGGTTGCAGTGAGCCAAGATCGTGCCACTGCACACTCCAGCGCATGCCACAGAGCGAGACTTGGTCTCAAAAAAAAAGTATTCCTCATGATGGCTTCTATAGTAAATTCTACTGTAAAGGCTACAAGTTACACAATAGACTTTAAATTCTCTTGTGAAAGTTATGATAGAATTGGCTAAACAGAGAAGTATCTGTGCAGCTGCTGGCACTTGTGGCCTATGGAGAAATACATCACCTGAAGATTATAGAAATTCAGTGGTACGGAATTAACAGAGTGACTGCTTAGTCAAGTGAGTAAACTTTTTTTTTTTTTTTTTTTTTTTTTTTTTTTGGCGGGGGCTCGCTCTGTCGCCCAGGCTGGAGTGCAGTGGCCGGATCTCAGCTCACTGCAAGCTCCGCCTCCCGGGTTTACGCCATTCTCCTGCCTCAGCCTCCCGACTAGCTGGGACTACAAGGCGCCCGCCACCTCGCCCGGCTAGTTTTTTGTATTTTTAGTAGAGACGGGGTTTCACCATGTTAGCCAGGATGGTCTCAATCTCCTGACCTTGTGATCCGCCCGTCTCGGCCTCCCAAAGTGCTGGGATTACAGGCTTGAGCCACCGCGCCCGGCCTAACTTTTTTTTTAAGACAGAGTTTCGCTCTTGTTCCCCAGGCTAGAGTGCAATGGCACCATCTCGGCTCACCGCAACCTCTGCCTCCCGGGTTCAAGCAATACTCCTGCCTTAGCCTCCCGAGTAGCTGGGACTACACGCATGCACCACCACGCCTGGCTAATTTTGCACTTTTAGTAGATCAACATTCTCCATGTTGGTCAGGCTGGTCTTGAACTCCCAACCTCAGGTAATCTGCCCGCCTTGGCCTCCCAAACTGCTGAGATTACAGGCGTGAGCCACCGTGCCCGGCCATGAGTAAACGCTTTATCTAGCTCATTCTTTGATCTATGTGATTTTAGGTGGTTTGGTTTATGGGGAACCTGGGTAAGGAGCATACTCCAAACTCTTGGCATCATCCTCCCAATAGTCAGAATAATAGTCTCCCTGGTGTGCTGTATTCTCTCAAATGTTTTAAATGCTTGCATGCAGCCATCTCTAGAATGTCAAATGGTCTTTCTTCAACTGGAATAACAGGAGCTAAAAAAATGTGCAACCATGAGGACATCGTAACCTATAATTGACGTGCTGAGATCGGAAACCCAAAATGATGGTAACTGAGAGTGGCGCTAAGGCCCTAAGTTTTGGTCACACTCTCACCTAAATGACAGCCTAACCAAAAAGGGGGAATTTTTTAAACAAAATTATGGGAGGCCATTGTTTTGGACTAGGCTCATGCACTAGGCCCCAACAAACCAAACCAAAATGGAGTCGCTCATGCTAGGACTTTAAGGAAACACATAGATTCTAAAACAGACCAGGTTTAGTTTTTTCTCTCCTGCAAATCTCTATGACAAACATTTCTTTCTTTCTTTTTTTTTTCTGAGATGAGTCTCACTCCCTCGCCCCCAAGGCTGGAGTGCAGTGGTGCAATCTCAGCTCACTGCAACCTCCACCTCCCAGGTTGGAGCAATTCTTCTGCTTCAGCCTCCTGAGTAGCTGGGATTCCAGGTGTGCACCACCACGCCCCGCTAATTTTTTTGTATTTAGTAGAGACAGGGTTTCACCATGTTGGCTGGGCTGATCTTGAACTCCTGACCTCGTGATCCACCCGCCTCGGCCTCCCTAAGTGCTGGGATTACAGGTATGAGCCACTGCGCCTGGTCGATATAACAAATATTTCTAACAGCATAGGTATCCACCCCCTGCAGTTCCCATTAAATGTTTTAACCAAATTCATTTCCTCTTGCCTAGAGACCATCAGGCTTCAGCTGATCATGCAACAAAGGTTCCAGCCAGTTCCAAGTGAAGACACCACCCCCGGCCCTCAAAAAGCTACCCTGCCTCCACTAGACAGAGCAGGGTGAGAGTTCCATGATCCCCAATAGGTAGGGACCGTCCCCCAAGCCAGCATGAAGCAGTTACAGAAAAAAGACCATGTGTCCCTCTGTCTCCCATAAAGATTGATGGAGATCACATCTCAGGGGGCAGATGAGGCAGGAAAATAGGGTCTGGAGGCAGGGAACATAAAGCCAATTCACACTTCAGCTGTAACAGGAAATATCCTCTCCCTAGGGCATACATCGTTAATAACTTGGTAATTGTAACTTTAAAACTTCATCCTCTTCATTTACATACGGCGTTCCCCAAGTAGAGGGTATTTAAACTCACAAAAATTCTGTAACAGGGCTTTTGAGCCCCTTTGCTCATGCTCACTCCCATACTGTGGAGTGTACTTTCACTGTCTTTTTTTTTTTTCTTTTTTTTGAGATGGAGTCTCGCTCTGTCGCCCAGGCTGGAGTACAGTGGCGCGATCCTGGTTCACTGCAACCTCCACCTCCTGGGTTCACGCCATTCTCCTGCCTCAGTCTCCCGAGTAGCTGGAACTAGAGGCACTGCCACCATGCCTAACTAATTTTTTGTATTTTTAGTAGAGACGGCATTTCACCGTATCAGCTAGGATGGTCTGGATCTCCTGACCTCGTGATCCGCCTGCCTCAGCCTCCCAAAGTGCTGGGATCACAGGCGTGAGCCATCACACCCGACTCATTTTCAATAAAACCCTTCATTCCTTCCTTAATTTGTTTATTTTGTCCAATTGTTTGTTCAAGATGCCAAGAACCTGGACACTTTCCACTGTTAACACACGGACAAAGTCCGGGGCCGGGAATGGGGGTGCTTGGTGTCCTTGCTATTCTTTTTTCTTTCTTTCTTTTTTTTTTTTTTTGAGATGGAGTTTTGCTCTTGTTGCCCAGGCTGGAGTGCAATGGCACAATCTTGGCTTACTGCAAACTCCACCTCCCAGGTTCAAGCAATTCTCCTGCCTCAGCCTCCCGAGTAGCTGGGATTATAGGCATGCACCACCATGCCCAGCTAATTTTTTTTTTTAATCTTTTTACCAGCTAATTTTTTTGTATCTGTAGGATCAGAGTGAGCCCAGGGTTTCACCTTGGGGTTTCACCATGTTGGTCAGGCTGGTCTCGAACTCCCGACCTCAGGTGATCTGCCCACCTTGGCCTCCCAAAGTGCTGGGATTACAGGCGTAAGCCATCACACCCAGCCGTGTCCTTGCTATTCTGTGGCTCACCATCATCATAAATTCATTGTTTGGTTTGGTTAGTATATGTTCACCAGAGGAGACAGTTTCCCCTCCCAGATTTCTCTCCCAAAGATAAGACTCTGGACAGAAAGTGGATTCAGGTAGATGTCACCCAACCTCTCCATACCCTGCCCATCTTTGTTCTGGCTTCAAAAAGTGAATTAGGGAATTTAGAACAAAGGAGCCTCCTCTCCACTAACCCTTTTATTGTCTATAGAATCTCAGAGCTGGAGGAACCCCAAAGATGTGTAATCATTCTTAACTGTTTATTTTTAGCACACAGACTGCCTTGAATGGGGCTGTCCATGCCCAAGTAATGAAACCTTGGGCTCACTCTGATCCTACAGATGCATCTTTGGCAACAGGTTTAGAAAGCCTGGATTGGGGCCGGGCATTGTGGCTCATGCCTGTAATCCCAGCATTTTGGGAGGCTAAGGCAACGGATCACCTGAGGTCAGGGGTTCGAGACCAGCCTGGCCAACATGGCAAAACATCATCTCTACTAAAAAATACAAAAATTAGCTGGGCGTGGTAGCAGGTGCCTGTAATCCTAGCTATTCAGAAGGCTAAGGCAGGGAGAATTGCTTGAACCTGGGAAGCAGAGGGTGCAGTGAGCTGAGATTGTGCCACTGCACTCCAGCCTAGGTGACAGAGTGAAACTTTGTCTCAAAAAAAAAAAAAAAAAAAAGGCCGGGCGCGGTGGCTCAAGCCTGTAATCCCAGCACTTTGGGAGGCCGAGACGGGCGGATCATGAGGTCACGAGATCGAGACCATCCTGGCTAACATGGTGAAACCCCGTCTCTACTAAAAAGTACAAAAAACTAGCCAGGCGAGGTGGCAGGTGCCTGTAGTCCCAGCTATTCGGGAGGCTGAGGCAGGAGAATGGCGTAAACCCGGGAGGCGGAGCTTGCAGTGAGCTGAGATCCGGCCACTGCACTCCAGCCTGGGCAACAAAGTGAGACTCCATCTCAAAAAAATAATAATAATAAATAAATAATAAAAAATAATAGTAATAATTTAAAAAGCCTGAATTGGAGAATTACAAGTAAACCCACTCTTTATTTTACAGAATATTCTGGGGAAAATTCACTCCACTACCCTTAGATTTTTTTTTTTTTTTTAATCTCATGTTAAATTATCTTGTCTGGGCGTGGTGGCTCATACCTGTAATCTCAGCACTTTGGGAGGCCGAGGGGTGCAGATCACTTGAGATCAGGAGTTCCAGACCACCCTGGCCAACATGGCAAAGCCCCATCTCTACTAAAAATACAAAAAAGATTAGCCGGGCATGGTGGCATGTGCCTATAGTCCCAGCTACTTGTGGGGGTGAGACACGAGAATCGCTTGAACTGAGGCAGCAGAGATTGCAGTGAGCCGAGATCAAGCCACTGCCCTGCAGCCTGGGCGACAGAGTGAGATTCCGTCAAGTGATTCTCCTGCCTCAGCCTCCTAAGTAGCTAGGATTACAGGCACGCACCAACACACCCAGCTAATTTTTTTTGTATTTTTAATAGAGATGGGGTTTCACCATGTTGGCCAAGCTGGTCTCCAACTCCTGACCTCATGATCTGCCTGCCTCGGCTTCCCAAAGTGCTAGGATTACAGGTTTGAGCCACCTCGCCCGGCCTTAAAAATGCATTCTTGGTCTGGCGTGGTGGCTCACACCTGTAGTCCCAGCACTTTTGGGGGCCGAGGCGGCGGATTACTTGAGGTCAGGAGTTGGAGACCAGCCTGGCCAACATGGTGAAACCCTGTCTCTACTGAAAAGACAAAAATTAGCTGGGCATGGTGGCAGGCGCCTGTAATCCCAGCTACTTGGGAGGCTGAGGCAGGAGAATTTCTTGAACCCAGGAGGCAGAGGTTGCAGTGAACCAAGATTTTGCCATTGCACTCCAGCCTGGATGACTGAGGGAGACTCTGTCTCAAAAAAAAAAAAAAAAAAAGGAAAAAAAAAGGCGGGGTGCGGTGGCTCACGCCTGTAATCCCAGCACTTTGGGAGGCCGAGGTGGGTGGATCATGAGGTCAGGAGTTCGAGACCAGCCTGACCAACATGGTGAAACCCCATCTCTACTTAAAAACAAAAATTAGCTAGGTGTGATGGCATGTGCCTGTAATCCCAGCTACTCAGGAGACTGAGGCAGGAAAACTGCTTGAACCTGGGAGGCAGAGGTTGCAGTGAGCCAAGATCATGCCACTGCACTCCAGCCTGGATGACAGAGTGAGACTCTGTCTCAAATAAAAAAAAAAAAGAAAAGAAAGAAAGAGAAAGAAAAAAAGTCTGGAGAATGAAGAGTGATATTAAATTGGAATAATAACCAAGATGATACGGGAATAATTTCTTTGTCACTGTCTACAAATGAATTGGCTATATATACAATATTTGAAACGTTAAGTGGCTTATGTCAATTTATTATTTTTCCCTTTATTATTACTTTCTTTTCCATTTGTTTTGTGTGGGAAAGGAATGCTGAAGGAGGTAATAGGGTCACTCTTTTTTGAATTAAAAATTTTTTTTTTTTAAACAAGGTCTTGCTTTGTCACCTAGGATGGAACACAGTGGTGTGATCATAGCTCACTGCAGCCTTGAACTTGCAGGCTCAAGCAATCTTCCCACCTCAGCCTCCTGAGTAGCTGCCATTATGGGGGTGCGCCACCATACCTGGCTTTTTTTTTTTTTTTTGGTAGAGATGAGGTCTCACTGTGTCGCCCAGGCTTGTTTCAAACTCCTGGACTCAGCGATCCTCTTGCCTCAGCCTCCCAAAGTGCCTGGATTACAGGCATAAACCACCTCCCCTGGCCTGTTTGAACTCTTGTTTACACATTATTCATTGATATTTCAGTAGGTAGAATATTGTATCTAATTATATCTATTGTATCTTCTTTAATTATTGCCAAAATGTACCAAATAATTGCAATCCTTCATCTATAAAGTGTCCATGTCCTGACCACTAAAATATATTAAAACTCCTTTTTATTTTACTTAATTCGTCTCCATAAATTTTATTTTATTTTTGTAGTGACATAATCTCACTTTGTTATCCAGGCTGGTCTCAAACTCCTGGGCTCAAGCAATCCACCTGCCTCAGTTTCCCAAAGTGCTGGGATTACAGGCATGACCACCATGCCTGGCCATCTCTCTGTAAATTGTAAATGACCCAAATCTGAGGCCCTGGGCCACAGAAAAGATCACAGAATATAAATCAATTTACTGTTTGACTTCATTGAAAATAAGAATAGGTCCAGCCTGGCCAACATGGTGAAATCCTGTCTGTACTAAAAATACAAAAATTAGCCGGGTGTGGTGGTGCACACCTGGAATCTCAGCTACTCGGGAAGCTGAGGCAGGAGAATCACTTGAACCTGGGAGGTAGAGGTTGCAGTTAGCTGAGATCACGCCACTGCACTTCCCTGGGCGACAGAGTGAGACTCAGTCTCAAAAAAAAAAAAAGAAAAAAGAAAAGAAAATAAGAACATTTAAAATACGGACACATTATTTGGAATTGGCTGAAAAGACTAAATTCTTCATTCCCAAACGTATGACATGTTTGCAAAAAGACTTCATCTTGGCAATGTGGCTATAACTGGACTAATTCCAAGTCCTACTTGAGGACACATTAAAATCCTGCAATTGTGAACTATGTAGATACAATAACTGCAAATGGGAGACATCCTGGTTGTTTTGATGTTTTTTTTTAAGACAGAGTCTCACTGTGTTGCCCAGGCTGGAGTGCAGTGGTGCGTTCTCGGCTCACTGCAAGCTCCGCCTCCCAGGTTCATGCGATTCTCCTGCCTCAGCCTCCCGAGTAGCTGGGACTACAGGCGCCCGCCACCATGCCCAGCTAACTTTTTGTATTTTTAGTAGAGACAGGGTTTCACTGTGTTAGCCAGGATGGTCTCAATCTCCTGATCACGAGGTCAGGAGTTCGAGACCAGCCTGGTTGATATGGTGAAATTCCATCTCTACTGAAAAGTACAAAAATTAGCCAGGCATGGTGGTGTGTGCCCATAGGTCCCAGCTACTCAGGAGGTGGAGGTTGCAGAGAGCTGAGATCGTGCCACTACAGTGTAGCCTAAGTGACAGAGTGAGACTCCATCTCAAAAAAAAAAAAAAAAAAAAAAAAAGGCGGTTTTATGGAGTGCTAACCTCCAGTAAGATCTCTTCAGTACACACAGATCGGTTCACTGAGCTATTATTATTTAACATAAAAATGATATGCTATTTCAGGCCCTGATAACAGGCTAAGCATTGTTTATTGAAACAGGTGATGTAGCACACACCATCACATCTAAAACACCAAGACTGGGCTGGTGAGTCCAGGTGACCCTTGAACAACTTGGGGGTTAGAGGCCCCAACTCCCCACACAGTTGGAAATCCATGTGTAACTTTTTTTTTTTTTTTGAGACCGGGTCTTGCTCTGCTACCCAGGCTAGAGGTGCAATGGCATGATCTCAGCTCACTGAAACCTCCACCTCCTGTGCTCAAGTGATCCTCCCACCTCAACCTCCCAAGTAGCTGAGACCACAGGAATGCACCACTGTGCCTGGCTAATTTTTCTATTTTTTTGTAGAGATGGGGTTTTGCCATGTTGCCCAGGCTGGTCTCAAACTCCTGAGTTCGAGAGATCTGCATGCCTCAGCCTTTCAAAATGCTGGGATTACAGGCATGACCCACTGTGCCCGGCCCCGATATATAACTTTTGACTCCCCAAAAATTCAACTACTAAGAACCTACCATGGACCAGAACCCTTACCTATAACATAAAATCGATAATACATATCTTTTTTTTGAGAGACAGACAAAGTCTCACTCTGTTGCCCAGGCTGGAGTGCAGTGGCATGATCTTGGCTTACTGCAGCCTCTGCCTCCCAGGTTAAAGCAATTCTCCTGCCTCAGCCTCCCAAGTAGCTGGGATTACAGGCGTGTATCACCACATAGGCTAATTTTTGTATTTTCAGTAGAGACGGGGTTTCACCATGTTGGCCAGGCTGGTCTTGAACTCCTGACCTCAGGTGATCTGCCCGCCTCAGCCTCCCAAAGTACTGGGATTACAGGGGTGAGCTACCGCGCCCGGCCAGTAACACATACCTTGTACACGTATTATATAGTGTAATCTTACATTAAAGCTATAGAGGCCGGGTGCGGTGGCTCATGCCTGTAATCCCAGCCCTTTGGGAGGCTGAGGCAGGTGGATCATGAGGTCAGGAGATCGAGACCATCCTGTCTAACACAGTGAAACCCCGTCTCTACTAAAAAATACAAAAAACTAGCCGGGTGAGGTGGCGGGCGCCTGTAGTCCCAGGTACTCGGGAGGCTGAGGCAGGAGAATGGCGTAAACCCGGGAGGCAGAGCTTGCAGTGAGCTGCGATCCGGCCACTGCAGTCCAGCCTGGGAGAGCGAGACTCTGTCTCAAAAAAGAAAAAAAAAAAAAATGCGCTTTTCTTTCAAGATCAAAAAATAAGGGGAATTTTGTTCATACTTGGAACTATAGTGATGTAGGGCTGCAGTCAACATCTGGACAGCATAAGTCTCCACACTAGAGGGGAGTGTGGGGCTCCCATTCACAGGACAAACCTCATGGTTTGCAGATTTATGAGATAATTTTCTGGCAGGCATTCAGTCAAGTGTCTTATTCTAACAAATATAATTAAAACAATTTTCTCTCTCTTTTTTTTTTTTTTGTAGACGGAGTCTTACTGTCACCCAGGCTGGAATGCAGTGGCAGGAGGTTCAAGCAATTCCCCTGCCTCAGCCTCCCAAGTAGCTGGGATTACGGATGCACGCCAACACACCAGGCTAATTTTTGTATTTTAGTAGAGATGGGGGTTTTACCAAGTTGGCCAGGTTGATCTCGAACTCCTGACCTCGGGTGATCCACCCGCCTCAACCTCCCAAAGAGATGGGATTACAAGTGTGAGCTCCCACACCCGGCAAAACAATTTTCTGACAGATGGAAGCTGAAATTGTGAAGAGCATCTTTTCCTAACTTGCATAAAGAAAGATCTATGGAAATGCCACCTAGCAGTCTCTAAGTAAGGAGAGGACCCTGCCTCCTAGGACCTGCCCTTTCAAATGAATACGGAAGCCCTGATGCAGCACTCCTGAGATTTTACTATCTGAGCCTGTTTTTTTTTTTTTTCCAGAGTTTTGCCTATTGCCCAGGCTGGAGTGCAATGGCATGATCTCGGTTCACTGCAACCTCCGCCTCCCAGGTTCGAGTCATTCTTCTGCCTCAGTCTCCTGAGTAGTTGGGATTACAGGCATGCGCCACCATGCCCAGCTAATTTTTTGTAACTTTAGAGATGGGGTTTTACCATATTGGCCAGGCTGGTCTCGAACTCCTGATCTCGTGATCCACCAGCCTTGGGCTCCCAAAGGGCTGGGATTACAGGCGTGAACCGCCACGCTCCGTCATCTGTGGTTCTTTTAATCATTGAACTGGAAAAAACTGGCCTTGTGGTCTGTCCATCAGTCCTCGTGGTTCTAGTTGATGGAAGTCTCCAACAGAGATGGAGCCATTCTGCCGTTTATGTTTCTGAGGACAAGACCTTGACCCAATGTAAATTCATTGAAGTCTTTTCCCCTCTTAGGACAACACCCTGGGTTTATCTTGGTGAAGTGAGTTCTAGCTGTCTCTTCTTAAGGACCGTGAGAGATGTTTGCTAAGCATGCAGACTCCCAGTTCTCAGAGCAAGTCTGAGGTAGGCCGAGACATCCGTATGTTTAGCAAGTGTTCTAGGCGACTATCATGTCCAGGTGAGTTGAGTTCAGAATTGTGTTCTAATGAGGCTTCTGATAGGACTGAAATCAGGTTGAGTGCAGGCAGTACCCTTACCTGATTATACCTGTGCCCTATACATTTATACAAATAGAAAACTTTTAAAAACAGAGGTTCTTTTTACAATTTCACACTTTATTACAGGCAGGTTTTTTGTTTCGTTTTGTTTCTTGAGACAGGGTCTCAGTCTGTTACCCAGGCTGGAGTGCAGTGATGTGATCAGTGTATATCCACACTTAAGGGGAATGCGAATGGGAGACATCCTGGTTGTTTTGGTGTTTTATTCGCTTTTTAGAGATGAGGGTCTGTGTTGCTCAGGCTGGACTGGAACTCCTGGACTCAAGTGATCCTCTCAAGCCACCTCCCAAGTAGCTGGGACTACAGGCATGCACTGCACATGGCTTGTGTTTTGATTCAGAACAGGTAGAAATTCATCTGTATGAATTTCTGGATATCAGGTAAATTAATTTCTTTTTTTTGTTTGTTTTTGTTTTTGTTTTTTTTTGAGGCGGAGTCTCGCTCTGTCACCCAGGCTGGAGTGCAGTGGCCAGATCTCAGCTCACTGCAAGCTCCGCCTCCCGGGTTCCCGCCATTCTCCTGCCTCAGCCTCCCGAGTAGCTGGGACTACAGGCGCCCGCCACCTCGCCCGGCTAGTTTTTTTGTAATTTTTAGTAGAGACGGGGTTTCACCGTGTTAGCCAGGATGGTCTCGATCTCCTGACCTCGTGATCCGCCCGTCTCGGCCTCCCAAAGTGCTGGGATTACAGGCTTGAGCCACCGCGCCCGGCCGAGGTAAATTAATTTCTACCTGTTCTGAATCAAAACAAAAACAAGCCATGGTTGGGAAGGGGTATAGGAAAGTGGGAGGCAACACCCAAGTTCGAAAAGGCTTGTGTGGTGGGGAGAAAAGCCGCACGCCTGTAATTCCAAAACCTTGGGAGGCCGAAGTGGGAGGACTGCTTGAGCCCAGGAGTGTGAGACCAGCCTGGGCAACATAGCAAAACCCCATCTCTACAAAAAAGAAAAAGAAAACGAAACAAAAAACAGAAAAATAGTCTGGGCATGGTGGCTCATGCCTGTAATCCCAGCACTTTGGAAGGCCAAGGCAGGTGGATCACCTGAGATCAGGAGTTTCAGACCAGCCTAACAAATATGGTGAAACCCTCTCTCTACTAAATATACAAAAATTAGCCAGGCGTGGTGGCACGCACCCACCTGTAGTCCCAGCTACTTGGGAGGCTGAAACAGAATTACTTGAACCCGGGAGGTGGAGGTTGCAGTGAGCCAAGATTGCGCCACTGCACTCCAGTCTGGGTGACAGAGTGAGACTCCATCTCAAAAAAATAAAAAGAAAAAAACCCAGAAAAACTTAGCTGCACATGGCAGCGTGCACCTCTGTGCCTGTAGTCCCAGCTAGTTGGGAGGCTGAAGTGGGAGGATCGCTTGAATCTGGGAGGTTGAAGTTGCATTGAGTCATGAGGCAACAGAGAGTGACCCTGTCTCAAAAGAAGAAGAAGAAGAAAGAAAAAAAAAAAGCTGGGCGTGGTGGCTCACGCCTGTAATCCTAGCACTTTGGGAGGCTGAGGCGGGCGGATCCCAAGGTCAGGGGATCGAAACCATCCTGACTAACACGGTGAAACCACATCTGTACTTAAAAAAAAAAAAAAAAAAAAAAAGTATCCAGGTGTGGTGGCAGGCACCGGTAGTCCCAGCTACTCGGGAGGCTGAGGCAGGAGAATGGCGTGAACCTGCGAGGCGGAGCTTACAGTGAGCCGAGATTGAGCCACTGCACTCCAGCCTGGGCGACAGAGCAGACTCAGACTCCAAAAAAAAAAAAAAAACAGAAAGAAAAAACCCCGGAAAGTCAGGTTTCCTGCATTCTGCCTTTCTAGGCAGGGCCAGAATAAGCTGCTGCCGGGTGGGCTGGGTGAAGAGCTAGTGAGTGTGCAACAAGCCTGGCCCCTGGGAGGCAGAGAAGGGACTCACCACACAGTTACCACAGGTCAAAGAGCAAAGCAGTGACAATACTGCCTGCCCTCAAGTTTGGGCCAGGGATTGGGCCACGCGGCCAACACCTCAGTAAAGTTATTTTATTTATTTTTTTTTTTGAGATGGGGTGTCCCTCTGTTACCCAGGCTGGAGTGCAGTGGTGTGATCTTGGCTCACTGCCACCTCCACCTCCCGGGTTCAAGCAATTCTCCTGTCTCAGCCACCCAAGTAGCTGGTATTACAGGCATGCACCACCATGCCCAAGTAATTTTGTATTTTTAGTAGAGACAGGATTTCTCGATATTGGTCAGGCTGGTCTCGAACTCCTGACCTCAGGTGATCCGCCCACCTTGGCCTCCCAAAGTGCTGGGATTATAGCCGTGAGCCACTGCACCTGGCTCGGGGGTTAGATCTTTACCTTGTCCAATTTTTTTTTTTTTTTTTTTTTTTTGAGACGGAGTCTTGCTCTGTCACCCAGGCTGGAGTGCAGTGGCCGGATCTCAGCTCACTGCAAGCTCCGCCTCCCGGGTTTACGCCATTCTCCTGCCTCAGCCTCCCGAGTAGCTGGGACTACAGGCGCCCGCCACCTCACCTGGCTAGTTTTTTGTATTTTTTAGTAGAGATGGGGTTTCACCGTGTTAGCCAGGATGGTCTCGATCTCCTGACCTCGTGATCCGCCCGTCTCGGCCTCCCAAAGTGCTGGGATTACAGGCTTGAGCCACCGTGCCCGGCCCAAATTTTAAAAATTATTGGCTGGGTACAGTGGTTCATACCTGTAATCCTAGCACTTTGGGAGGCCAAGGTGGGTGGATCATTTGAGGTGAGGAGTTCAAGATCAGCCTGGCCATTATGGTGAAACCCCGTCTCTGTTAAAAATACAAAAATTAGCCAGGCATGGTTGTGTGTGCCTGTAATCCCAGCTACTTCGGAAGCTGAGGCAGGAGAATCACTTGAACCCGGGAGGGAGAGGTTGCAGTGAGCCAAGATTGTGCCAGTGCACTCCAGCCTGGGTGATGGAGTGAGACTCTGTCGCAAACAAATAAAAAAGTATTTAAATAATTTTTTCTTTTTTAGACATAGTCTCACTATGTTGCCTTGGTTAGTCTTGAACTCCTGGGTTCAAGCGATCCTCCAGCCTTTGTCTCCCAAAGTGCTGGGATTACGGGTGTAAGCCTCCACACCTGGTATACAAAAAATAAAATTTTAAAATTAGCCAGGTACAGTGATGCATACCCATGGTCCCAACTATTCAGGAGGATCACTTGAGCCTGGGAGGTTGAGGCTGCAGTGAGTCATGATCACGCCACTGCACTCCAGCCTGGGTGACAAAGGGAGACCCTGTTCCAAAAAAGAAAGGTGGGGGGAAGGGCCAGGCCTAGTAGTTCATGCCTGTAATCCCAGCACTTTGGGAAGTCAAGGAGGGTGGATCACTTGAGGTCAGGAGTTAGAGACCAGCCTGGCCAACATGGCGAAACCCCGTCTCTACTGAAAATACAAAAATTAGCTGAGTGTGCTGGTGGGCACCTGTAATTCCAGCTACTTGGGAGGCTGAAGCAGAGAATCACTTGAACCCAAGAAGCAGAGGTTGCAGTGAGCCAAGATTGTGATATTGCACTCCAACCTGGGCAACTGAGTGAGAGTCTGTCTCAAAATAGAAGACCCAAAACAAAACAAAACAAAAATCAATGAAGCTCTGGGTACAGAAGTCAGGCCCCTAAGTGCTGTTAGTGATAGAATGGGGGAATCAGAGACTGGCCACCAAATCCTAGACAGTTCAGGGGGCAGCAAACAGATCCCTGCCCTGGGTGCCAGCCCTCCCACCTCACCCCCAGCCATCTTCTATGCTCAAAGTCCAGGACAAGACCTGCATCTAGAATGGAATCTCACTGCTCACCAGCCCCTTTATCAAGGGGAACATCAGTCCTGGAGACACGGAGGTGCAAGCTGGAACAAGACAGTATCATTTTCTCAGGACCTGGCGTCATCCTCAATAGCCAAAGGAGAGAAAGATTCCATTCTGTTCCACTCTATGGCCTTGGCTGCCCTAACCTGATGGAGGGGGAGAGGCTGGGACCAGGCAATGAGGGGGCCCCTCACTCCCAGTTTGGTCCCCAAAGCCGCTGCACTGGACGCAGGGAGGCTTCAGCAGTGTATCCTTCCTACCCACTGGGCCCGGCCAGGAAGTGTGAGGTAGAGTTGCAGTGTGGGTGCTCACAGGACATCTGGTGCGAGCACAGCGACTTGCTGTCATTCTTTCCTTCCAAGAAGCCACAGCTGCTTCCTATTTGCCTTTTAAGAATCTTGGTGGTGGTTAGGCCAGGTGCAGTGGCTCCCACCTGTAATCCCAACACTTTGGGAAGCCGAGGTGGGTGGATCACAAGGTCAGGAGTTCAAGACTATCCTGGCCAAGATGGTGACACCCCATCTCTACTAAACATACAAAAAAATTAGCCTGGATGGTGGCAGGCGCCTGTAATCCCAGCTACTTGGGAGGCTAAGGCAAAAAATTGCTTGAACCCAGGGGGCCGACACTGAAGTGAGCCAAGATCGCACCACTGCACTCCAGCCTGGGCAACAGAGTGAGATTCTGTCTCAAAAAAAAAAAAAAAAAAAGAATCTTGGTGGTGGTGACAGGTTAAGGCCAAGAAACCAAACCAGTTCGATATGACTCACACTGTCAGTGCCAGGGGTTGGGGGAAGAGACCCTGGCAGCTGTGACAAGTGAAGTACCATGGATTTTCAATCTGAACACCAGTGTCTACGTCCCAGCTATACCACTCCTTAACAGCAGGACCTTGACTCCAAGCATATCACTTGATTCTAGCCTGTTTTCTCCTCTACACAATGAGGCTAACAGCACACCTCACAAGAGTGTGGTAAAAGTTAAAGCACTGTGAATACATACAACTGTCATCAATACTGTACCAACTGCCCTGATCCCTGCCTTCAGGACAAACTGGGAGGTGCCTGAGCTTCCCACCCCTTCTCCCTAGAGGCCAGCCTCCCTGCTCCTCCCCCAGCCCTGAGGAACATGGTGTGACCAGGTGGTGTTGGGAGCCTGGTGTCCTCTCAATTGCACTCCAGGTACGACAGCTAGGAACATCAGAGTGATCAAGTGTGGTCATCAGAGAACAAGGTTCAAAACCAACAGGCAGGGCCAGGTGGAAGTAGGAGCAGGGGCGGGAGCTGGCCGGGCAAACACTGCACTTTACACAACAAATGGGAGGCCTTGGGAAGAGGAGCAGCAGGACAGAGGGAGGGAAAAAGGCCAGCCAGGCGCCCAGGGCACAAGGGAGCAGCGTAAGGTCAGTGCACTCCCCCGGGCCTCATCCCATGCCCATGCCTCCCCTCACCCCAAGACAACCCTGGGCCTTCCCCGCACTTGCTGCTCCCGAGAGTGGGTGGGTTTAGCCTCCCACTCCTCAGCCCGACAGGCTGGAAGTCAAGGGGCAGGAAAGAACACGAGGCTCCGGGGCACCTCCGAGGGCTGTAGAGGACTCAGAAATCAGAACCAGAACATTTTTACTCTTTGGGCCCTGGGGAGGGCCAGGCAGAGTGTAAGGTGTCCACAGGAGGGATGAGCAGAGAGCAGCCATGGGGGGCTGCAGTCTCAGTTCCCTGCGGGGGAGGATTGAGGTGAGGTGAGCTTGGGCTCCGGAAGGGCTCCAGTCCTGGTGCCCGGTTCTGACACCTGCCCCTCCTGAGTTCACACTGGAGTCCTTGCAGTCCTAAAACCACAAGGCCTGCCTGAACCCCGGGTCAGGAGAGAAACATCTGGGGAGGGGAAAGGCCGGCATAGGCTACCCATGGCAGCTCTTGAGTTCTTCCTGGGGCTTGTGTCTTTCCTTGGAAGACGATGGCACAGCCAAGGCAAGGAGGGCCTGAAGCCTGCGGGGCCATCCTGGCCTGCCAGAGCCATGCCCCCGACTCCTCAGCTTCAAAATCAGAGGTCTCAGCACAGAGGACGCTGGGTGGGCTCAGAGCTCATCAGGGGGGCTGTGTGTTAGAGGGGATGCCTTCTGGATGCCCTCATCCTCCTCGGGGCTGGGGTCTCCCTCAAGGCCACCCAGCTCCTTCCTTTGTTTGCTGCTGCTACTCCTGCCGCCTGCTGCCTTGGCCCTGCTGCTCTTCTTCTTGGACTTCTTCCCTCCCAGGGAAGCTGTGTCTCCCTTCTTGCCGGACCACTGCTCTGCCAGGCAACCTAGGGTGTGGAGGAGAGAGACCCTCAACAGAAGTGCCTCAGGGCTGGCGTGCTGGGTGAGGAGCAACGAGCAGGGAGCCATAGTAGCAACTGGGACTGTGCTTGACATCAGCCTCCCTGCCTCCTGCCTCTCGCTGTGGCCACCAGGCCCCTCTGGGGGCATCTGACTTGTCTGCTCATCATTCTGCACCTGGTTTCAGTGACTCTTACTTCCACCATGTCTTGCCAAGCAAGCCTTCCGAGGGCAGAGATCCTACAATGCCCTCTGGTGCCCTCTGTTTCTCCTCCTACCCACCACCCCTGAGGGAGAGCAAACAAATCATCCAGAGCAAACTTCCTTTCCCAAACTCACTGGTGTCTTTTCCCTTCAGCACGTGGTTGGCGCAGAGGAATTCAGTCAGGTCTTCCTCCTGGTGGTTCCTGTACCAGTCCTCGATCACCTCCTCAAACTCTTCTACCAGCACGTCGCACTGTTAATCATAACACCTCACGTTGGCAAAGCCCCAGCACCTTACTCACTCCTAGAGGAGCTCAGCTAAGCCTTGCAACCCACTGCAAGGTAGGCAGTGGCAGTGGTTCACCTAAGGAAACTGAGGCTAGAGAGGTGAAATGACCTGACCAAAGCCACCCTGGCCTGGGTGGCCCTCCTCAGAGCAGACCCAATCCCCACCGGCCCCTCACTGGGCATAGCAACCCTTCCAAGGGCTGAAGGGCCTGTACCTGCTTCTTGAGGTCAGCCACCTCTGCAGAAGTCTCGTTCCACAGCTCATAGGGGATGTCCATCACCACCTTGACCCCTTTGTGTACCAGGTTGTGTAATGTCTCAAAGGTCTCTGACATGCCCTGGAAGAAGCGACCAGACATGGGAGGCAGAGCTCCTTTCTCTCCCTCCTACCCTCCTCTCCCAGTGGTGCCTATGAACTCAGCTGTAAGACCAATGCCCAATGCCCTCTAAGGATCCTCATCCTTTTTTTCTTTTTGAGAAGGAGTCTCACTCTGTCACCCAGGTTGGAGTGTCTCAGCTCACTGCAACCTCTGCCTCCCAGGTTCAAGTGATTTTCCTGCCTCAGCCTCCACGCCTCCATGCCCAGCTAATTTTTGTAGAGATGGGGTTTTGTCATGTTGGTCTCGAACTCCTGGCCTCAAGTGTTCCACTGGCCTCAGCCTCCCAAAGTGCTGGGATCACAGATGTGAGCCACTGCACCCGGCCTCATTCTTGACCTGACCTTCTCCCCTTTTAGGCCTGCTTCCCACAACCCCTGCACATATACCCCTTGACCTGCCTCTGGACACCTCATCCTTTCAAAGAGACCTGTGGCTGCCCTCAGGCCTTTTGGCTTTATGCATGCTTTTCCAGGAAATAGGTTTGTCTTAGCTCTTTCCCCTCACTATGGCTGGACACACTCCCATAGATCCAGACCTGCTGTTCCATTCTTCCTGGGTTGTGTCTTTTCTCAATGGGAAAAAGGCACAGCCAAGGCAGGTAGACCTTTATTCTGTGAAAACTATCTCTGTTAGCTACCTAGGTCTTATCCAAAAATAAAACATACTATCCATTTCCTCTTTTTTCCCAGAGATAACTCATACAAAATACCAACATCTAAATATATCCTCCCCCCAGCCCCTTTTTACACAAGCAGTGGTGTAGCATACATACTATTTTGCACTTGCCCTTTTTACTTATACCTTGAAGGGCTGGGCGCGGTGACTCACGCCTGTAATCCCAGCACTTTGAGAGGCCAAGGTGGGCTGATCACCTGAGGTCAAGAGTTTGAGACCTGCCTGGCCAGCATGGTGAAACCCCGTCTCTACTAAAAATACAAAAATTAGTTGGGCGTGGTGGTGGGTGCCTGCAATCCCAACTACTCAGGAGGCTGCGGTGGGAGAATCGCTTGAATCTGGAAGGTGGAGGCTGCAATGAGCTGAGATCCTGCACTCCAGCTTGGGCAACAGAGTGAGACTGTTTGCAAAACAAATAAAAACCTTGAAGATCCATTTAATTCAGTTCCTAAAGAGCCTCCCCATTCTTTGCTTCCAGCCGCATACTAGTCCACCAAACGGCCGGATCAACGTATTTAATCCTCTATTGGTGGAGTTAGATTGTTTCTCACTTTTTTTTGGCTATGAAAAATAATACTTAAACACTTTTTATTAAAGCAAACACAGATTTATTACTGAGTAGACTGCAAAATTCATACAAATTTCTGCTGCTTGAGACTATACCCTTAGGTATCCCAGGAGTTTATGAATGGTATCCTTTGCTAGAAGGAAACTTAGGTAGAAAAATGTGGGTGGCAACTATCTTACCCTGTGCCAGGCACTGAAGATGTAGAGAGGAAGCAGTATGGGCCTTGTTGTAAGCAGCTCATTCTCCAGAGAGAGAAGCACTCATGCACATACTGAGTACATGGGATGTCACACAGGCACCCCAGTGGGGTTGTGGGAGGTGCTGTGTGGGCCCAGAGATGGGACTGGGCAGTCACTCACCCCAGGTGTCCTCTGATATCTCACCTAAACCCCCACATTTCTGCACATCCTGGATCTTGCTGAGTTCTCCCTCTCTAGTGTCTTTAGGTTCCCATGGGGGCAGCAACTGTGGAGCATTTCTGCCTGTGTCTGAGGTTGAAGCAGGACCCTCATGGACAGGCCTAGATCCTCATGTATGTGCCTGAAAAGTCAGGCCACTCAGGAGGGGAGGAGGGCAAACGGCAATCAAAGAATGGGAAGAGGCAAGGAGGGAAGCTCCTGGTGGTGATCTTCAAATCACACTCACACCAGCAGACACACCAAGATACATGCAGCCTGGCCCCAGAGCAGAGGAAGGACAATCCCAAATCCAACCTTGGCAAATCGGTTGCTGCCGGTCCTCTCCTTGTGCAGGCTATAATCCAGGAGCCTCTTGCAAATGGTCTCAGTGACTTCGATTAACCGCAAGTCCCTGCCAAGACAGCAGGACGAGAGGAACTGAGTTCCCCTCCTAGCCCCAGTGGGTTAGTGGTCTGTCCCTCCAGCCCTGTGCCCCAACACCTGCACATCTCACCAACGGGAAGTGAGTCAGAGCTGGAAGGAAGATAGGTCATCTGGTCTGGGGGATCTGAAATGCTGGAACACAGACCAGAGAGACAAAATTTTAACAGCTCTAAGGGAAGGAATTTTTTATAAAGCTAAATGATTCAGTATTTAGATTTTCTGATAAAGCAAAATATATTAAATTTTGATGGTAAAATATTCTCTTTGAAGGGATGATCACAGCTGACAGAATTGGGTTTTTAAAAAATATATTTATACTTGGCAAAAAAAAAAGTTGGTAATCCCATTACTAACATTTTTTAAAAATTGCACTGCGGCCGGGTGTGGTGGCTAACTCCTGTAATCCCAGCACTTTGGGAGGCCAAGGCAGGCGGATCATCTGAGGTTGAGTTCGAGACCAGCCTGACCAACATGGTGAAACTCCATCTTTACTAAAAAAATACAGAAAATTAGCTGGGTGTGGTGGCACATGCCTGTAATCCCAGCTACCTGGGAGGCTGAGGCAGGAAAATCTCTTGAACCTGGGAGGCAGAGGTTGCGGTGAACCAAGATCATGCCATTGCACTCCAGCCTGGGCAACAAGAGTGAAACTCCATCTCAAAAAAAACTTGAAATGGTCTGTGAAATCCAAGCGTCTGAGAATCAATGATATAGTCCAGCCGTCTGCTTTTAGAGATGAGAAATCTGCTGAAGTATAAAGAAGTTAAGAGATTTATGCAGGTCATCCAATTAGTTGGGGACAAAACCAGTGGGCAAACTCAGGTCTTGGTTACAACTGATGCCCTTGTAGGGGGTTTGCCTAGTTAGGAGAAGGGAACTCTAAGCCCCTGAAGCCTCCAGCAGCAATGCAGGCCAGGCCAGTGAGTCCCCATTCACTTACGACTTGGTGTATTTGACTCCAGAGGCCTTCTGGTCCAGGATGCCATAGCCCGTGCCAATCACCTCCTTCGTCTTGCCGGTTTCCTCAAAGGCTGACTTCAGCTCCACAGCAACATATTTACACACTGGGGGAGGGAGGTAGCACAGCCCACTGAGTGCACATGAGTCTAACGGGAGGCCAGCTCCCAGCAAAATAGATCCAGGTGGGCATCCTTTCCTAGACTGGAGGACCAAAATCAACACTCAAGGCAAGGAAGGAGTTAGAACCTGTGGAGGCTAAAGCAACTCCATCTTGGATGCTAATATGCCACGTTGACTTCTGATTAACCCCAGTTCTAGGAATGCCTCTAGGATTTCTATTTTATCTACTGTTTCTTGTGTAAGAGCATGTACTTACTGCAAATCCTGCCCTTAAGCAATTGTTCTTCATATCCCTTTTTTTTCAAGATGGAGTTTTGCTCTTGTTGCCCAGGCTACAGTACAATGGTGACATCTCAGCTCCTGGGTTCAAGCGATTCTCCTGCCTCAGCCTCCCAAGTAGCTGGGATTACAGGCATGCACCATCACGCCCGGCTAATTTTGTACTTTTAGTAGAGACAGGGTTTCATCTTGTTGGGTAGACTGGTCTCGAACTCCCGACCTCAAGCGATCCACCCACCTCGGCCTTGCAAAGTGCTGGGATTACAGGCATGAGCCACCACGCCAGGGCCTATCATTTTACTTTCTAAAATTGCATACATACAGAAAAGCTGAAAGAATACAATGAATACCTTCCACTTGTATTCAACAGTTGTTAATAGTTTGCCACATTCTGTCTCCAATATATAATATCTCAACAATATATATATTATTTTTGCTACATCATCTTGAGAGTAAATGGCAAACATGACCTTTTGCCATAAATATATCATCACGTATCTCCTGAAAGCAAGGACCTTCTCCTACATAACCAAAGAACAATTATGACACTTGGAAAATTAACAATTCCAACGTCACCCAGTAGTTCATATTCAGATTTCCTTAATTGTCCCCAAAACGTCTTTTATAGTTGTTATATTACTTGATTTCATATGTGTTCCAACATCAGCTCTCTATTTCTACCAAGTTAATTTGCTCCATGCCCTCCAGGGAGCTCTTGTTCCTACTGTCTCCGCACATTTATTTCCTCATTTCCTCTTACCCTTCCTCAAATAGGTATTAGGCAACTCCTATGTGTCAGCCTGGGGATACAGAGATGAAAACAAGGTCCCCTCCCTTCCAGATACTCAGTCTAATGGAGCAGATAAAGGTGTAGACAAATAACTACCACTGTGTAAGGAGTGCTACAGTGCTACCACTGAGGGTGTGAAGTGCCTGAAGCCCTAGGAAAATACTTAATGCCTTCTAAGGGCTTCTCTGCCCATCCTGCCCACCTCACATTATAAGCCTCTCCCCCAGGAAGCCATTCTGCACTAATGCCAATTGCTCTAGATTTCACTCTGGGCCTCTGCAGGATCCATCCCTAAGGACCCTTGGTCATTTCATGTGTCTCTCCACAAAGACCACAAGGGTCCCCAAAATGTGCATTATGTATTAGATTTTTTTCTGTATTTCCTTAGCCTGTGACTTGATATACGTTGGATGCTTGATAAATCTTGTTGATAGAGACCATCTTCTGATGCCCCTGAATGGAATACCAGTCTGCAGGGTAAATGCCATCAGCAGTTTTAACACTGACAGCACAGTCTGGTAGAATACCAATTCTGGTAGAATACCACAAGAATAAATACATCCCCTGGAGACCTGCTTGGTGAAATTCATTGATGGCTTGGAGAATTTGCAACACATAAAAATTCCAAGTAATAAGCTGGTGATCTTCAAATCTGCAATGAATTGGGGATGTCCCACCTCCCCAGCTCTCCATCCAGGACCGTCTGCGCTCCCTCCCCTCTTCTGTCCCGTACTCTGTACAGGCGCATCATTTTTCTGGCACCACTTGTCCCTCCTCCCACGCCCTCCCCAGGAGTGGGGAAAGGGGAGGTTTGGAACATCCTTTCTCTCTTATACCCATCAAACACAACTTTGCTTTCCAGCTCTCCCAAACATTACCTCTTTAAGACCTCCTCTGGGGATCCCACCCAGAACGAGACTCGGAGGAGACTCATGGCACAGACCCCAGACCCTCACTGACATCCACCCACTCTTTTTTTCTGGGCAGGTTCTCCTTCCTCTGTGCCGGGGCCTGTTCCACTCAGGCTACTGAGCCAGGAGGCAGGCTTGGTGGGCTAGACATAGTCAGCATTTAATAACAAAGGTGTAATAATAATAAATACAAACAAATACAATATTAAGATGAACCTAATGGTTGGAGTTTGCCAAGCCATCCTGTGACTGCAAATCCCTTTTCAATTAATCTTCACCAGTTACTAAATGAGGTTAGGCTAGAATGATCTCTAAGATCCTGGGCATCTCTATGCTTCTGTGAGTACGTGAATGTTGCCTAAGGAGAATAAATGTGAGCTTCTTAGATTATCAGGATAATAAGAGGGACAGCATGAGCTCTTTGATATCAGAAGAAGACAGAATACAGGCCAGGTGTGGTGGCTCATGCCTGTAATCCCAGCACTTTGGAAGGTTGAGGCGGGAGGATCACCTGAGGTCAGGTGTTCAAGACCAACCTTGCCAACATGGTGAAATCCCATCTCTACAAAAATACAAAAATTTTCCGGGCATGGCTGGGTGCGGTGGCTCACGCCTGTAATCCCAGCACTTTGGGAGGCCGAGACGGGCAGATCACAAGGTCAGGAGATCGAGACCATCCTGGCTAACATGGTAAAACCCCATCTCTACTAAAAATACAAAAAAATTAGCCAGGCATGGTGGTGGGCGCCTGTAGTCCCAGCTACTGTAGTCCCAGCTGAGGCAGGAGAATAGCCTGAACTCAGGAGGAGGAGCTTGCAGTGAGCCGACCACTGCACTCCAGCCTGGGCGACAGAGCGAGACTCTTTTCATTGCACTCCAGCCTGGGCGACAGAGGGACACTCCGTCTCAAAAAAAAAAAAAAAAAAAATTACCCGGGCATGATGGCAGGTGCCTGTAATCCCAGCTACTCGGGAGGTTGAGGGAGAAGAATCGCTTGAATCCTGGAGGCAAAGGTTGCAGTGAGCCTAGGTTGCGCCACTGCACTCCAGCCTGGGCAACAGAGCAAGACTCCGTCTCAATAAGAAGAAGAAGAAGACGACGACGACGACGATGACAACGACGACGACAGAAAACAAAGAGGAAGTGAAACCCTGAAAAGCTATTAGCAGGGCTGGGCGCAGTGGCTCAAGCCTGTAATTCCAGCATTTTGGGAAGCTGAGGTGGGCGGATCACCCGAGGTCAGGAAGTCAAGACCAGCCTGGCCAACATGGTGAAAACCCGTCTCTAATAAAAATAGCCGGGAGTAGTAGCACACACCTGTAGTCCCACCTACTCGGGAGGCTGAGGTAGAAGAATCCTTGAACCCGGAGACAGAGGTTGCAGTGAGCCAAGGTGCACCACTGCACTCCAGACTGGGTGACAGAGCAAGACCCCATCTCAAAAAAAAAAAAAAAAAAGGCCGGGCGCAGTGGCTCATGCCTGTAATCCCAGCACTTTGGAGCCGAAGTGGGCGGATCACGAGGTGAGGAGATCGAGACCATCCTGGCTAACATGGTGAAACCCTGTGTCTACCCAAAAAAAAAAAAAAAAAAAAAAAAAAAAAGTAGCCAGGCATTGTGGCAGGTGCCTGTAGTCCCAGCTACTCGGCAGGAGAATGGAGTGAACCCAGGAGGCGGAGGTTGCAGTGAGTTCAGATCTCATCACTGCACTCCAGCCTGGGCGACAGATCAAGACTCCCTCTCAAAAAACAAAAAACAAAAAAGGCCGGGTGCGTTGGCTAATGCCTGTAATCCCAAAACTTTGGGAGGCCGAGGCGGGCAGATCACCGGAGGATGTGGTGAGCCGAGATAGCGCCATTGCACCCCAGCCTGGGCAACAAGAGCGAAACTCATCCCCCCGCCCCCCCTACACACAAAAAAGGTTATCAGGACTAGAGGAAGAGTGAAAGGGCAGCCGGAAGCAGAAGCTCACGCCTGTAAGCCCAGCACTTTGGGAGCCCAAGGCGGGCTGATCACTTGAGGTCAGGAGTTCGAGACCAGCCAATATGGTGAAACCCCATCTCTACTAAAAATACAAAAATTAGCTGTGCATGGTGGCATCTCAGCTACTCAGCTACTCAGCATCCCAGCTACTCAGGAGGCTGAGACAGGCTGAGACAGGAAAATCGTTTGAACCTGGGAGGCAGAGGTTGCAGTGAGCCGAGATCACACTACTGCATTCCAGCCTGGGTAACAGAGCGATATGCCATCTCAAAAAAAAAAAAAAAGAAAGAAAGAAAAAAAGAAAAGAAAGGGGGAAGGCACAGGCTTGAACTCATACTTGGTGCCCCACCAGTGAAGTCGGCTTATCTCTAAAGCATCGCTTTTTAATCTCTCTAATGGAAGGATTATGTGTCCCAAACTTACCCCAAACCCACTTTCCAGTGTTTAGGGAACATCTGGCCTGATGTAGGCTTTCAATTCAGATGAGAGGTTCACAGCCAACTTTCTGGGGGCCCTAGGGTTACGGGGCTGGGAAGGCAGGCATGACTGTAAGGTCTGAGGAGAAAACTGATGGACGGAGGGGAGGAAAAAGAAATAGATCCTTTATAGCTGGCTCGCTGGTAGCTCCCTCTCTGTAGTTCCTCAACGCCTACGTCCTTGGGACTCACCTTTTCTCCATACTCCTAAAATCTTCTTTCAAGTTCCCCATAGGCTCTACTGTTCCCCCAAAGGACCCCTCAGACCCAGATCCTCCTCCTCACACCCCCACAGTACTCCACTTAATCTTCTGTATTCTCAAAACATTAATTGAGTGCCTACCGGATACTGTGTGAATGCGTATCTAAGACAAAGTCCCTGCCTTCGAGGAGCTGTTAGTGGGTGCAACAGACAACTACACAGATTGGGTTACAGTGAGGTCACAAACGGGAAAGTCTTAGGTTCTTTTCCCCCAAGACGAGTCATCTGGAGCTTTTCAGTTCCTCAAACTCGTTCTTGGCTTCTCAGCCGGCAGGCCTCTGCCTCTGTAGTTTCCTCTGAGTGAGCCCCTCTCTTTCCACTTCTCTTCACCCGGCTAACTCCTAATGCCTCTTCGTGCTTCCTGTATGAAGCCCTCTCTGACTCCCCTCTGCACACAGCCTTCGCCCACCCCCTCCCCCACTCCAGGCTAGACCAGATGCTCCTCGCCCGGCCCCTAAAAGGAAGCTCTGTACCTCCCCTATCATGGCATCTCCCACTCTGAATTATCATTGCTTGTTTCTACCAATGTGTGAACTCCAGGGGTACCAGGACCAGACCTCCAGTCCGCCGCAGCGTCCCAGCGCACAGTACGTTCAAGGAACTAAGAGACCCTGCAGAGCTCGGAACCTTGCAGCCCCCGACGCTGCTCCGCAAGGGCCGCCCCTGGAGCCCGCCCCTCCGGCAGGATACGCCCCACGGGCCCCGCCTCCTCACCTTCGCATTTGCTGGGCAGGCGAACCCAGTCGTTCTCCTCAGCTCCGGCCTGGCTCGGGCCCAGCTCTGGGGCAGGCAGCAGCAGAAGCAGCAGCAGCAAGGGAAGAAGCAGAAGACAGCGCGACGCGGGCTCAGGCAACAACTCCATGGCCCAGCCGGGCCCGACCCGAACGGACCGGGCGGCACCTCCTCCCGCGCCGCGCGCGGAGCAGCTTCCCCGCGCCGCTTCCGGGGCTGCACACGTGCCTCTGCGTAACCACGACAACAGCCAGCCTCCCGCCCGCCCGCCTCTCGCAGCCGCAGCCCGCCTTCAAAGCAGACCAAAGCTCGCGGACGGCGCAGCCAATAGACTTTCTGGGGTTTGCCCCCTAACGAATGGGAGGACTACCTTTTTACGGCCTTGGCCAGTAAGAGAGCAGATGGTGCCCTCAGAGACCTATGGCAACGTCCTTTCCCACCCCCTAACGGAGGCTCTGGGAGAGGATGCAGGACCAGGACCCGGGGAGAAGAATCCTGTGTCTGGGCCTGAGTGGGACGCATTCGGGCCCGCAGGTGCTGGAAGATGTGGGGAAGGCCGGCTTCGCGGCTTTCTCCGCCTCTTCGAACGTCACTTCCCTCCTGGGTTCTTAATGCCGCAAGTCCTTACTGAACACCTGTTTTTAAATGTTATTATTATTGGTGTTGTGGTTGTTATAGCCAGGCACTCTTGTAGGCGCTTAGGGTGCGAGCAGGACGACTCAGACTGTCCCCAGCCTTCAAGATTTGTCCTAGTGAGAACTAGAACAAATGACTTCCTCTCTGAGCCTGTTTCTATTTGTATGACAAAGTGATTCTCCTAGCTGCTGTGTGAGCTTGCCTGTTGTTGGGAAGCTCAAATAGGTTAATAGAATTACAACTTACCGAGCAGACTGTAAAAAGTTCAGGCATTAATTTTCTTTTTGTATGTAATCCCAGCCCCTTTTACTGCCCTATTATTTATTTCTTGATTCTGCCCTCTCAGAAGGCAGGAATTTGGCCGATTAACGATTGTCCCTCCCTTCCGCTTCCTCAGCAACAACAGGGTGCCTGGCACAAGGAGATACTCGGTAAATCTCCCATCGGCTGTGTCATTAAGAGGAACACTTAATGGCTCACGCCTTTAATTCTAGCACTTTGGAAGGCCCAGGCGGGAGGATCACTTGAGCCCAGGAGTTAGAGACCAGTCTGGGCAACAGGGTGAGACCCTGTCTCAAAAAAGAAGAAGGAGGAAAAAAAAAGCCCAGGTGCCCTGGCTTACGTCTGTAATCCCAGCACTTTGGGAGGCCAAAATGGGAGAACTGCTTGAGGCCTGGAGTTCGAGACCAGCCTGGTCAACACAGCAAGACCCCATCGCAAAAATAAATAAATCAACCAAAATAAAAAATAAAGAGGAGGCCGGGCTCGGTGGCTCATGCCTATAATTCCAGTACTTTGGGAGGCCAAGGCAGGCGGATCACGAGGTCAGGAGTTCAAGACCACCCTGGCCAAGATGCTGAAACCCCCTCCCTACTAAAGATACAAAAAATTAGCCGGGCGTGGTGGCGCCAGGCTATAATCCCAGCTACTCGGGAGGCGGAGGCAAAAGAACTACTTGAACCTGGGAGGCGGAGGTTGCAGTGAGCCAAGATCACGCCATTGTACTCCAGCCTGGGCGACAGGGTGAGACTCTGTCTCAAAAATAATAAAGGCCGGGCACGGTGGTTCATGTCTGTAATCCCAGCACTTTGGGAGGCCAAGGCAGGTGGATCGCAAGGTCAGGAATTGGAGACCAGCCTGGCCTATATGGTGAAACCCCCTCTCTACTAAAAATACAAAAAAATTAGCTGTGTTGGTGGGCGCCTGTAGTCCCAGTTACTTGGGAGGCTGAGGTGGGAGAATCGCTTGAACCCTGGAGGCGGAGGTTGCAGTGAACTGAGATTGCGCCACTGCACTCCAGTCCAGTGACAGAGCGAGACTCCATCTCAAAAAATAAAAATAAAAATAGGCCAGGCGCGGTGGCTCACGCCTGTAATCCCAGCACTTGGGAGGCCAAGGCGGGCGGATCATTAGGTGAGATCAAGACCATCCTGGCTAACACGGTGAAACCCCGTCTCTACTAAACAAAATACAAAAATTAGGCGGGCGTGGTGGTGGGCGCCTGTAGTCTCAGCTACTCAGGAAGCTGAGGCAGGAGAATGGTGTGAACCCGAGAGGCGGAGCTTGCAGTGAGCCGATATCGTGCCACTGTACTCCAGCCTGGGCTACAGAGTGAGACTCCGTCTCAAAACAAACAAACAAAAAATAAATAAAAATAAAGAGGAGCACTCTTGGTTTTGAGGTCTTCTTCAGGCTGCCCCTGAACTCAGTGTCCTTTTAGAAACCAAAGTTGCTTCTCTGGGAAGTTGTCTGCAAATCGGCCATAAAACCCTGTTCCCTGATACCTTCTTGTTTCCTTCCTAGACGTTGGATATTTATGCTAGTTTATGAAGACTTCAGAGCACTGAGGCCCAGGCCTTGACACTTTCTGACCTCAGTTTCTTGTCCAAAACAACTGTGTTGGTAACAAGGCACTTTGAATAAGCGGGGACTGTGGCATGTGGCATTCCGCAGTGTACAAGATCAGGACACCGTCCTGAGGTCCTCCATGTTTTCTAGGCTTGATAAGACTTGGGTAGGCTCAAGCTGGGCACGGTGGCTCACACTCGTAATCCCAGCACTTCAGGAGGCTGAGGCAGGCAAATCACTTGAGGTCAGAAGTTCAAGACCAGCCTGGCCAACATGATGAAACCCTGTCCCTGCCAAAAAATACAAAAATGAGCCAGGCATGGTGGCACGTGGCTGTAGTCCCAGCTACTCGAGAGGCTGAGGTGGGAGAATTGCTGGAATCCGGGAGGCAGAGATTGCAGTGAGTCGAGATTGCACCACTGCACTCCAGCCTGAGGAACAGAGTTAGACCCTGTCTCAAAAAATAAAATAAAATAAAATAATAAACTTGGATAGGCTCAGAGCTTGGCCATGGCCCTTGATTCACCTCAGCTCAGAAGCCCTCCTGGGAAATAAGATTAAGCCAGCCTGACAGTGGAGATTGAGAGGCCTGGGCTCAGCATCTGGCCGGATAGCTGGGAAGGGATAGTGGCCAGAGGAAGTCTGAGGTTTGGCCCCTGCCCACCCCTCCTTGGCCCCTGCCCACCCCCTCTCTCAGTCTTTGTGTCAGGGAAGGAACATGTCTTGTGGGGATGGTGGACAGATTCATCCCTAGAAGCTGTGGGACCCTCCCACCCCCAGCCACCACCACCCAAGAATCCCCAAAGCAAGTGGGAGAATCTCCTTTCAGGCTGGTGAGAGATGAGCAGTGGAGGAGGCAGTGAGAGTTTTTATGGAACAGTAGCTGAGAGAGCACAGAGGCTCAGGGAAGCTGAGGGTGTCCTTGAAACCATGTGTTGGGGTGCTGGGGCATAGTTCCCCATCCCCTCCCTGGGGGAAGGAAGACTAAGGTTGATCCAGCAGACTATCCTATGGGGCCCAAGGGACAGGTGGATTTACATGAGAGCACCCAGAGTCTCTTGGAGTGATTGATTACTAGCGGAGAACCCTTGGGAAAGGCTAGGTTTGCAGCCAGCACTGGGCAAGCAGGGGACACACACGTTATGCTCTACTGTGGAAGCCTCATACTCGATCAATGTAAGAATCTTCTTTAGGAAACAACCAAACCAAAAAAGCCAAGCCTCTTTAGTACCTGGCTCAGGGTTGATGCTCAAAGAATATTTGTCAAATGAATAATGACTCTTAATTGATTAATAAACTGTAAGTTTGGAATTAATACCTCATACTCTTGGCATTGAAAATGATCCTGTTCCCCGGAAACCCTGGCCCTGTTCACCTCTGTCGAGTCTGTACAAGAGTTCACATCGACCCAGCATCCACCTTCCTGGGTTCCTGGGCTCTCTGCCCTGATCTCTCACAGAGGTTGGGCCAGGGTAAGGAGAAGAGGGGGCCTCCCCGCTTGCTGTGGGGCGAGGAGACAGCCGTGGGACAGCTGCCTTCCCAACCACCAGCCCCACTCTGTAGTTCCCAAGTTCTGTCTCAGGAAGCCCTCTTCCTCAAGGGAACCTTCCTGGATTTCTCCTACTTCTTGATCGGACGGTGGCTCCAGGCTGAGTGAGTGCATGGATTCCCAGCTCACTGCAACTCCTCCCGGGTTCACGCTCTTTATTCTTCCCCTGCCTCAGCCTCCCGAGTAGCTGGGACTACAGGCGCTCACCACCCCGCCTGCTAAGTTTTGTATTTTAGTAGAGACGGGCTTTTTTTGAGACGGGACTTCACTCTGTCGCTTCAGGCTGGTGCAGTGGATGATCTCTCGCTCACTGTGCCTCCACTTCCTGGCTCACACCATTCTCCTGCCTCAGCCTCCCGAGAAGCGCGACTACAGGCTCTGCTAACCGCTTCCAAGCATTCTTTTTAGGATTTTAGTAGAGACGGGTTTCACCGTGGTCTCGATCTCCTGACCTTTGTGATCACCGGCCTCCCAAAGTGCTGGGATTACAGGCGTGAGCCACCGCGCCCGGCCGAGACGGGGTTTCACTGTGTTAGCCAGGATGGTCTCGATCTCCTGACCTCGTGATCCGCCCGTCTCGGCCTCCCAAAGTGCTGGGATTACAGGCTTGAGCCACCGCGCCCGGCCGATTTCTCCTACTTCTAACTCTGCCAAATTCCCTCCTCCCAGGATAGACATGAATTCAAACATTTCTCATTTGCTATGTCATTTAAGTTCTTTTTTAATGTTCTCAGTCATCTGCTCCCTAAATACCCCCGTAACTGGGTGGATCACCATTCTGGGGGGTGGAGGGGTAGCCTGGGGGAGGTAGAGCCGTGCCCTCAGGCAGCTCCAGCCTGCAGAGGAGGAGGCAGGTCACATGCAAAAAATGCTCCAAGACTCGAGGAAGGAATCCTGAGGTCAGATCTTGAGCACCAGGCCTGTGCTGGGCAGGTGGGGTATCTGCTGAGGTAAGACCCCTCCTCCCAGACTGGGCTCCCAGGCTTCCGACCCGGAGGGGTGTCACTCCAGCCATGGTCCCGAGGCTGGGGCCTGGGTGAACTGGTGGCCTCTCGTCCCCCAGTCTCCGTGGCCAGGTACAGTCGGTGGGAGCCGAGGGCTCGCAGGCGGGTGGCAGCTGCGGGGGAAGGCAGTGGGCCCGCGGGGTGGCGCAGGCGGCTGCAGGTCAGGAGCAGGTCAAACAGCAGCAGCTTGAAGAGCAGAAGCCGCAGCACCCCCAGCCACAGGACCCCGCCCGGCATCCCTGCGAGGAGGAACCGCTCAGGAGCCCGCAGGAGCCCGCAGCCCCCCACCCCAGGAGAGAACGTCCACGGAGGAGAGGGCCTTGTCCTCTGCCCTTGCCATTGCCCGTCCCCTTGACCCCCTCCTCCAGGGAAAGTCCATCCCGGTGTCTAGCCTCCATTCTTACTGGTAATAATAAATACCTTCCTTGCCTTCATTTTATTTTATTCCCCAACAATCATGGGGGTAAGGGTGGGGGCCAGGCAGGACTTAGCATCTGACGCAGAGAGTAACTAGCTCAAAATTCTTTTTTTTTTTTTTTTGAGATGGAGTCTCACTCTGTCACCCAGGCTGGAGTGCAGTGGCCCGATCTCAGCTCACTGCAACCTCCACCTCTTGGGTTCAAGTGATTCTCCTACCTCAGCCTCCCGAGTAGCTGGGACTACAGGCATGTGCTACCACGCTCGTCTAATTTTTGTATTTTTAGTAGAGACAGGGTTTCACCATGTTGGCCAGGCTGGTCTCAAGCTCCTGACCTCGTCATCCACCCACCTCGGCCTCCCAAAGTGCTGGGATTACAGGTGTGAGCCACCACGCCCAGCTTCAAAATTCTCTATTTGGTCAGGAAGCAGAGTTGGACCACAGCCCAACTTCATGACTGTCCATCCAGTGCTCTTTCCATCACTCCAGACAGCCTCCCATTTACACAGCCTGTAATGCTGAGACCCCCTGCCTGGGCTGCCCAAGGAGGACTCCAAAGACCCCTCTATTAGCTGTCACCTGTGCTTCTCAACTAATGTCCAAGAATTAGGCTAAGGTCAAAGGATTCACCCCCATCTTATCCTAGGTAGACTGAGGCCCATGCTAGCCAGTGCCCCAACCTAGCATGACAGCCTCTACATGGGATACCTACTGACCTCCCATGTAAGACCCATTAGGCCAGAGCTGAATGCCCCACCCCCCAGGCCCAAGGTCCTGGTCCCAGCCTTTTATTCCCCACCCCTTGCCCAGAGTACTCACCCCTGAGAGGCTCCCAGGGGCAGGTCCTGGCTGTAGAAGCCTCTCCTGTTGTCCAAGGAGAAGGGAGTGAGTCTTTGGGGATGGGCCATGCACTCTGGAGGCCATCCCCAGTGCTATGCCCAGGCCCTGGCACAACATGGGTGTCAAGGCATTGGGGTAAATGGACAAGTGAGCCAGCAGCAGAAACCCTGAGCCCATTTGCTGCAAGTCCTCTGAGGGCCCAGACATCCCTCACTTTGCACTGTTCCCTGTTCTATGCCCTGGGGAGGCTGGGGTGCCCAGCACTCTCAGATAAGGAATTGACCGTCTTCACGGCATTCTTTGAAAGTCAGGGCACTTAGTTCACAAACATTCCCATTTGGAAGACGACAAAACTGAGATAATCCCCAGAGAGGAAGTAAGTCATCTGGTCAGTGATAATAATTGCTGACTGTTTCAAAATACAATGGAGGGGGAAACAAAAATCACTGGCTTTAGACATGTTACTTAGCCTCCCCATGCCTGTAAAATTAAGGGAATTATATGATCTGTCTCATAAATGTGAAGTGTATAGAACACTGCCTAGAACAGAGTCAACACTCAATAACTGGTAGTGATTTGTTAATTAGTTTGGTCCTTACAGGGTATCATGTACACAGGGTGATATATCTATGTGTGTATAATGAATCCTAGGTAGAAGGAGGCATTTTTATCTTTGGAAGCCGTGCTGCAGAGCCTGGATTTCAAACAGATATTGCAGTTGCAAATCCCAGAATTAATGGCCCTGAGGCCACTCTCCCCTGAGCCCAAGTGTCACCTCACCTGGAGGCTCTGCACTTGGACACCCTTCATGCCTTTGCAGCCTGGAGCCTGCCCTCCCTCCAACCATATCCTAGTGTGTGGAAGGGGACGGGGAGCATCCGCAAGGGCCCAGGCTCCATCCCCACCTGACAGCTGCAGGGGCTCTGTACTCCTGCTGTGGCCCTCAGCCCCAGGCCCAGTGTGGCAGACCAAAGGCTCCCAGGATGCCAGCTCCTCAGAGGGCAGGGAGAGATGGGCCAAGCTGGTCCAGGTGCCATCCGTTGCTGGGGAAGGGCCATAGGTGAAGGCATCCAGTGCACTACCGTTGCCGGCTGAGAACCAGATGGGGCTGTCAAAGCCAGGGGGTGCAACATCAAGGACCAGGCAGACCACCACCATCTGCTGTTTTCCATCCGCCAGTAGTGTGATTGGTGGGGCCAGAGAAGGAAAGGGTGTGCCACCCACACCTGCAAGAGAGCATGCACCTGTGGGTGCTAGACCAGCTTGTGGCTTCCCAGGCCAGCATTGTGTTGTAGACTAGGGTTCTACATTTCTGTCTTTCCTTCCTTCCATCCATCCATCCATCCATCCATCCATCCATCCATCCATCCATCCACCTGTCCTAGCCACTCATCCATTCCTCCCTCCTTGCATTTTCCCATCAAGCCACCCTTCCTTCTCTCCATCTGCCCATCCTTTCATTCACTCACCTATTTATCCTTTCTTCTATCAGCCGTCTATCCTCCATGTATTCCTTCCTTCTTTTTTTTTTTTTTTTTTTTTTGAGACAGAGTTTCGCTCTGTTGCCCAGGCTAGAGTGCAGTGGCATGATATTGGCTAACTGCAAGCTCTGCATCTGGGGTTTATGCCATTCTCCTGCCTCAGTCTCCTGAGCAGCTGGGACTATAGGCGCCCGCCACTGCGCCCGCCTGGCTAATTTTTTGTTTTGTTTTGTTTTTAGTAGAGATGGGGTTTCACCGTGTTAACCAGGATGGTCTCGATCTCCTGACCTCGTGATCCACCTGCCTCAGCCTCCCAAAGTGCTGGGATTACAGGAGTGAGCCACTGCGCCCAGCCACCTCCATCTATTCTTTCTACCTTTCATCTATGTATCTGTCTATCCATTCAGCCACCTCTTCTTCCATCCACTTGTCTATGACATCCGAGCCCCATTCTGTGCCGGGAACTAGAGATATAACATTGGGTAAGTCATCGTTCCTGCTCTCAAGGAACTCAGTTCCATGGGAAAGACAGTAAATGTGCAAACAAATACTTGTAATACCCTGCTGTGGCAGCCTCTGGTGAGGAAGGGAAGGAAACAGGACCTGGAATGAGATTAGAAGGGGCCTCAAATATATCTGTAACTTTTTGTTTCTTTTTTTTAAAAGTCTGATTTAAACATGGCAAAATGTTAAACATTTGTTAATCTAGGTGGAGTGTGCGTGGGTGTTTTTTCTTTTATTCTCAGCCTTTTTCTGTAGCCTGTAGTTCTTTTGTTTGTTTGTTTGTTTTTTGAGACGGAGTCTCGCTCTGCCTCCCAGGCTGGAGTGCAGTGGCACAATCTCGGCTCACTGCAACCTCCACCTCCTGGATTCAAGCTATTCTTCTGCCTCAGCCTCCCAAGGTCCCACGACACCACCCTGGCTAATTTTTATTTTTATGTTTTTAGTAGAGACTGGGTTTCTCCATGTTGGTCAGGCTGGTCTCGGACTCCTGACCTCAGGAGATCCGCCCGCCTCGACCTCCCAAAGTGCTAGGATTACAGGCATGAGGCACCAGATCCAGCCTTTTTAAATAATAATAATAATAATTAAAAAAAAGCTTCGTTGACTGGGCACGGTGGCTCAAGCCTGTAATCCTAGCACTTTGGGAGGCTGAGGCGGGCAGATCACAAGGTCAGGAGATCGAGACAATCCTGGCCAACATGGTGAAACTCCATCTCTACTAAAAATACAAAATTAGCTGGGCGTGGTGGCGCATGCCTGTAATCTCAGCTACTCGGGAGGCTGAGGCAGGAGAATCGCTTGAACCAGGGAAGCGGAAGTTGTAGTGAGCCTAGATCGCGCCACTGAACTCCAGCCTGGCAACAGAGCAAGACTCTGTCTCAAAAAAAGAAAAAAAAAAAAAGCTTTGTTGGCTGGGTGCAGTGGCTCACACCTGTAATACTAGCACTTTGGGAGGCTGAGGCAGGCCAATCACCTAAGGTTAGGAG
This sequence comes from Papio anubis, assembly GCF_008728515.1. Taxonomy (NCBI): domain Eukaryota; kingdom Metazoa; phylum Chordata; class Mammalia; order Primates; family Cercopithecidae; genus Papio; species Papio anubis. The sequence continues at coordinate 41,337,720 of NC_044981.1, read as the reverse complement.
TTCGAGACCAGCCTGGCCAACATGGTGGAACCCCATCTCTACCAAAAATACAAAAATTAGTCGGGTGTGGTGGTGTGCACCTGTAGTCCCAGCTACTTGGGAGGCTGAGGCAGGAGAGTTGCTTAAACCCAGGAGGCAGAGGTTGTAGAGAGCCGAGATCATCCCACTGCACTCCAGCCTGGGCAACAGCACAAGATTCAGTCTCAGAAAAAAAAAAAAAAAAAAGGGTGGGTGTGGTGGCTCACACTTGTAATCCCAGCACTTTGAGGGGCTGAGGCGGGTGGATCACCTGAGGTCAGGAGTTTGAGAACACCCTGGCCAACATGGTGAAACCCCATCTCTACTAAAAATACAAAAACATTAGCTGCGCGTGGTGGCACATGCCTGTAGTCCCAACTACTCTGGAGGCTGAGTCACAAGAATTGCTTGAACCCGGGCAAAGGTTGCAGTGAGCTGAGATCATGTCACTGCACTCCAGCCTGGGTGACAGAGTGAAAAAAAAAAAAAAAAGCTTTGTTTAGATATAGTCCACATACCAGACAATTGACCCATTTGAAGTATACGTGTATTATTTCATAATCTTAAGAACTAAGTCATATGGGTACTACAAACATTTTTCCTATATTTTCCAAAATAATCCCTATTTCCCACAATCTTTTATTATTATTATTATTATTATTATTATTATTATTATTTTGAGACAGGGTTTAGCTCTGTCATCCAGGCTGGACTGCAGTGGTGTGGTAACAGTTCACTGGAGCCTTGGCCTCCTGGCCTCCCAAGTAGCTGGGACTACAGGCACGTGTCACAACACCCAGCTAATTTTTAAATAACTTGTAGAGACATGGGTCTCCCTTTGTTGCCCGGGCTGGTCTCAAACTCCTAGGCTCAAGCTGTCCTCCCGCCTCGGGCTTCCAAAGTGCTGGGATTACAGACATGAGTCACTAGGCCCAGGCTGCAATCTTATTCTTTTCAGCAAAGATGGCTCATTTAATATGTAACAGAATTTTATTTATTATTATTATTATTATTTGAGATGGAGTCGCACTGTCTTACCCAGGCTGGAGTGCAGTATCACAATCTCAGCTCACTGCAATCTCCACTTCTGGGGTTCAAGAAATTCTCCTGCTTCAGCCTCCCAAGTAACTTGGATTATGGGTGTGCACCACCAGGTCTGGCTGATTTTTTTTGTGTTTTTTGTAGAGACAAGGTTTCACCATGTTAGCCAGGCTGGTCTCCAACTACTGACCTCAAATGATCCTCTCACCTCAGCCTCCCAAAGTGCTGGGATTACAGACATGAGCCACCGCGCCTGGCCCAGAATGTTATTTTTGAACATTGCAATTTTTTTTTCTTTTTTTTTTTGAGACAGAGTCTCTCCCTGTCGCCTAGGCCAGAGTGCAATGGCATGATCATGGCTCACTGAGGCTTCGACCTCCCGGGTTCAGGTGATCCTCCCACCTCAGCCTTCCCAGTAGCAGGGACTACAGGCAGGTGCCACCATACCTGACTAATTTATTTTTTATTTTTTGTAGAAATAGGGTTTCACTATGTTGTCCTAGCTGGTCTTGAACTTCAGGGCACAAGAGATCCTCACGCCTGGGCCTCCCAAAGTGCTGGGATTATAGGCATGAGCCACTTTGCCCAGCCTGGAGTTTTTTGTGAATAGGCTATACCTATTTCTTAGGTATAGCCAGACTTAAGAAATGTCCCAGAGTGCAGGGAAGGAGGCCAGAGAATCTTGTGAGGATGTAGGGGTAAAGGGTACTCAGGAAAGATTTCTTAGAAGCCAAATAATTAGCCTAGGCCAGTCATGGTGGCTCACACCTTTATTCTCAGCACTTTGGGAGGCTGAGGCGGGCGGATCACAAGGTCAGGAGATCGAGACCATCCCGGCTAACATGGTGAAACCCTGTCTCTACTAAAATACAAAAAATTAGCCAGGTGTGGTGGCACGTGCCTGTAATCCCAGCTACTCAGGAGGCTGAGGCAGGAGAATTGCTTGAACCTGGGAGGCAGAGGTTGCAGGAGGCTGAGGCAGGAGAATTGCTTGAACCCGGGAGGCACAGGTTGCAGTGAGCCGAGATCATGCCACTGCACTCCAGCCTGGCGACAGAGCAAGACTCTGTCTCAAAAAATTAAAAAAAAAAAAAATAGGCCAGCGGATCATGAGGTCAGGAGATCGAGACCATCCTGGCTAACACAGTGAAACCCCGTCTCTACTAAAAATACAAAAAATTAGCCAGGCGTGGTGGCAGGCGCCTGTAGTCCCAGCTACTTGGGAGACTGAGGCAGGAGAACAGCGTGAACCCGGGAGGCAGAGCTTGCAGTGAGCCAAGATCGTACCACTGCGCTCCAGCCTGGGCGACAGTGCGAGACTCCGTCTCAAAAAAAAAAAAAAAATTATCCTACTAACACATACATGGTAAGTTGTCCAGTCAGGATTTGAACTCAGATCTCTGTGACTCCAAATCCCATAAACCATCTCACCTTGCAGGGTGACTAAGATTTTGCCATGTGACACAGTGGATTGTCTAGGACATAGCTTCAGACAGAGCTAAGCGTGACTCCTGACTCATTCACTTAATTTTCTGAGTCTTATTATTATTATTATATATATATATATATTTTTTTTGAGATGGAGTCTCACTCTGTTGCCTAGGCTGGAGTGCAGTGGCATGATCTCGGCTCACTGCAACCTCCCCTTCTGGGTTCAACCGATTCTCCTGTCTCAGCCTTCTGAGTAGCTGGGACTACAGGCACGTGCCACCATGCCCAGCTAATTTTTTGTATTTTTTTTTTTTTTGAGACAGAGTTTCACTCTTGTTGCCCAGGCTGGAATGCAATGGCATGGCAAACGTGGCTCGCTGCAACCTCCAGCTCCCGGATACAAGTGATTCTCCTGCCTCAGCCTCCTGAGTAGCTGGGATTACAGGCGCCCCTCACCGTGCCCGGCTAATTTTTTGTATTTTTAGTAGAGATGGAGTTTCACCATGTTGGCCAGGCTGGTCTTTAACTCCTGACCTTAGGCAATCCACTCGCCTCAGCCTCCCAAAGTGCTGGGATTACAGGCATGAGTCATTAAGCCCAGCCAATTTTTTGTATTTTTAGTAGAGAGGGTTTTCACTGTGTTAGCCAGGATGGTCTTGATCTCCTGACCTCGTGATCCACCCGCCTTGGCCTCCCAAAGTGCTGGGATTACAGGACTTGTAAAGGTCGGCCACCACGCCCGACCTTTTTTTGTATTTATTTTTTATTTTTATTTTTTGAGATGGCGCCCCACTCTGTCGCCCAGGCTGGAGTGCAGTGGCGGGATCTCAGTTCACTGAAACCTCCGCCCGCTGGGGTTCAAGTGGTTCTCCTGGGTAGCTGGGATTACAGGTGCCTACCACCACGCCTGGCTATTTTTTGTATTTTTAGTAGAGACGGGGTTTCACCATCTTGGCCACGCTGGTCTTGAACTCCTGACCTCGTGATCCACCTGCCTCAGTCTCCCAAAGTGCTAGGATTGCAGGCGTGAGCCACCGCACCCAGTCTTTTCTTTTGTTTCTTTCTTTCTTTTTTTTTTTTTTTTTTTTGAGACTGATTCTGTTTCTATCACCTAGCCTGGAGTGCAGTGGCGGGATCTTGGCTCAGTGCAACCTCCTCCTCCCGGGTTCAAGCATTTCTCCTGCTTCAGCCTCCTGAGTAGCTGGATTACAGGCATCTGCCACCATGCCCGGCTAATTTTTGTATTTTTAGTAGAGATGGGGTTTCACCATGTTAGCCAGGCTTGTCTCAAACTCCTGACCTCAAGTGATCTGTCCGCCTTGGCCTCCCAAATTGCTGGGATTACAGGCGTAAGCCCCTGTGCCCAGCCAATTTTCTGAGTCTTTTTGTTTGTTTTGTTTTGTTTTCATTATTTATTTATTTATTTAGGTTGAAGGAAGAATATTTTTTCTGAGTCCCAGTGGTCTCATCAATATAATGGCGTTAGGTCGGGCTTAGTGGCTCATGCCTGTAATCCCAGCACTTTGGGAGGCTGAGTCAGGTGAATCACTTGAAGTCTGGAGTTCGGGACCAGCCTGGCCAACATGGTGAACCCCTGTCTCCACTAAAAATACAAAAATTAGCTGGGCATGGTGGCGGGTGGCTGTAATCCCAGCTACTTGGGAAGTTGAGGCAGGAGAACCGCTGGAACCTGGGAGGCAGAGGATGCAGTGAGTTGAGATCGTGCCACTGCACTCCAGTATGGGCAACAGAGTGAACTCTTGTCTTCAAAAAAAAAAAAAAAGCAAATAATAATAATAATAATAATATAATGGGCTGGGCACAGTGGCTCACGCCTGCAATCCCAGCACTTTGGGAGGCCGAGGTGGGCAGATCATGAGGTCAGGAGTTCGAGACCAGCCTGGCCAACATAGTGAAACCCTGTCTCTACTAAAAATACAAAAAATTAGCTGGGTGTGGTGGTGGGCACCTGTAATCCCAGCTACTCGGGAGGCTGAGGCAGGATCATCATTTGAACCTGGGAGGCAGAAGTTGCCGTGAGCCAAGATCGCACCATTGCACTCCAGCCCGGGCAACAGTGTGAGCCTCTGTCTCAAAAAAAAACAAAAACAAAAAACCTCCAGAGCCTTTTCAGTTACATAGATAGAGACATTCCCCAAGTTGAGTTTGTCTTCCATTTCTTCCATGAAGCCTCCCAGGATTGTTCCTGCTTACCCTGGTTACTTCCTTCCCGAGCTCAGGCCTCCTGCCATGGGCGCCCTGTGTTCCACATAGGTGTGGTTTATCTCCCTAATGAAGGAGTGCCTGTGAGATACTTGGGGCCAGCTTTAGGTCAAGGAGACCCTCCCGACTCAAAAATCATGGACCTTCCCCTACCACACACATGCATACATGCACATGCTTCTAGATGAAGCTGGAATTTTCCCCTCAAGACATGAGTCCTTTGGCTCCAGCCTTGATCCTGGGAGGGTGGGGGTAAATACCCTGGGAAGAGGCCTTGGGACCTACCCTGAGCCCATTGATAAGGGCAAGCTGGGAGTGAACCTGAGACACCCTGAGTCCTATTGAACTAGGGCAGGTACCCTGAGGGCAAGAAGGACAGGACAGTACCTCATACTCTTACCCATATCACATCACATCACACACCCTGGCTACCCTAACCCCACCTTCTATGGATGCCCATCCAGTTTGTTCTCATTTCTCTATACCTCTAAGAGATGCAGCCTCCCTACCAACACTGTGGGCTCCAGGGCAGGAGGACGTGGGAGCCCCAGAGCAAGGTGGCTGGGAGGAAGAGTACAATGGGAAGAGTACAGTGGGTGAGACCCTCCCCAGAGGTCCCTAAATGGCTCTTGTCCTGCCTCCCTGCAGCCCATCAATACCCAGGGAGGTCCAGAGTGAGGGAATGGGCTTGGGCAGACTGAGGAGGAACAGAGAGGAATGCAAAGAGGGGGCTCACCTGTGGGTAGGGTTGGACACCCAAGGGCCAGGAGAAATAGCAGCCATGTCCCGGCCATGGCCCACTCGGAAGAAGGCAGGACCCAGCTGAAGACCTGAGTTGTGGCTGGGGGAGGAGGCACCCACAAGACTGCCTTCTAGGCCACAGGCCCAGCTGCACCTCAGCTGCTCCACCACGAGCCGTTTCCCCTGGTGACGGGCCCCTCCTCCTGCCCTGGCCCCCCAAACCCAATCCTGTCTCATGGGCCAGGGAGCACAGGGTGCTTCTCCCACACCAGGAGATGGAAACCTGCACTTCCTCTGAAGAGAGAGCACTTCAGTCTGCAAAGCCCTGCTTCAGGGCAGCTACCATCCATAGGACACAGAGTACCAGGTGGCTTGACAGGGTTGACATACAGCCCTTCACTTGATCCACTCAACCACTGTGAGATACATTTCACAGGTGAGGCAACTGAGGCTTACAGAGAGTGAGGGACCCAACCAGGGCCACACAGCTGACAGGTACCAGAGCCAGGGCTTGAACTGTTTTTAGATGGTTGGCTTTATTATAGACAAAAAGATGCAGGGCAGTGCAGTGAAACACGCCTGTAATCCCAGCACTTTGGGAGGCTGGCGGGTGGATCATGAGGTGGGGAGGTCGAGACCATCCTGGCTAACATGGTGAAACCCCATCTCTACTAAAATACAAAAATTAGCCAGCGTGGTGGGGGGAGCACCTGTAGTCCCAGCCACTGGGAGGCTGAGGCGGGAAGAATAAGGCGTGAACCTGGGAGAGCAGAGCTTGCAGTGAGCGAGATCCCGCACCACTGCACTCCAGCCTGGGCGACAGGCGAGACTCCGTCTCAAAAAGGCAGTAAACTTTTTTTTGAACGAGTCACTGCCCCAGGCTGGAGTACAGTGGCGTCTCGGCTCATAGCGCCCATGAGTTCGCCGTCTCCTCAGCTCAAGCTGTAGGCTGGCGCCCTCGCCAACTGGCCTGTATTTTGGTAGAGCGGATTTCACCATGTTAACTTCAGGATGAATGCGATCTCGGCTACAAGTGATCGCCGTCTCGGCCCTCAAAGTGCTGGGATTGAGCTTGAAACCTGGCGCCTAGCCTGCCAGCTTTTGCCGTGTTGTTACAACCCTCCTTTTTATTTATTTATTTATTTATTTTTAGAGATAGGGTTCTTTCTTTGTTGCCCAGGCTAGAATGCAGCAGTACAATCATAGCTCACTGCAGTCTTGAACTCCTGGGCTCAAGTGATCCTCCTTCGTTAGCCTCCTGAGTAGCTAAGACCACAGGCATGCGCTACCACACCCAGCCAATTTATTTTTATTTTTCTTTTTTAATTTTTTATTTTTTATTTTTTTGAGACGGAGTCTCGCTGTGTCGCCCAGGCTGGAGTGCAGTGGCCGGATCTCAGCTCACTGCAAGCTCCGCCTCCCGGGTTCACGCCATTCTCCGGCCTCAGCCTCCCGAGTAGCTGGGACTACAGGCGCCCGCCACCTCGCCCGGCTAGTTTTTTGTATTTCTTAATAGAAACGGGGTTTCACCGTGTTAGCCAGGATGGTCTCGATCTCCTGACCTCGTGATCCGCCCGTCTCGGCCTCCCAAAGTGCTGGGATTACAGGCTTGAGCCACCGCGCCCGGCATATTTTTATTTTTTGTAGAGATGGAGTCTTGCTTTGTTGCCTATGTTTGTTTCGTACTCCTGGGCTCAAGTGATTCTCCTGCTCTGGCCTCCCAAAGTGCTGGGATTATGGGTGTGAGCCACATGCCTGGCATTGATTATACCATTTTAACTTTTTTTTTTTTTTTTTTTTTTAAGAGACAGGCTCTTGCTCTGTCACCCAGGCTGGAGTGCAGTGAGGCAGTCATAGCTCACTTACAGTGTTGAATTCCTGGGCTCAAGCAATCCTCCCACCTCAGCCTTTTGGATTTTTTTTGGAGACAGTCTGGCTCTATCACCCAGGCCGGAGTACAGTGGCATGATCTCACCCCAGTGCAACCTCCGCCTCCCAGTACCAAGTAATCCTCTGGCTTCACCCTCCCAAGTAGCTGGGACCACTGGTACATGCCACCACACCCAGCTAAATTTTTGTATTTTTTGTAGAGACTGGGTTTTGCCATATTGCCAGGCTGGTCTCGAACTCTGGAGCTCAAGTGATCCACCCTTCAAAGTTCTGGCATTACAGGCATCAGCCACTGTGCTCAGTCTGCTTTTTTTGTTTTTTCTCAGATATTCTGTTACAGCAGCCATTCCTTTATTGTTAGACATTTGGGTTTCCAGTTTGGGGCAACGGCCATCTTTGTTCATAAAAGATTTTCCAAATTTACTTTTTTTTTTTTTTTTGAGATGGAGTATCGCTCTGTCACCAGGCTGGAGTGCAGTGATGCAATCTCAGCTCACCGCAACCTCTGCCTCCTGAGTTCAAGCAATTTTCCTGCCTCAGCCTCCTGAGTAGCTGGGACTACAGTCGTGCACTACCACCCCCAGCTGATTTTTGTATTTTTAGTAGAGATGGGCCAGGATGGTCTCGATCTCTTGACCTCTCGATCTGCTCGCCTTGGCCTCCTAAAGTACTGGGATTACAGGGGTGAATCACCGCGCCCGGCTACAGGGTCTTGCTCTGTCACCCAGACTGGAGTGCCGTGGTACAATCATGGCTCACTGCAACCTCTACCTCCCTGGCTCAAGTGATCCTCCTGCCTCACCCCCAAATTAACCTCTCCAGTAGCTAAGACCACAGGCGTGAGCCACCACCTGGCTAATTTTTTGTATTTTTTATAGAGATGGGATTTTACTATGTTGCCCAGGCTGGTCTAGAACTCCTGAGCTCAAATGATCTGCCTGCCTTGACCTCCCAAAGTGCTGGGATCAGACTTGAGCCACCGCACCCAGCACCCCCAGTTTACATTTATTTCCTTAAAATTGTTGGCTAAAGGCCTCTGTAGTTTTGTTTGTGGTTTGTTGTTCAACTATTTTTTTTTTTTTTTTGAGGCGGAGTCTTCACTCTGTCCCCCAGGCTGGAGTGCAGTGGCACCATCTCGGCTCACTGCAAGCTCCGCCTCCCGGGTTCGCGCCATTCTCCTGCCTCAGCCTCCCAAGTAGCTGGGACTACAGGCGCCCGCCACCGCGCCCGGCTAATTTTTTTTTTGTATTTTAGTAGAGACGGGGTTTCTCCATGTTGGTCAGGCTGGTCTCAAATTCCTGACCTCATGATCCACCCACCTCAGCCTCCCAAAGTGCTGGGATTACAGGTGTGAGCCACCCCCCCCTAATTTTTTTTTTGTATTTTAGTAGAGACGGGGTTTCACCTTGTTAGCCAGGATGGTCTCGATCTCCTGACCTCGTGATCCGCCCGCCTCGGCCTCCCAAAGTGCAGGGATTACAGGCGTGAGCCACCGCGCCCGGCCTGTTCAACTATTAAAAAATTATTTTTTTCTGGCTGGGCATGGTGGCTCACACCTGTAATCCCAGCACTTTGGGAGGCTGAGGTGGGTGGATCATGAGGTCAGGAATTTGAGACCAGCCTGACCAACATGGAGAAACCCCGTCTCTACTAAAAAATACAAAAATTAGCCAGGCATGGTGGTGCGCACCTGTAATCCCAGCTACTCAGGAGGCTGAGGCAGGAGAATCACTTGAACCTGTGAGGCAGAGGTTGCAGTAAGCCGAGATGGTGCCATTGCACTACAGTCAGGGTGAAAGAGCGAGACTCTGGCTCAAAAAGAAAAAAAAAAAGAGACAGGATTTTGCTATTTTGCCTGGACTGGGGTGCAGTGTCTATTCACAGTTGTGATTATCAAACTCATGGCCTCACACTACAGAGTAGCTGGGACTACAGGGGCATGTTTCTGTACCTGGCCATCCTAACCATTTGTAAGTATACATTTCGGTGGACATTCATACTGCTGTGCAACCATCACCATCATCTATCTCTAGAATTCATCTTGCAAAAATGAAAGTCTGTACCCTAGCAACCACCATTCCCATTCTACTTTCTTTTTCTTTTTTTTCTTTTCTTTTTTTTTTTTTTTTGAGACTGAGTCTTGCTCTGTCGCCCAGGCTAGAGTGCAATGGCGTGATCTCGGCTCACTGCAACCTCTACCTCCCAGGTTCAAGTGATTCTTGTGCCTCAGCCTCCTGAGTAGCTGGGATTACAGGCACCTGCCACCACGCCCGGCTAATTTTTGTATTTGTAGTAGAGACAGGGTTTCACCATGTTGGCTAGGCTGGTCTTGAACTCTGAACTCAAGTGATCCACCCACCTCGGCCTCCCAAAGTGCTGGGATTACAGGTGTGAGCCACCGTGCCCAGCCACCAACATTCTACTTTCTATAAATGAATTTGACTACTTCATTCAAGTAGAATCATACAGTATTTGTTTTTTGTGACTGGTTCATTTCACTTCGCACATGTCCTCAAGTTTCATCCATGTTGAAGCACGTGTCAGAATTTTCTTCCTTTTTAAAGCTGAATATCTCATTGTATGTATATAGCACATTCTGCTTATCCATTAATCTGTGGATGGACATTGGGCTGCTTCCACATTTTAGCTATCACGAACATGACTTAATGATAAATAAAGGGGTATTGACCTCAAAGGAAGAGGTTGAAGCACAAAATATAATTTAAAGAGTTTACTTGATGACGCCTGTAATCCCAGCATTTTGGGAGGCCAGGACTTCATAATGATATCCATTATGAATATGGATATCTCTTTGAGACTTTCTTTTCTTTTTTCTTTTTTTTTGAGACGGAGTTTTGCTCTTGTTGCCCAGGCTAGAGTGCAACGGCGCAATCTTGGCTCATCACAACCTGGGCCTCACGCGTTCAAGAGATTCTCCTGCCTCAGCCTCCCAAGTAGCTGGGATTACAGTCACCGCCACCACGCCCAGCTAATTTTGTGTTTTTAGTAGAGATGGGGTTTCTCCATGTTGGTCAGGCTGGTCTCAAACTCCCGACCGCAGGTGATCCGCCCGCCTCGGCCTCCCAAAGTGCTGGGATTACAGGCGTGAGGCACCGCGCCTGGCCTTGAAATTTCTTTAGTCTAGTGCCAGCCTCACCCGATTTCCGTCTGGATAGCTATTTTAATAATCCTGTGGATGGCGCTCTCCTGACGGTCCTGAGGGAACACTCTGCAGTCAGGGTTGCGCTCCCGGCCCTTGCTTTCCCAGGGCTGCCTGGAGGCCGCAGGCCCCGCGCGTTCCCAGGCACAGCCCGCGCCCAGGTGCGCGCCGTCGCGGTGGGTTCCCCCCGGGAGGGGGAGGGAGCGGGGCAGGTGTCCCTAACGACTTTCCCACCCTCCAGCCCGGGGAGGAGCTGGCCCGGGCTCCGTTACCACATTACAGATGGGGAAAGAGCTCTCCTCCCTGTTTCGGATTTCAGGATCTTCCCGAGAACCGGAAGGAGGAAGACCCCCTCCTCCCCGCCCCCGCGCCAGCCGCCTCCATCTGCAGTAGCTGACCCTACCCCGTATCCGCACCAGCTCCCGCGGGACTCAGGCGTCCCTGGCCACCGCAGCCTGGAAGCATTCCTTGCCTGCCCCTCACATGGGTCTCCTCTTTCTGGGATCCCCGAGTCTCCCTCGGACCCCATAGTCTTGCTGGCCCTGAAGACGCCTTGCCCTGGGCGGACTGCCTTTTAACTGGACTTGGGTGAACCTACCATTTGCTGGCCAGGACTTGTTCCCAGATGTCTAATTTAATCCTCACAACCACCCCACCAGGTGTTATCGCCTAAGGAAACGGGCCCAGAAAAACTAAGTTGCAACGCCGAAGATACCCTAGCAGGCCAGTGGTGGAGCCGGCTGGAGCCGGCAGTTTAGCAGAGGGATGTGTTTACAGGACTGTCTCTTCCCAAGGCTGCCGGGACAGAGAAATGAAATAGGGGCTCCCACCTGCGTGCCTGGCGCATAGCAGGTGCTCGCTGTAAGTGATACCTCCCCTCCGTTTTTTCTTACGTGCGGGTGGAAAACCGAGGGCCCATGGAAAGCTGAGATGAGCCACATAGGATGTGAAAAATAAAATTAAGGAAAAGTAGGCCGGGCGCAGTGGCTCACGCCTGTAATCCCAGTACTTTGGAAGGCCGAGGCGGGCGGATCACCTGAGGTTGGGAATTCGAGACCAGCCTGGCCAACATGGAGAAACCCCGTCTCTACTAAAAATACAGAATTAGCCGAGTGCAGTGGCGCGCGCCGGTATTCCCAGCTACTCGGGAGACTGAGGCAGGAGAATCGCTTGAACCCGGGAGGTGGAGGTTGCAGTGAGCCGAGATCACGCATTGCATTCCAGTCTGGGCAACAAGAGCGAAACTCTGCCTCCAAAAAAAAAAGGTCTCCTTCAGGAATACTGACAGGGGCACACCTATTTCATTTATCAAATGAAAACCTACAGTGTTATTTATAACAAAAAAATAAAAATCACCTAAATGTTCAATGATAAGGAAATAGCTAAATAAAATATGGTGGATTTGCATGATGAAATAGTATACAAGCCTAAAATGTTCATTCATTATTTCATTCAGAACCATTTACTAGTCTCTGACTTTTTTTTTTTTTTTTTTTTTTGAGACGAAGTCTCGGTCTGTTACCCAGGCTGGAGTGCAGTGGCACAATCTCAGCTCACTGCAACCTCCACCTCCCTGGTTCAAGCGATTCTCCTGCCTCAGCCTCCGGAGTAGCTGGGATTACAGGTGCCTACGACCACGCCCGGCTAGTTTTTGTATTTTTAGTAGAGATAGGGTTTCACCATGTTGGTCAGGCTGGTCTCGAACTCCTGACCACATGATCCGCCCATCTCGACCTCCCTAAGTGCTGGGATTACAGGTGTGAGGCACCGCGCCCAGCCTATCTCTGCTTTATGCCAGGAATTGGGGCTGGGGATAATCGGACAAAAGGAGATGCTCTCAGCAGTCAAGAGGGAAGAGACAGGGAGGGGACCTGGAGTGTTGGAGGCCGAGGCGGGTGGATCACGAGGTCAGGAGATCGAGACCATCCTGGCTAACATGGTGAAACCCCGTCTCTACTAAAAATACAAAAAACTAGCCGGGCGTGGTGGCGGGCGCCTGTAGTCCCAGCTACTCGGAGGCTGAGGCGGGAGAATGGCGTGAACCTGGGAGGTGGAGCTTGCAGTGAGCCGAGATCGCGCCACTGCACTCCAGCCTGGGCGACAGAGCGAGACTCCGTCTCAAAAAAAAAAAAAAAAAACAAAAAAAAAAAAACAAATACTGTGACTAAGCACCACACACACACACACACACACACACACACACACACACACACAACCAAGCATAAGTGCAGAGGTAGAGGGAGGTCCTTGGGGAGGGGCTGTTTCTTGTAGAGGGGGTGGGAATCAGAACAAGTGCTTTAGAAGTTTATACTTGGGGGCCGGGCGTGGTGGCTAACATCTGTAATCCTAGCACTTTGGGAGGCGGGCGGATCACGAGGTCAGCAGATGGAGACCATCCTGGCTAAAACGGTGAAACCCCATTTCTACTAAAAATAGTGGGTGTGGTGGCTAGTGGGCGTGGTGGCACGTGCCTACCCAGCTACTCAGGAGCCTGAGGCAGGAGAATCTCTTGAACCCAGGAGGCGAAGGTTGCAGTGAGCTGAGATCGCGCCACTGCACTGCAGCCTAGGTGACAGAGCGAGACTCTGTCCCCCCACCAAAAAAAAAGTTTATACTTGAGGTTTGACGCAGTGGCTAACGCCTGTAATCCCAGCACTTTGGACTTTGAGAGGTTAAGGTGGGAGGTTAAGGATTGGTTGAACTCAGGAGTTCAAGACCAGCTTGGGCAACATAGCAAGACCTCTCCACCATTCTATCCAGCCAGCTGCTTCTGGTCCACGGGGTACATGGTAAAGCCAGTAAATTCCTTGAGTGTGAGCTCATTTGTACATTTCCTTGGCTGTAACACGTATTGCCCTGGTTAGAGGCTATATTATGTTGAATGCCATGCTGATGGATATGGCATTCAGTAAGTCCATGAGTGGTGGTGCTGATGGAAGCACTGTAGGTGGAGAAAGCACATACATGAAATATGTGCCTATCCTCATGAAGATAAAATACAGCCCCTTCATGATGGGAGAACCCAGTCAAACCAATCTACAATGAAGTGAGAATAGTGCCCAATCAGGGCTCAGCAGTGGGCTGTGAGGAGGGTTGACACTCAGCACTGGCCACAGCCAGATCAGCCTCAGAGAGAAGACTCTGTTACTGAGCCCAGGCATAGCTTCCATCCCTGCCACCATGGCCACTTTATATCTTTGCACAAGCCCGGGGCGGGGGGTGGGGCGCAGCTGGGAAAGCAGCTGACCATCATCCACTGGACTGTCATCTTGTCCACCTGGTGATCATTTCGACCCTTTGCCTTATTGTGGGCTATTGTATCCACCTTGCCTTTGTTAAGTACGCAACTCCATTTGGCCTTTGTACCACCAAGATTATTCTCACTGAGATCGGGGAATCCAGTTCCACTGATCCATCCAGCCCACCCCACTAGCTCTCTAGTCAAGAGAGGACAGTCATCAGAGCAAGTCCAGGATGCTGGTGGCCCTCACCAATGCATTTCTTAATGCTTTCATAAAGGGAGTGTTTTCCATACCCCCCTAAAATATGTGGCAGCAGAGGCTAAGAAGGTTGCTCATCACAGATCCAGTCCAGCATTCCCATCTCCCGGGGATTTCTGATTCCTTCTTCTACAGTATGCCAGGGAAGTTCTGGCATTTCATATTTATTAACTGTAGGCTACTACTTAATCCAGACTTTAATTAGCCAATCTAGCTGACTATTAATTCTCCTCCCAGGTGCTCAGGCCAACACAGTAAATCCCAAATCCTGGATAAGCATCCACGGCAACGAGTTTGGCCAAACTAAGGCTTCCATCCCCCAACTTTGGTCTAGCTCCCTCAGCACGCACTCCCACACATGCTCCTGCAGCTTCTGCCAAGACAAACTGGCTAGGCCTGTAACCTTGTGCTTCTCCATGGGCTGTGCTGGGACCTAACTCGTGAAGGGCCTGGGGCCAAAGAGGGATGGGGGCAGGGAGGGTTCTGAGGCTGATGTTTTGGGAAGAGGGAGCAGTATTAGAGGGCCTTATCTCCACAGACATGAGGATTTCAAGGGAATTTGGGGGTTCAAAGTTCTCAGTCTTGTTCATGTTTGCCTAAATGTCTCCATCTCATCTCAGGCTCCCAGCCCGTTCCCAGCAATGCCCTTATCTTAGCATAAGAGACCTGGAGGGCTGAGCATTTACTTAGCACTGAATCTTGGTAACCTTTACAATGACATCCTGGTCCTGTCCTTAGTCACATGTGCCTGTGCCTGGAGGAGATGAGGGACTCCTTCAAGTTGCCATCAGGGGATTCTGGGTTTTTGTTTGTTTGTTTGTTTTCTGAGAGAGAATCTAGCTCTGTCACCCAGGCTGGAGTGCAGTGGTGCCATCTCAGCTCACCTCAACCTCTGCCTCCTGGGTTCAAGTGATTCTCCTGCCTTAGCCTCCTGAGTAGCTAGGAATAGAGGTGCTCGCCACCACGCCCGGCTAATTTTGTATTTTTAGTACAGACAGAGTTTCACCATGTTGGCCAGGTTGGTCTCGAACTCCTGACCTCAGATGATCCACCTGCCTCAGCCTCCCAAAGTGCTGGGATTACAGGCATGAACCACCACGCCACCTAATTTCTGTATTTTTAGTAGAGATGGGGTTTTACCATGTTGGCCAGTCTGGTCTCAAACTCCTGACTTCATGTTATCCACCTGCCTCAGCCTCCCAGAGTGCTAGGATTACAGGCATGAGCCACTACACTTGGCTGTGTCTGTCTATCTACCATCTCTCTCTCTCTCTCTCTCTCTGTTTCTCTCTCTCTCTATCATCTATCTAACTATATCTGTTGAGACAGGGTCTCACTCCCATTGCCCAGGCTGGAGTGCAGTGGCACGATCCCGGCACATTGCAGCCTTGACCTTCCAGGCTAAATTGATCCTCCCACTTCAGCCTCTCAAGTAGCCGAGACTACAGGTGTGTATCACCATGTCCAGCTAATTTTTTGTATTTTTAGTAAAGATGGGGTTTTGCTATGTTGCCCAGGCTGGTCTCAAACTCCTGGTCTCAAGTGATCTGCCTGCCTTGATCTTCCAAAGTTCTGGGATTACAGTCATGAGCCACTGCACCCAACCGAGAGAGAGAGAGAGAGAGAGAGAGAGATTTATATATATTTATGTATATTTATTTATGTATAAATATATAAATATATAATATATAAATATATAATATATAACATATAAATATATAATATATATTATATATAAATATAAATTATATATAAAATATCTAAATAATGGATGAAAGATGTCGGATGAATTAAAAATGAGCTTAGGGATGTTTGGAACCTATCTCTAGCTTAGAGGTTGATACCTGGCCTTGCTATCCCCTGCTGAAATAACCTCTTGGCCTCCGGTGTCCTGGTTGACTCAAGGAGAGGCTCTAGATTTACCTGAATGGGAAATACCATTGCCTCTGTCTGTTTATTCAATTTTCCTTATTTTCTGTCCCTGCCTTCTGCATGCACATCTATGGCAGTGCACGAGCTTAGATGGCTGCCCACAGGGCAGAGGCCTCTGGGCCCCATCAAGGGGAGGCAGCCTGGTTTAGTGGAAGAGCATTGGGTTAGGGTCAGGAGGCCTAGTTTCCAAACCCAGCTGTTACTTCCTTTCATGGACTTGGTTAACTGTCTAAGGGGTTTGGACTCAGTGATGTTTGAGGTCCTTCTTGTCAATCCCTAATTCCTAACTTGTCCTGATCTTTTTATGGGGTTGTGCTGTGGACAAAATGAAAGAATGTGAGAGAAGAGTAAGAATGACACTGAGATGATCCCCCACTTCCCAACCACATGCACATCATCCTCCCTAATTCTGAGGACGTTTGACTTTTACTGTGGCTGGGAGAACACCCAAGGCTGTTTTGACATCATAGACATGCTTTCATCTTGCACTTGGCTGGCAGGAAAGGAGGCAATGGTATAGCAGGAAATCAGAGTCCCCCCAGCAAGGATCTTGGGAGTGGAACCAGGACGAAGGACATCTGGGAAAGAAAGTGAAACTGGTGAGTTAGGAAGAAATCCTTAGGGCAAGAACTGAAGGAGTCTGGCCGGGAACTGACCTAGGCCACAGACAGGATAAGTTCTTCTTTCATGTATTCTGTTAAATACCAACTGGTGTACTGTGGTTCAATTCTGGCCCTCACCATCCAGAGCTAGTGCAGACCCCACAAGTTAAAATGCACAATCCCCAAGAAGACTGCCTTTACTTCAGAGGTCAGCTGCAAGGTCAGGGGGATCCTCAGGTCACCCACACTTCTGACTGACTGGCTACAAATTTGAGGGTTTCTCATGATCCCCCTCAGATTCGATAAGTCACTACAACAACCACAGAACTCAGGAAAGTGCTATTCTTATTATTACAGTTTTATTATGGAGGATGCAGATCAGCACAACCAGCCAGAGAGACACACAAGGCAAGTCTGAGAGGGTTCTGAATGCAGAGCTACCATACTCTCTCCCCGTGGAATCAGGGAGGTTATGTCGTCCTTTGCCCTCTGATACTCCGTATGTTCATCAACCAGGGCACTCCAGAGTTTTGTATCCAGAAGGTTTTTTGTTGTTGCTTGTATTTTTTTTTTCTTTTTGAGATGGAGTCTTGCTCTGTTACCCAGGCTAGAGTGGTGCGATTTTGGCTCACTGCAACCTCCACCTCCTGGGTTCAAGCGATTCTCCTGCCTCAGCCTCCCAAGTAGCTGGGATTACAGGTGCGTGCCACCACACCCAGCTAATTTTTGTATTTTTAGTAGAGAAAGGGTTTCACATTGGCCAGGATGGTCTCCATCTCTTGACCTCATGATCTGCCCACTTCAGCCTTGCTTCCCAAAGTGCTGGGATGACAGGCGTGAGCCACCATGCCCAGCCTGTTGGTTTGTTTTTGAGACAGGGTGTGATTGTGTTGTCCAGGCTGGAGTGCAGTGGCATGATACGGCTCACTGTAGCTTTTATCTCTCAGGCTCCAGTGATCCTCCCACCTCAGCCTCCCATGTAGCTGGGACTGCAGGTGCATGTCACCACACCCGGCTAATTTTATTCTTTTTTGTAGAAACGAGATCTCGCTCTCTTGTTCATGTTGGAGACTCAAGCTCCTGGGCTCAAGCAATCCTCCTGCCTTGGCCTCCCAAAGCGCTGGCAGTACAGGCATGAGGTACCACTCCCAGCCTGTATCCAGAGTGTTTTTTTTTTTTTTAATCAGAGTTCCATTACATAGGCACAATTGATTACATCACTGGCTGGAGATTCAGTT
This sequence comes from Papio anubis, assembly GCF_008728515.1. Classification (NCBI taxonomy): domain Eukaryota; kingdom Metazoa; phylum Chordata; class Mammalia; order Primates; family Cercopithecidae; genus Papio; species Papio anubis. The sequence goes on along the minus strand of NC_044981.1, from coordinate 41,319,944 downwards.
CCATTTCCCCTCCCTGAACCTCAAGTGGATTGAATCCCCAATCTTTAATCATAGAGTTGGTTTTTCTGATATGGTCAGCTGCTATCTTGAAACTGCTTAGGGGCCACTATGAGTCACCTAATTAGCATAAACTATCTGGGCCATAAATATCACTCTTAATACTTGAGAAATTCTTTTTTTTTTTTTTTTTTTTTTTTTGAGACGGAGTCTCGCTCTGTCACCCAGGCTGGAGTGCAGTGGTATGATCTCAGCTCACTGCAAGCTCCGCCTCCCGGGTTCACGCCATTCTCCTGCCTCAGCCTCCCGAGTAGCTGGGACTACAGACGCCTGCCACCTCGCCCAGCTAGTTTTTTGTATTTTTTAGTAGAGACGGGGTTTCACCATGTTAGCCAGGATGGTCTCGATCTCCTGACTTCGTGATCCACCCGTCTTGGCCTCCCAAAGTGCTGGGATTACAGGCTTGAGCCACCGCGCCCGGCCATACTTGAGAAATTCTAAGGATTGAGTCTCCCTCCCGAGCACCAGGGACAAAGTCCAAATTCTTTTTTTTTTTTGAGACGGAGTCTTGCTCTTGTCCCCCAGGCTGGAATGCAGTGGTATGATCTCAGCTCACTGCAACCTCTGCCTCCTGGTTTCAAGCGATTCTCCTGTCTCAGCCTCCCGAGTAGCTGAGATTACAGGCGCTTGCCACCATGCCTTGCTAATCTTTTTTTTTTTTTTTTGAGACGGAGTCTTGCTCTGTCGCCCAGGCTGGAGTGCAGTGGCCGGATCTCAGCTCACTGCAAGCTCCGCCTCCCGGGTTCACGCCATTCTCCAGCTACTCGGGAGGCTGGGACTACAAGTCCATACATCGCTTGGCTAGTTTTTGTTATTTTTAGTAGAGGCGGGGTTTCACCATGTTAGCCAGGATGGTCTCAATCTCCTGACCTGCATTGATCCACCGTCTCGGCCTCCCAAAGTGCTGGGATTACAGGCTTGAGCCACCGCGCCCGGCCTATCTTTTTTTTTTGGGGCAGTCTTGCTCTGTCACCCAGGCTGGAGTCCAGTGGTGTGATCTCTACTCACTGCAAGCTCTGCCTCCCGGGTTCACGCCATTCTCCTGCCTCAGCCTCCCAAGTAGCTGTGACTACAGGTGCCTGCCACCACACCCGGCTAATTTTTTCTTATTTTTAGTAGAGATGGGGTTTTGCCATGTTAGCCAGGATTGTCTCAATCTCCTGACCTCGTGATCCACCCGCTTCAGCCTACCAGAGTGCTGGGATTATAGGCATGAGCCACCGCGCCCGGCCAATTTTTGTATTTTTAGTGGAGATGGAGTTTCTCCATGTTGGTCAGCCTGGTCTCGAACTCCTGATCTCAGGTGAACTGCCCACCTCAGCCTCCCAAAGTGCTGGGATTATAGGTGTGAGCCACCACACCCGGCCTAGGCCAAATTTGTAGGGAAAAGAGAGAGAGATCAGACTGTTACTGTGTCTTTGTAGAAAAGGAAGCCATAAGAAACTCCATTTTGATCTGTACCCTGAACAATTGTTTTGCCTTGAGATGCTGTTAATCTGTAAGTTTAGCCCCAACCTTGTGCTCACAGAAACATGCGTTGTATGGAATCAAGGTTTAAGGGATCTAGGACTGTGCAGGATGTGCCTTGTTAACAGTATGTTTGCAGGCAGTATGATTGGTAAAAGTCATTGCCATTCTCCATATTCGATTAACCAGGAGCACAATGCACTGCAGAAAGCCACAGGGATCTCTGCCCAGGAAAGCCGGGTATTGTCCAAGGTTTCTCACCACTGAGACAGCCTGAGATATGGCCTCGTGGGACGGGAAAGACCTGACCGTCCCCCAGCCTGACACCCGTGAAGGGTCTGTGCTGAGGAGGATTAGTAAAAGAGGAAGGCCTCTTGCGGCTAAGAGGAAGGCTTCTATCTCCTGCATGCCCCTGGGAACGCTCGGTATAAAACCCAATTGTACATTCGTTCTATTCTGAGATAGGAGAAAACCGCCCTGTGACTGGAGGCAAGATATGCTGGGAGCAATGCTGCTCTGTTATTCTTTACTACACTGAGATGTTTGGGTGGAGAGAAGCATAAATCTGGCCTATGTGCACATCCAGGCATAGTAGCTTCCCTTGAACTTATTTGTGACACAGATTCCTTTGCTCACATGTTTTCTTGCTGACCTTCTCCCCACTATCACCCTGTTCTCCTGCTGCATTCCCCTTGCTGAGATAGTGAAAATAATAATCAATAAATACTGATGGAACTCAGAGACCGGGGCCGGTGCAGGTCCTCCGTATGCTGAGTGCCGGTCTCCTGGCCCCACTGTTCTTTCTCTATACTTTGTCTCTGTGCCTTATTTCTTTTCTCAGTCTCTCATCCTACCTGATGAGGAGTACCCACAGGTGTGGAGGGGCAGGCCCCCCCTTCACCTGCCGCACAACGTGGGTGCCTTTCTCTAAGGTGAAGGTACGCTAAGAACGTGAGCATTGAGGACGAGTCCATGAGAGATTCCTGAGTACTTCCCCAGTCAGCCTTGCGGTAAGCTTGTGCACTCAGAGGAACCCAGGTAACAATGGGACAAACTGAAAGTAAATATGCCTCTTATCTCAGCTTCATTAAAATTATTTTAAGAAGAGGGGGAGTTAGAGCTTCTACAGAAAATCTAATTATGCTATTTCAAACAATAGAACAATTTTGCCCCTGGTTTCCAGAACAGGGAACTTTAGATCTAAAAGATTGGGAAAAAATTGGCAAAGAATTAAAACAAGCAAATAGGGAAGGTAAAATCATCCCACTTACAGTACGGAATGATTGGACCATTATTAAAGCAACTTTAGAACCATTTCAAACAGAAGAAGATAGCGTTTCAGTTTCTGCTGCCCCTGAAGGCTGTGTAATAGATTGTGAAGAAGAGGCAGGGACAGAGTTCAGGAAAGGAACGGAAAGTTCACATTGTAAATATGTAGCAGAATCTGTAACGGCTCAGTCAACTCAAAATGTTGACTACAATCAATTACAGGAGGTAATATATCCTGAGTCATCAAAACTGGGGGAAGGAGGTTCAGAATTACTGGGGCCATCAGAGCCTAAAGCACGATGGCCATCAACTCCTCCTCCTGGGTTCAGATACCTGTAACATCACAACCTCAAAGGCAAGTTAGACAAGTACAAACCCCAAGAGAATATCAAGTAGAAAAGGATAGAGTTTCTATCCCAGCAATGCCAGTTCAGATGCAGTATCCACAATATCAGCCAGTAGAAAATATGACTCGACCGCCGATAGTTTATAAATACGGGCCGCTAGCGGAGCGTCAGTATCCGCCGCCTCCAGTGGTTCAAAGCGGTGTGTCCTGTGCCAAATAGCAGGGCACCGTACCAGCAACCCATGGCGGTGGTGTTTAATCCTACACCACCACCTAGTGGACAAGGTAGTACACTGCATGAAAGCATTGATAAAGCCAGAAAACAGGAGATCTTGAGGCATGGGAGTTCCGGGTACTTTTACAACCGATACCGGCCAGGAAAGGGACTCAAGCCGGAGCGTCTGTCTGAACTGAGGCTAGATATGAATCTTTTACCATGAAAATGTTAAAAGATATGAAGCAAGGAGTTAAACAATATGGACCCAACTCCCCTTATATGAGAACATTATTAGATTCCATTGTTCATGGAAATAGACTAATTCCTTATGACTGGAAAATTTTTGCTAAATCTTCCCTTTCACCCTCTCAGTTTCTACAGTTTAAAACCTCGTGGATTGATGGAGTACAAGAACAGGTACGAAAAATTAGGCTACTAATCCCACTGTTAATATAGATGGAGACCAATTGCTAGGAACAGGTCCAAATTGGAGCACCATTATCCAACAAACAGCAATGTAGAATGAGGCTATTGAACAACTAAGGGCTATTTGCCTCAGGGCCTGGGAAAAAATTCAGGACCCAGGAACCGCCTGCCCTTCTTTTAATTCAATTACACAAGGCTCTAAAGAGCCATATCCAGACTTTGTGGCAAGGTTGCAAGATGCTGCTCAAAAATCCATTACAGATGATAACATCCGAAAAGTTTTTGTAGAATTAATGGCTTATCAAAATGCAAATCCAGAATGTCAATCGGCCATGAAGTCATTAAAAAGAAAAGTTCCAGCAGAAGTTGATGAAATTACAGAATATGTGAAGGCTTGTGATGGGATTGGAGGAGCTATGCATAAAGGCAATGCTAATGGCTCAAGCAATGATGGGAGTCACTTTAGGAGGACAAGTTAGAACATTTGGGGAAAAATGTTATAATTGTAGCCAAATCGGTCATCTGAAAAGGAGTTGCCCAGTCTTAAGTAAACAGAATATAATAAATCAAGCTATTACGGCAAAAAATAAAGAGCCACCTGACCTGTGTCCAAAACGTGGAAAAGGAAAACATTGGGCTAATCAATGTCATTCTAAATTTGATAAAGATGGGCAACCATTGTTGGGGAAATGGAAAGAGGAGCCAGCTTCAGGCCCCGCAACAAACTGGGGCATTCCCAATTCAGCCGTTTGTTCCTCAGGGTTTTCAGCGACCACAACCCCCGCAGCAAATACCACCACATCAGGGAGTCAGCCAATTACAACAATACAACAGCTGTCCACCGCCACAGCAGGCAGCGCAGCAGCAGATTTATGTTCCACTCAAATGGTTTCTTTACTCCCTGGAGAGCCCCTGCAAAAGATTCCTACAGGGGTATATGACCCGCTGCCAGAAGGGATGGTGGGCCTTATTTTAGGGAGATCAAGTCTAAATTTGAAGGGAGTCCAAATTCATACTGCGGTAATTGATTCAGATTATAAAGGGGAAATTCAGTTAGTGATCAGCTCCACTGGTCCCTGGAACACCAATCCAGGTGATAGAATTGCTCAATTACTGCTTTTGCCTTATATTAAAATTGGGAAAAACAAAACGGAAAGAACAAGAGGGTTTGGAAATACCAACCCTGCTGGAAAAGCTGCTTATTGGGCTAGTCAGGTCTCAGAGGATAGACCTGTGTGTACAGTCACTATTCAGGGAAAGCAGTTTGAAGGGTTAGTGGATACTGGGGCTGATGTTGCTATCATCGCCTTAAATCAATGGCCAAAAAATTGGCCTAAACAATAGCCTGTTACAGGACTCGTCGGTGTAGGCACCGCCTCAGAAGTGTATCAAAGTGCCACGATTTTACATTGTCTAGGACCTGATAATCAAGAAAGTACAGTTCAACCTATGATCACTTCTATTCCAATTAATTTATGGGGCCGAGACTTGTTACAACAATGGCATGCAGAGATTACTATTCCAGCCTCCCTATACAGCCCCACGAGTCAAAAAATCATGAGTAAAATGGGATATCTCCCTGAAAAGGGACTAGGAAAGAATGAAGATGGCATTAAAGTCCCAATTGAGGCTGAAAAAAATCAAAAAAGAAAAGGAGTAGGGTATCCTTTTTAGGAGCAGCCACTGTAGAGCCTCCAAAACCCATTCCATTAACTTGGAAAACAAAAAAACCTGTATGGGTAAATCAGTGGCTGCTACCATAACAAAAGCTGGAGGCTTTACACTTATTAGCAAAGGAACAATTAGAAAAGGGACATATTGAGCCTTCATTTTCACCTTGGAATTCTCCTGTGTTTGGAATTCAGAAAAAATCCGGCAGATGGCGCATGCTAAACGACTTATAGAGTCGTTAATGCCATAATTCAACCCTTGGGGGCTGTCCGACCCGAGTTACCCTCTCTGGCCATGATCCCCAAAGATTGGCCTTTAATTATAATTGATCTGAAGGATTGCTTTTTTACCATTCCTCTGGCAAAACAGGATTTTGAAAAATTTGCTTTTACTATACCAGCCATAAATAATAAAGAACCAGCCACCAGGTTTCAGTGGAAAGTGTCGCCTCAGGGAAAGATCAATAGTCCAACTACTTGTCAGACTTTTGTAGCTCAAGCTCTTCAACCAGTTAGAGACAAATTTTTTTCAGACTGTGATATCATTCATTATATTGATGATATTTTGTGTGCTGCAGAAATGAGAGACAAATTAATCGACTGTTACACATTTCTGCAGACAGAAGTTGCAAACGCAGGACTGACAATAGCATCTGATAAGATTCAAACCTCTACTCCTTTCCATTGGAAATGCAGGTAGAGGAAAGGAAAATTAAACCACAAAAAATAGAAATAAGAAAAGACACATTAAAAACATTAAATGACTTTCAAAAATTGCTAGGAGATATTAATTGGATTCAGCCAGCTCCAGGCATCTCTACTTATGCCATGTCAAATTTGTTCTCTATCTTAAGAGGGGATCCAGAATTGAACAGTAAAAGAACATTAACTCCAGAGGCAACTAAAGAAATGGAATTAGTTGAAGAATAAAATTCGGTCAGCACAAGTAAATAGAATAGATCACTTAGCCCCACCCCAACTTTTGATTTTTGCTACTGCACATTCTCCAACAGGCATTATTGTTCAAAACACAGATCTTGTGGAGTGGTCCTTCCTTCCTCATAGTACGATTAAGACTTTTACATTGTACTTGGAGCAAATGGCTACATTAATTGGTCAGGCAAAATTACGAATAATAAAACTGTGTGGAAGTGACCCAGATAAAATCATTGTTCCTTTAAACAAGGAACAGGTTAGACAAGCCTTTATCAATTCTGGTGCAGGACAGATTGGTCTTGCTGATTTTGTGGAAATTATTGACAATCATTAACCAAAACCAAAAATCTTCCAGTTTTTAAAATTGACTACTTGGATTTTACCTAAAATTACCATAAACCTTTAGAAAATGCTCTGACAGTGTTTACTGATGGTTCCAGCAGTGGAAAAGGGCTTACACCAGGCCAAAAGAATGAGTCACTGAAACTTAATATCACTTCGCTCTAAGAGCAGAGTTGGTTGCTGTCATTACAGTGTTACAAGATTTTAATCAGCCTGTTAACATTGTATCAGATTCTGCAGATGTAGTACAGGCTACAAAGGATGTTGAGACAGCCCTAATCAAATATGGTATAGATGATCAGTTAAACCAGCTGTTTAATTTGTTACAACTAACTGTAAGAAAAAGAAATTTCCCATTTTATATTACTCATATTCGAGCACATACTAATTTACCAGGGCCTTTAATTAAAACAAATGAACAAGCTGACTTGCTAGTATCATCTGCATTCATGGAAGCACAAGAACTTCATGCCTTGACTCATGTAAATGCAATAGGACTAAAAAATAAATTTGGTATTATATGGAAACAGGCAAAAAATATTGTACAACATTGCACTCAGTGTCAAGTCCTACACCTGCCCACTCAGGAGGCAGGAGTTAATCCCAGAGGTGTATGTCCTAATGCGTTATGGCAAATGGATGTCATACATGTGCCTTCATTTGGAAAATTGTCATTTGTCCATGTGACAGTTGATACTTATTCACATTTTGTATGGGCAACCTGCCAGACAGGAGAAGGTACTTCACATGCTAAAAGACATTTATTATCTTGTTTTGCTGTCATGGGAGTTCCAAAAACAATTAAAATGGATAATGGGCCAGGATACTATAGTAAAACATTTCAAAAATTCTTAAATCAGTGGAAAATTACACATACAACAGGAATCCCCTACAATTCCCAAGGACAGGCCGTAATTGAAAAAACTAATAGAACATTCAAAGCTCAATTGGTTAAACAAAAAAAGGAAAAAGACAGTAAGGAGTATAACACTCCCCAGATGCAACTTAATCTAGCATTTTAGACTTTAAATTTTTTAAACATTTATAGAAATCAGACTATTACTTCTGCAGAACAACATTTTAGTGGTAAAAGAACAGCCCACAAGAAGGAAAACTGATTTGGTGGAAAGATAACAAAAATAAGACATGGGAAATAGGGAAGGTGATAACATGGGAGAGAGGCTTTGCTTGTATTTCACCAGAAGAAAATCAGCTTCCTGTTTGGATACCCACTAGACATTTAAAGTTCTACAATGAACCCGTTGGAGATGCGAAGAAAAGCGCCTCCGCGGAGACAGAAAACCTGCAATGGAGCATCATCGACTCTCCAGGTAAACAAAATGGTGATATCAGAAGAACAGATGAAGTTGCCATCCACCAAGGAAGCGGAGCTGCCGACTTGGGCCCAGTTAAAGAAGCTGACACAGTTAGCTAAAAAAAGCCTAAAGAACACAAGGGTAACACGAACTTCAGAGAATATGCTGCTTGCAGCTTTGATGATTGTATCAACGGTGGTAAGTCTCCCCATGTCTGCAGGAGTAGCTTTAACTAATTATACTTCCTGGGCTTATGTGCCTTTCCTGCCCTTAATTCAGTTAGTCACATGGATGGATAATTCTATTGAAGTGTGTGTTAATAATAGTGCATGGGTACCAGGCCCCACAGATGATCGTTGCCCTGCCCAACCTAAAGAACAAGGAATGGGCCGGGCGCGGTGGCTCAAGCCTGTAATCCCAGCACTTTGGGAGGCTGAGACGGGTGGATCACGAGGTCAGGAGATCGAGACCATCCTGGCTAACATGGTGAAACCCCGTCTCTACTAAAAAATAAGAAAAAACTAGTCGGGCAATGTGGCGGACGCCTGTAGTCCCAGCTACTCGGGAGGCTGAGGCAGAAGAATGGCGGAGGCAGGAGAATGGCATGAACCCGGGAGGCGGAGCTTGCAGTGAGCTGAGATCCGGCCACTGCACTCCAGCCTGGGCGACAGAGCAAGACTCCGTCTCAAAAAAAAAAAAAACAAAAAAAAAACAAGGAATGATGATAAATGTTCCCATTGGGTATCATTATCCTACTATTTGCCTAGGGAAGGCATCAGGATGTTTAATGCCTACAACCCAAAATTGGTTGGTAGAAGTACCTACTATCAGTGCCACCAGTAGATTTACTTATCACATGGTAAGGGGACTGTCACTAGGGTCACAGATAAATAATTTATAGGACCCTTCTTATCAAAGATCATTAAAATCTAGGCCTAAGGGGAAGCCTTGCCCCAAGGAAATTCCCAAAGAATCAAAAAGCCCAGAAGCCTTAGTTTGGGAAGAATGTGTGGCTGATTCTGCAGTGGTATTACAAAATAATGAATTTGGAACTATTATAGACTGGGCCTCTCGAGGCCAATTATATTATCATTGTACGGGCCAGACTCACTCATGTTCACAGGCCCCATCCATCTGGCTCGTTAATCTGGCCTATGATAATGATTTAATTGAAAGGCTGGATCAGGTTTATAGAAGGTTAGAATCACCCTATCCATGGAAATGGGGTGAAAAGGGAATTTCATCACCTTGACCAAAGTTAGTTAGTCCCGTTACTGGTCCTAAACATCCAAAAATTATGGAAGCTTACTGTGGCCTCGCACCACATTAGAATTTGGTCTGGAAATCAAGCTATAGAAATAAGAAATCATAAGCCATATTATACTATCAACCTAAATTCCAATCTGACAATTCCTTTACAAAGTTGTGTAAAACCCCCTTATATGCTAGTTGTAGAAAACATAGTTATTAAACCAGATTCCCAAACTATAACCTGTGAAAATTGTTGATTGTTTACTTGCATTGATTCGATTTTTAATTGGCAGCACCGTATTCTGTGAGTGAGGACAAGAGAGGGCGTGTGGATCCCTGTGTCCTTGGACTGACCGTGGGAGGCTTCGCCATCCATCCACATTTTAACGGAAGTATTAAAAGGAATTCTAACTAGATCCAAAAGATTCATTTTTACTTTGATTGCAGGGATTATGGGCCTTATTGCAGTCACAGCTACTGCTGCGGCTGCTGGAATTACTTTGCACTCCTCTGTTCAAACTGCAGAATATGTAAAGAATTCTTCAAAATTGTGGAATTCTCAGACCTAAATAAATCAAAAATTGGCAAACCAAATTAATGATCTTAGACGAACCGTCGTTTGGATGGGAAATAGGCTCATAAGCTTGGGATATCTTTTTCAGTTACAGTGTGACTGGAATACGTCAGATTTTTGTATTACACCCCGAGCCTATAATGAGTCTGAGCATCACTGGGACATGGTTAGATACCAGCTACAAGGAAGAGAAGATAATCTTACTTTAGATATTTCAAAATTAAAATAACAAATTTTTGAGGCATCGAAAGCCAATTTAAATTTGGTGCCAGGAACTGAGGCAATCGTGAAAGCTACTGATGGCCTCACAAATCTTAACCCCATCACTTGGGTAAAAACCATCAGAAGTTCCACTATTGTAAATTTCATATTAATGCTTGTATGCCTGTTCTGTCTGTTGTTAGTCTACAGGTATAGCCAGCAGCTCAGAAGAGACAGCGACCAGCAAGAATGGGCCATAATGACGATGGTGGGTTTTGTCAAAAAGAAAAGGGGGATATATAGGGAAAATAAAGAGATATCAGACTGTTACTGTGTCTTTGTAGAAAAGGAAGACATAAGAAACTCCATTTTGATCTGTACCCTGACCAATTGTTTCGCCTTGAGATGCTGTTAATCTGTAAGTTTAGCCCCAACCTTGTGCTCACAGAAACATGCATTGTATGGAATCAAGGTTTAAGGGATCTAGGACTGTGCAGGATGTGCCTTGTTAACAATATGTTTGCAGGCAGTATGCTTGGTAAAAGTCATCGCCATTCTCCATTCTCGATTAACCGGGAGCACAATGCACTGCAGAAAGCCACAGGGACCTCTGCCCAGGAAAGCCGGGTATTGTCCAAGGTTTCTCACCACTGAGCCAGCCTGAGATATGGCCTCGTGGGACGGGAAAGACCTGACCGTCCGCCAGCCCGACACCCGTGAAGGGTCTGTGCTGAGGAGGATTAGTAAAAGGAAGGCCTCTTGTGGTTGAGATAAGAGGAAGGCTTCTATCTCCTGCATGCCCCTGGGAACGGAATGTTTCGGTATAAAACCCGATTGTACATTCATTCTATTCTGAGATAGGAGAAAACCGCCCTGTGGCTGGAGGCAAGATATGCTGGCAGCAATGCTGCTCTGTTATTCTTTACTACACTGAGATGTTTGGGTGGAGAGAAGCATAAATCTGGCCTATGTGTACATCCAGGCATAGTAGCTTCCCTTGAACTTATTTGTGACACAGATTCCTTTGCTCACGTGTTTTCTTGCTGACCTTCTCCCCACTATCACCCTGTTCTCTTGCTGCATTCCCCTTGCTGAGACAGTAAAAATAATAATCAATAAATACTGATGGAACTCAGAGACCAGGGCCGGTGCAGGTCCTCCGTATGCTGAGTGCCGGTCTCCTGGGCCCACTGTTCTTTCTCTATACTTTGTCTCTGTGCCTTATTTCTTTCCTCAGTCTCTCGTCCCACCTGACGAGAAATACCCACAGGTGTGAAGGGGCAGGCCACCCCTTCAAAATTCTTTATTATACAACACTCAATACGGTCAGTTTCCTCCAGGCTGGCTTCTCAAGCTCTTACCAAGTGCTCCCAACCCCAACTTTTTTTTTTTTTTTGACAGAGTCTCTGTTGCCCAGGCTAGAGTGCAGTGGAACAATCTTGGCTCACTGCAGACTCGACCTCCTGGGCTCAAGTGATCCTCCAGCCTCAGCTTTCTCAGTAGCTGGAACTACAGGTGTGTGCCACCACATCCAGCTAATTTTTGTGTTTTGGAGGTCTCACTATGTTGCCCAGGTTGGTCTTGAAGTCCTGGGTTCAAGTGATCCTCCTGCCTTGGCCTCTCCCAAAGTTCTGGGATTATAGGCATGAGCCACTGCACCTGCCCTACCCCAACTTTTTATTTTAACAAGTTTCAAACCCTCATGTGGATTCACTAATTCTTAGCAATTCTGCCACATTTGCTTTCTCTCTGTCATCATGACACTTCACCTCTAAATACTTCAAAATGTATCTCCTATGAACAAGGTAATTCCCGCACATAACCACAGTTACCACACTTGATAAATTTAACATTGATATAACGCTATCATCTAATATATGGATCATATTCAAATTTCCCCAAGGGTAAAATGTCCTTTAGAGCTGATCTCCCCTACACAATCTTGCATCTAATCCAGGATCACTCATTGTATTTATTTATTTATATTTTATTTTTGGAGAGACAGTTTCACTCTGTCTCCCAGTCTGAAGTGCTGGCAATCACAGCTCACTGCATCCTCCACCTCCCCAGGTTCAAGCGATTCTTCAACTACTGCCTCCGGAATAGCTGGCACTACAGGTGTCCACCACCATGCTCGGGTATTTGTGTGTGTGTGTGTGTGTGTGTGTGTGTGTTTTTAGTAGAGATGGGGTTTTGCTATATTGCCCAGGCTGGTCTCAAGCAATCTGCCCACCTCAGCCTCCCAAAGTGCTAGGACTAAAGGCATGAGCCATTGTATCTGGCCTGTATTTATTTTTTATGTCTCCTTTAATCTGGGGTAGTTCTTAGCTTTTTCCTTATCTTTTTTTTTTTTTAATTTTAATTTTTTTTTTCGAGACGGAGTCTCGCTCTGTTGCCCGGGCTGGGGTGCAATGGTGTGATATTGGCTCACTGCAAGCTCCACCTGCCGGGTTCACACCATTCTCCTGGCTCAGCCTCCCGAGTAGCTGGTACTAAAGGCGCCTGCCACCACGTCCGGCTAATTTTTTGTATTTTCAGTGGAGATGGGGTTTCACTGTGTTGGTCAGGATGGTCTTGATCTCCTGACCTTGTGATTCACCTGCCTCCCAAAGTGCTGGGATTACAGGTGTGAGCCACCACGCCTGACCATTAAGCTTTGATTCTTTGATTAAGGTGATGTTCACCAGATCAGTCTAGCTTTTGACACTTTTTTTTTTTTGAGACGGAGTCTTGCTTTGTCGCTGAGGGTAGAGTGCAGTGGTGCAAATCTCAGCTCACTGCAACCTCTGCCTCCCGGGTTCAAGCGATTCTCCTGCCTCAGCCTCCTGAGTAGCTGGGATTACAGGTGTGTGCCACCATGCCCAGCTAATGTTTGTATTTTTAGTAGAGACGGGGTTGCACCATGTTGGTCAGGCTGGTCTTGAACTCCTGACCTCGAGATCCACCTGCCTTGGCCCCCCAAAGTGCTGGGATTACAGGTGTGAGCCACCGTGCCCGGCCACTTTTGATAATTTAAAAACCTGACTTTCCGAGCAGTCAGAGAAGCTGTAGCACATCTGACCTGCCTTCACCTTCTATCTTCTCTGGGACCACCAAGAATTGAAGGATGGCAGGATGTGTGAAGAGGGTGGTGAGGCTCTGGCTGGGTGCGGTGGCTCACACCTGTAATCCCAGCACTTTGGAAGGCTGAGGCGGGTGGATCACTTGAGGTCAGGAGTTCGAGACCAGCCTAGCCAACATGGCGAAACCCTGTCTCTACTAAAAACACAAAAATTAGCTGGGCTTGGTGGCATATATCTGTACCCCCAACTACTAGGGAGGCTGAGGCACTAGGGACCCTGAGGATTGCTTGAACCCAGGAGGAGGAGGTTGCAGTGCGCTGAGATCTCACCGCTGCACTCCGGCCTGGGCAACAGACCTTGAGACTCCGTCTAAAACAACACAACACAATACAAAACAAAACAATAATAATAACTAAGAGAGTGGCGTGGCTTGGTGGTGGTGTCACTCCTGAGGCCCCTGGGAACAACTCTGCAGTTAGGCTTTGTCCCGTGCTGTGGAGCCTAGGATGGGGATTGTCCTCCGCCATGCCTTGTATCGGAATCCTTGCATGCGCTCCCGTGGTTATGCATGAAAATGGGCATGTGCGCGGTGCCAATGCATGTATGGGTCTTTTTGCCCGCAGCAGCGCGTCCGCAGGCATGTTCTGTCCTATGCTAGCCTTCAAGTTTTGGCGCGTCCGTCCCTTGTTCTTTGGCGGGTACGTTGGGCACTCTGGTTTGGCTAAATCGTGGACGCTTCTAAAGCTTTTCTGCAGGGCGCTGGTCAGAGTTCTCAAGTGCTCCCCCAGTTCTGGGCCGGCTTGGTACGGTCTACAGCTTCCCTTTCCTTCCCCCGTCCCCCGGTGGTGGTTGCATCCATTCCGCCCGGAAGTGCTCGCTTCCCCGAACTGCAGGCGGGTCAGGCTTCGCGACCTGACATGACATGGAGCGTCCTCGCAGTCCCCGCTGCTCGGCCCCGGCCCCGGCCCCGGCTTCGGTTACCCTGGCGCAGCTCCTGCAGCTGGTCCAGCAGGGCCGGGAGCTCCCGGGTCTGGAGAGACGCCACATCGCGGCGATACACGGCGAACCCACGGCGTCCCGGCTCCCGCGGAGGCCCAAGCCCTGGGAGGCCGCGGCACTGGCTGAGTCCCTTCCTCCTCCGACCCACAGGATAGGAACGGCCCCGGCGGAGCCTGGCTTGGCTGAGGCAGCGACTGCACCTTCTTCATGACACACAGCGGGCTCCTGAGGTTCCAGGTCTTTTGCGGCGGCGATCTGGAGGGCGTGGCTACAGGACCCCGTATGCCATTCAGTTACTCATCTTTTATGCTTTGGTCCTGACCTGTCTCAACTGGACTTGCTCCTGCAGCCACTATGGGGGTTTTGCATTTGCATTTCTGGACCGTGATACAGTTAAGAAAAATCCTGTTTCAGTCCTTATATGTAATAAAATATGTAACAAAAGGTTTTATGATTAATTTGGCCCCACAATGATTTTGAAGATACGTTAAAGGAAAGCCCAAAGCATTTTAAAAAGCCAACCAAGAAAGACTAAAATCGTGGCTCTTGGAATCAGCTGGATCAGGCAAGGGGCTAGAGACTTAGAGCATTGGAAAGGCTCCCACAGCCACCCTGAAATCAGTCCTTTTACGTTAAACAGGCTACCTGGCTCAGTGCACCTACTTAGTCAACACTAGATTTTACTTTCTCTACAAAAGCTAGAACATACCTGGTATGTGCTGACATGAACATACCCTAACCCACAGATGATGTAACAGGTCTACCTTTTCTCAGAAATAAGGATTGTCTCACAACTTGTTCAACGAATTAGTTACGTCATGGTACATATATAGAAGTGCACAATTTTTGTAACATCTTTTATTTGTATACAATTATAAATTACAAACTTGTTTTATCAGAATTTTTTTTTAAAATTTATTTTTAGTCAACTTACTCCCTTTTATTTACCAGCAGTTTGCTCTGACAGAGTAAATTACAAACTCTTGTTTTGCTTAATCCTTTTAGCCATCATGTCAGGCACACAGGTTGGAGGGTATTAGCTCCCATTTTACGGACAGAGTGGAAACACTGTACTCATATTTAGTGTAAGACAGAGCTGGGATATAAGCCTTGGGATTCCATAGTCACAACTGCTTTTTTCCATAACTTTGTAATACATCATTTTAAAGTAATCCGATTTCACAATGTTTTACAGTATAAGAGTAACATCTACAGCATCTCTTCTTGACAGGTTACCTCTGGAGAGAACCAATCTAGTTACCTCATACGCTGGTACTTTTTTTTTCTGAGACAGAGTTTTGCTTTTGTTGCCTAGGTTAGAGTGCAATGGCCTGATCTTGGCTCACTGCAACCTCCGCCTCCCTGGGTGCAAGCAATTCTCCTGCCTCAGCCTCCCAAGTAGCTGGGATTACAAGCACGTGCCACCTCACCCAGCTAATTTTGTATTTTTAGTAGAGACAAGAGTTTCTCCATATTCGTCAGGCTGGTCTCAAACTCCTGATCTCGGGTGATCCGCCTGCTTCATCCTCCCAAAGTACTGGGATTATAGGCATGAGCCACCACGCCCAGCCTAAGCTGGCACGTTTTAAGGCAGTTACACCTCTAACTTGATTTCCCAGCTATGCTTGAGGGTCCCAGGAGCCAAAATTGCAGCCAAACTGATCTGAAAGGACCAGGGAACAGAATGGTCAAACATGTTTCCAAGTTCAACCTAGGCCTGGCACATCCTTGCCAACTGCTCAGATGGCAAGTGAGGGGCAACTAAGTGAAGGGAGTAGCAGGAAGACCCACTTGGGGTGGACACTAATGAAAAACACAATCAGTATCAGATCCACTGTTTGCAGGATTAAAATCCCCAGATGCCCAGTTACTGGTCTACTATCTACTATGTCACTACCAGCAGTACAAAAGGCAATACTTCTGAAGACTAGAATACACAAGGAAAAAATTAAGCTGCCTGCCTGTCTGGGGCCTACCGAGCCAAACAGTGCTAATTTCATCCATGCCAAACAAAATTGTTCATTCCTTCCTGATCTGGGTTTGAAGAAAGTGTGCTGATCATCAGAGAAACCAGGTAATTCTATCCTGAAGCCCAGGGGAAGAAATGGTGGGGATTTCTGAGTTAGAGATGGTGCAGGGGGTAACACTATGCCACCATGAAGGGAAAAGTCTATCTTGGTAAACTTTGTTCTTCCATAGGACATGGAACCAGAGTAGCAAGATCAGGGCCTGCATGACCGATCCCGATTAAGAGCAGGACTTCCTCGCATAAAGTACACAAGGGCTGGGCGCGGTTGCTCACGCCTGTAACCCCAGCACTTTGGGAGGCCCAGGCTTGTGGATCACTTGAGGTCAGGAGACTAGCCTGGTCAACTGGTGCAACTCTGTCTCCCTCTCTACTAAAAATACAAAAATTAGCCGGCCATGGTGGTACATGCATGTAATCCCAGCTGATCGAGGGGCTGAGGCAGAATCACTTGAACCCAGGAGGTGGAGGCTGCAATGAGCCAAGATCACGCCACGGCACTCCAGCCTGGGCAACAGAGAGAGACTGTCTCAAAACAGAGAAAAACAAAACCCATAAGGTGCACAGGTATCTGAGAAGGGTCGAAACACCCTAGAACTGCAAGCAAAATTTTGAGTGTAAACATGTTTTCCTGGCGAAGGGGTCCTCATTCTCAAATCTTGAGCTTTTAGGAAAAAGTACTAAGCCAGTTTCAGGTTAGGATACAAAAGCCTCCAGATACACTTAGAGCCAGTCAAGTTTGAGAGCTCTCAAAGCCATCACTGAAAAGTTGGAACATACACTCACAGCAGAGACAAGTGAACATTTATTTGTATGCCTTTCTTCCTATGTGTATTTCAAGTCTTTTTCAAAACAAGGCCCTAGGACTCTCCAGATTCAATTACGTCCTTGGGCTTGGTCAACTGCTGCAGGAGTCTTAGGGAGCCTTGTACAAATGCTAGAGTGACTCATTTACCAACATTAAACCCTAAGATAGATGCAACAAAGTAGGACTCCTTCCTCCACGGAATGTGCTGATTTCAGACGATGCAGTACCCAATGTAGAAAACACTGGAATTTTTCTTTGGAACTGGAGTGTGATGAGAGATGCTTGCCATGAACATAAGCTATCGTCTTTTCTTTTCTTTGAGACAGAGTTTCGCTTGTTGCCCAGGCTAGAGTGCAAGGGCGTGATCTCGGCTCACCGCAACCTCCGCCTGGCAAGTCTCCTGCCTCAGCCCCCCGAGTAGCTGGGATTACAGGCATATGCCACTATGCCCGGCTAATTTTTGTATTTTTACTAGAGACGGCATTTCTCCATGTTGGTCGGGCTGGTCTCGAACCCCCAACCTCAGGTGATCTGCCCGCTTCAGCCTCCCAAAGTGTTGGGATTACAGGCGTGAGCCATCACGCCTGGCCAGCTACTGTCTTTTCTTTGCCCCTTCCTTTCCAGTTTTTGAAGATAAAGCAGGAAATAATCTTCTCTGAAGATACTTGATAAAAATTCCCAAAACAATTAAACACATGCTTCTACTTCATTGATAAAAATTTACCGCAGTTTGACACCTAAAAGCAATAACAACAGCAATAAAAAGTAATTTCAGAGTTAAGATTTCTTCAGCAAAACAGATGATTCACATCTTCAAGTCCTTTTTGAAATCAGTTATTATTATTATTGGTCTTTCCCCATTTCCATCTAAATGACCGCAGCAGTACAGTTTTTTTTTTTTTTTTTTTTTTGGAGACAGAGTCTTGCTCTGTCGCCCACGCTGGAGTGCAGTGGTGTGATCCTGGCTCACTGCAATCTCTGCCTCCTAGGTTCAAGTGATTCTCCTGCCTCAGCCTCCTGAGTAGCTGAGACTACAGGCATGTGCCACCACACCCACCTAATTTTTGTATTTTTAGTAGAGACAGGGTTTCACCATGTTGGCCAGGATGGTCTCAATCTCCTGACCTCATGGTCTGCCCGCCTTGGCCTCCCGAAGTGCTGGGATTACAAGCATGAGCACCGTGCCCGGCCAGCAATAGTTTTTAGTTACTCGACATCTTTAAGCCTATAACTCAGGCTATGCATAGCTCCATGTCCTAATCAGGCATTCATTGATCCCAGCAGGTCTCTATCTATTTGTACCAGCCTCCTTTCTCCTTCAAATCTCAAGGTTACTCTTAAATACTAGTAAATGCAAAAACAATTTGTAAAATGGCAAGGCATGGCCCATTGAAAGTCAACCAAAGGGCAATTTTCAGCCCTGCCTCACCTGGGTCTAGTTCAGCTGGCGGATGAGCTGATTGATGCGTTCACCCCGATAGCCAGGTGTGCCCATCTCCTTGAGGAAGCCCACTCTATTTTTGGTAGCATGTCGGGCCACTGAGAGGTGGAAAGGGCGCAAGAACCATGAGATCTCCTGGAAATGCTTCCCTGGGAAGGCAATTTCATGAATGAGGTCTTCCAAGCAAATGACGCCAAACTTCCCTAAGAAACACAAAAGCACAGATTCCTTTGTCAACATGTATCCAGCATATACTAAGCTGGGCACTCTGGCAGACTCTTGGGACCCCAAGAACACAACCTGAATCTCACATCAAAGCTTCAAAGACCCTGGCTTTCTGCCCCAGATGACCCTAAGCTGTAGCACTCACCCAGGTGCTCCTCAATCACTGTGTTGTCTGTCAGAGGGATGGTCTTATTCTTGACCTTGGCTTGTCCACGTTTCAAAATGAGTTCTCGGACAGACTTCAGATTTGGAAATCTATGTGGGAAAATAAAGCACGGTTTTCACCAGCACCCGGCACACTACATACCAGTCCTGCAGCCTGGCTGAGGAGAGGTTGGAGAGATTCTCCCACATACCCACGAGCAAGTGTTCTGCAATCACATTCCAGCTGAAATGCTTGGAAATATTCCTAATAAAGAACCGAAGTGACCCCACTTACATAATTAGAAATTTAAATTTATGGATATAAATGTTCACCAGAGAAAATATCACCAACAAAAACAAAACAGAAACAATGTCCTAGCTTAGCTTAGGGGCTAGGACTCTGGCCTTAGGTGACCCTCTAACTCAAGATAGTGCAAGAGTTGGAGATGAAATCCCAAGTTTTTGTTGGGTTTCAATGTTTGAGGAATACTACTCTTTTTTTTTTTTTTGAGATGGAGTCTTGCTCAGTCGCCCAGGCTGGAGGGCAGTGGTGCAATCTCGGTTCACTGTAAGCTCCACCTCCCGGGTTCACACCATTCTCCTGCCTCAGCCTCCTGAGTAGCTGGGACTACAGGCGCCCGCCACCATGCCTGGCTAATTTTTTTTGTATTTTTAGTAGAGACGGGGTTTCACCATGTTAGCCAGGATGGTCTCGATCTCCTGACCTCGTGATCCACTGCGCCCGGCCTTTTTTTTTTTTTGAGATGGAGTCTTGCTCTGTCGCCGTGCTGGATTGCAGTGGCGCAATCTCTCTCAGCTCACTGCAACCTCCGCCTCCTGGCTTCAAGCAATTCCCCTGCCTCAGTCTCCCGAGTAGCTGGGACTACAGGCACACACCACCAGGCCTGGCTAATTTTTTTTTGTATTTATTAGTAGCGACAGGGGTTTCACCATGTTGGCCAGGATGGTCTCAATCTCCTGACCTTGTGATCCACCCGCCTCGGCCTCCCAAAGTGCTGGGATTACAGGCACGAGCCACCATGGCCGGCCAGGAATACTACTCTTATACAAGCACTGCCTTTAGCTCTGCTTTAAGACTTCCAAGAACTGATCTCTCCTTGACCCAGCCTTAGCCTACGACGGCACCAGCCCTACCATGGTACTCTTAAGACCCCTCCCTACCCCGTGTCCCATGGTTGTTACAGCTACCCACTGATTTCAGGCTGGCTGAGGTCACAGCAAAATGTCCCTTCTACAGCAACATGAGCCCTGGAGAGCAATACCCGGTGCAGCCTGACACACTCAAATAGAAATCTAATGTGAATTCACATGGAAAACCTCACTCACCCCCAGGTCACATAAGGTTCCACTATACGCAGCATTTTTAGGTTCTGGGGGGTGACTTTTACAAAGACACCACTAAAAATTTTCTTTAGGCGAAGTCTTGCAATGGTTCTCTGCACCAATAAACTCACACCATCAATCCTGAAATGAACAGCAACAGAAGTCAGACAGACTCCCTCCAGTTTATGTCAGTCCAGCAAGCACAACATGCGAGGTCACTACACTGCGTAATCTGGAGTAAGACACAGAGACTGTGCCTTAAAGAGCTCAGTTTAGTGGGAGGGAGTTATGAAAACCAATCCTTTCATGATGTGGAGCAATGCCTGGAATGCTATGGAAACACAGAGACAGTCCCTGAACTTGTGTGTGTTTCAGGGGCTGAGGGAGTGGTGGTATGCAGGTCTACGCATGTCCAGCTAAGGAAGCTGGATATGCTTTTACGGGCAGTAAAAGCTACTGAAGATTTTAAGTAGAAGAGACAAGACCAGATTTCTTTCTGACAATCACCAAGGGCAGTGTATGGGATAGATCACAGTATGACACTAGAGGCAAGGAAATCCAGGAGGAAGGTTAATACAATAGTTTAGGAAAAATACGAGCAGTGGTAGAAGGCTACAAAGGACAGAGCTCATAAAAATATGCAAAAGTCACAGGTTTCTGGTTTGGGTGATTGGGTAGGGGAAACAGCAAGTAGAGTTGCACATGAGGTGGGCAGGGGGTTGCGAAAATTCCACTAACTGAGGAAAAATGTCTCCCCTTCACTGAATATGCTTCATCCTCTCAGCCTTGTTTCAGTTCCTAGAATGATGCCTTGCTTTCCCCACCTCAGGACTTCAGCACATATGCCTGGAAAGTCTCCCAACACTGGTGAACGCCTTTCACATCTTTCAGGTCTCAGGTAGAAGTTCCTGCTTTAGAGAGGGTGTCCTCAACCCCTTCTCCCTAGTGAGCACTTATTTTCAAGTCTATCTGTCTAAGGTCTTCCAAATATTGCAGACTAAATTGTGCTCTACCCTGACATCCCAGCATGACTTGGCTGAGTGGCTTGGGGCTTATCATCTCCCTAGAAAGGGGTCTAAAGCTTAAGCAACGGTTTGCCCCAGCCTCATGCAATTAGAAAGACACCAGTTCCTTACCTTTCCATGCGTACAACAAAGGCCAAGGAATGTTTGTCTGGCAATTCCAAGGCATGAGGTTTCACTTCTAGTCGTCTGAGACGCACCTTGTCACGTTTCTGCCGCCAGGAATCATGTAGGAATGATTCCAGTCGCTTAAACCTGAGCCCTTTTCCTTTCCTCTGCTACAGAGAAGACAGACCATCATTATCATCTTGTGCCTCCATACATTTTTACTTTTAGAACAGTAATTCATGAGTGACAACTGATAGAGCTTATTTCCCCGTGTTCTACAATGCAGGGCAAAGCAATATTCTCTATTTTCATATAAGGGAAAAATGAGAAACCAAAGTAAAGGTGGAGTTGAGTAAACTTGGGAATTACTGGGAAAAATAATTAACAAACAAAAAATTAGTTTGCATGATATTAATCAATGCTTACTAACAAGCTTCCTTAAACTCAACGCCAGCATTTGCCTGCAGGTGTTAAATATTTGCTAAAGGAAGACATACACCATATACACTTGGTGCTCTGCATCTGTGATTTAACCAACCCCAGCTGGAAAATACTTCTGAGGAGCACATACACAGTGGCTCACCTGTAGTCCCAGCTACTCAGGAGGCTGAGGCAGGAGGTTCTCTTGAACCCAGGAATTCAAGGCTGCAATGAGCTATGATCCTGCCACTGCATTTAGTCTGGGTAACAGAATACCTCACTCCTTTTTTTTTTTTTTTTTTTTTGAGATGGAGTCTCGCTCTGTCACCCAGGCTGGAGTGCAGTGATGCGATCTCGGCTCACTGCAACCTCTGCCTCCTGGGTTCAAGCAATTTTCCTGCCTCAGCCTCCCAGGTAGCTGGGATTACAGGTATGCGCCACCACACCTGGCTAATTTTTATATTTTTAGTAGAGATAGGGTCACCTTGTTGGCCAGGTTGGTCTCGAACTCCTGACTTCAGGTGATCTACCTGCCTCAGTCTCCCAAAGTGCTCGGATAACAAGCGTGACCCACCATACCCGGCCAAAGACCCCACTTTTTTTTTTTTTTTGAGACAGGGTCTCGCTCTGTCACTCAGGCTGGAGTGCAGTGGCACAATCTTGGCTCACTGCAACCTCCGCCTCCCGGGTTCAAACGATTCTTCTGCCTCGCTTCCTGAGTAGCTAGGATTACAGGCACATGCCACAGTGCCCGTCTAATGTTTTGTATTTGTAGTAGAGATGTGGTTTCACCATGTTGGCCAGGCTGGTCTCGAACTCCTGACCTCAAGTAATCCACCTGCCTCGGCCTCCCAAAGTATTGGGATTACAGGCGTGAGTCACTGCGCCCCGCTGACCTCTTAAAAAAAAGAAAAAAAAAAGAAAAAAAATTCGGGAAAAAAATGAAAAAAAAAAAAAAAAAACAGTAAAAAGTAATACAAATTTTAAAAATACATTATGTACACTGTATTAGCTATCAGTAACCCAGGCCAGGCAGGGTGGCTCAGGTCTATAATCCCAGCACTTTGACAGGCCAGTGGGTGGATCACTTGAGGCCAGGAGTTTGAGACCAGCATGGCCAACATGTTAAAACAGCTCTACTAAAAATACAAAAATTAGCCGGTGGCCATGTGGGGTGGCTGATGCCAGTAATCGCAGCACTTTGGGAGGCCGAGGTGGGTAGATCACTTGAGTCCATGAGTTCCAGACCAGCCTGGTCAACATGGTGAAACCTCGTCTCTACTAAAAATACAAAAATTAGCAGGGCATGGTGGCACATCCTTGTAATCCCAGCTACTTGGGAGGTTGGCGCAGGAGAATCGCTTGAACCCGGGAGGCAGAGGTTGTGGTAAGCCGAGATCACATCCCTGTACTCCAGCCTGGGAGACAGGTGAGACTCTGTCTCAAAAACAAAACAAAATTAAATTAAATAAAAAAAAAAATTAGCCGAGTGTGGTGGCTAATTTAGCTAAAATTAGTCACATGCCTGTAATCCTAGCTACTTGGTTGACTGAGGCAGGAGAATTGCTTGAGCCCAGTAGGCAGAGGTTGCAGTGAGTCGAGACTGTGTCACTGCACTCCAGAACACAGTGAGACTCTTGCCTCAAAAAAAAAAAAAAAAAAAGCTATTAAGTAATCCAAAGAGAATTTAAATTACATAGGCGGAAGGAGTACAGATGATATGCAAATACTACAACCATTTTATATAAGGGACTCCAGCAGTCTCAGATTTAGGCATCTGTGGGAGTCCTGGAACCAACCCCCTAAGGACACTGAGAGACAACGATACCTGGTTTGTCAAACTGTTGCGGGGAGCTCGTAAATACCAAATGTAGTCCAACACATGCTGGATAAAACTCACCTAATACAAATTCTAATTACTTTATCTTGGTTCCCCACCATTACCTCCTTCTTTGCCAAAAGTGCCTGCTTTGCCTGGGTGGCTTTGAGGGCTTGATAAGCCTTCCTCTTTTTCAGCAGATTTTCTGGAACCAAAGGGATTTTTCTTTGCCTGATGCAGAAAATTGAGATCAGAGATAACATTTAGAAAACGAACACTTGGCTGGGCGCGGTGGCTCAAGCCTATAACCCCAGCATTCTGGGAGGCCGAGGTGGGGCGGGGGGGGGGAGAATCACCTGAGGTCAGGAGTTCGAGACCAGCCTGACCAACATGGTGAAACCCCCGTTTCTACCAAAAATAAAAAATCAGCTTGGCGGGGTGGCGCACGCCTGTAATCTCAGCTACTCCGGAGGCTGAAGCAGGAGAATCACTTGAATCCGGGAGGCGGAGGTTGCAGTGAGCCGAGATTGCGACACTGCACTCCAGCCTGGGCGACATAGCAAGACTCTGTCTCAAAACAACAACAACAACAACAACAACAAAGAAAACGAACATTCAATGGATTTCCAAACCAAGTCAATATCCTGGGCTTCAGGGAACATTACTGTTTTCAAGTGTCTGAAGAAAGATTCCCCTGAAACCTGCGGTTTCTGACTCCAGGCCTCAAAATGTACCCCTAATATTCACTCATCCCCAATGCCTCAAAAAGTAATGAACCCTTTAGCCTCTGCGTTCCTGTAAGTTAACAGGATTTTCACTGCCACAGCTCTTCACAGGCACTAGCAGCGACGAATCTAGTAAAACCCCATCGGGTTGGGGTGGGTGCAGACCTATTTGCAGGGTTAATACTTGTCAGGCTGGGTGAATTCAACTGTGGCACTCCAGCCCGCTGCCTGAAGTCAATCCTCGCCTCTCTAGATAACCCGAAATTGACCGCGGTCCCCTCCCTCCTCCGCCACAGCGCTACGGCTCCTCATCCCCACCCTTTGTAAACTGTGGCCTTTTCTATTCCTAGAGCCCACAAGAATCCGCCACCGAGGCATAAACACCGTGGATGGCACCAGATACTCAACACCCAATTCCAGATATTCAAAGCCCCACTCACTCTTGCTCCGCCATCTTTCTAGTGGTGCAGCTACTGATCATGCGCAACCCCAACACATGGGGAAGACAGCACTCGCTCTGTTTCCTTGACCATAGAGATGTCTGTTCTAACTCACGCTGGAGGACCCAGTCAGTCAGCGTTCACTTGGCCGCAGTGAGCCGCTGAGGTCCTGCTAACCCCGATTCCTGCCAAAAGTTGCAGCGCTTCCAGGGTTTTTAGAGCCTGTATCATTTTCAAAACCCAGCCCTTTTTTTTTGTAAGTTACAGTTTCATCACAAACAGCTTGGCTGTGGACAATAAAGTGCTTCCCACAATGCACCTATGGCGTCCGCTCTAGCGAAGGCGCCGCACTTCCGGCGCGGCTCTGCTGCGTCTCTGAGGAGGAAGACAGACAAATTGCGCGAAACCTTTTCGCTCTGTGGAAAAATTTGGAGGCTATGGTTTTGGCTCTCACATGTAGGTGCAAGTGTTTGTTGAGGACTTAGAGTGGTAAAACAGGTAGCTGCGATTCCGTCTGCTTGGCTCCGTCGATGGATCCTTGAAGACGTTATTTAACCCCTCTGTACTGCGGCTTCATTACCCATAAAATGGGTATACAGTAATAATAGGTCTACCTAATGGCGTTACGAGGATTACAGGAGATTATATAAAGCGTAAAGCGTTTAGCAGTGTCTGTCAGCACTATGTTTGTTACTATTACTGCTGGACCGAAAACTACAACTTGCTTCCTTGCCATCTAAAACCGTTATACAGACCGGGCGCGGTGGCTCACGCCTGTAATCCCAGCACTTTAGGAGGCCAAGGCGGGAGGATCACCTTAGGTCAGGAGTTCGAGACCAGCCTGGCCAACATGGCGACAGAGCAAGACTCCGTCTCAAAAAAAAAAAAAAAAAAAAAAAAAAAGGAATGAAAATAAAACCCTTATACAGCTGTCATCACCTGGAATATGCGTTCTTCCCTCCCGGTCTATATAAAATCCTGAAAAAGTAGGCCGGAGCCGGTGGCTTTCACCTGTAATCCCAGCACTTTGGGAGGCCGAAGCAGGTGAATCACTTGAGGTCAGGAGTTGGAGACCAGCCTGGCCAAGATGGTGAAACCCCGTCTCTACTAAAAATACAAAAAATTAGCTGGGCGTGGTGGCTCGCGCCTGAAGTCCCGGGAGGCGGAGGCTGCATGAGCCCAGTTTGTGCCACTGCACTCCAGCCTGGGCGACAGAGCGAGAGTGTCTCAAAAAAATAAAAAAATAATTTTTTTAAATTAAAAATCCTGAAAAACAACACAGGTCTTATCTCCGCAAACCTCCAGAGCAGCGCTTCTCAAGCATTAATAGTGAATAGGAGTCATCTGAAGATTTTACTAGTTGATATTCTGCATCTTTTTTTTTTTTTTTTTGAGATGGAGTCTTGCTTTGTACCCCAGGCTGGAGTGCAGTGGCATGATCTCGGCTCTCTGCAAGCTCTGTCTCCCGGGTTCACGCCATTCTCCTGCCTCAGCCTCCCGAGCAGCTGGGACTACAGGCTCCCACCACCATACCCGGCTAATTTTTTGAATTTTTCGTAGAGACGGTTTCACCGTGTTAGCCAGGATGGTCTTGATCTCCTGACCTTGTGATCCGCCCGCCTCGGCCTCTCAAAGTGCTGGGATTACAGGCGTGAGCAACCGCGCCCGGCCAATATTCTGCATTTTTAACAGGCTTCAGAATGACACTGGTGCTACTGGTCTATGGGCTGACTAGTAAGACTCTAGTGTCTGATTTCCCTCAGGACATTATGATATATTTAATATTTCTTCCACACGATACTAGGAGGGCAGGAACCATGACTGCTTGCTCATCACTGATCCTAAGGGTCTAGCACCAATTTCTCGATTTTGGCACTATTGATACTGATACTGGTGGCAGCTAAAGGCCTCGTGTTGCCATGTAACTAGTCCAACCGGAAAGACTGCCATGGGCACAGGTCACTTTCTGATGAATAAGTGTCAGGACAACCCAGTATTCAGGGTCACACACTGAAAGAGGGAGGCTCATTCTCTTTCAGCACCTCACCGTGTGTCTTTGTAAAGAGGCAAAATACAAGGGTCATCAAAGTGTAAGACATTCACTAACTAGTAAACAAAAAAGCAAAAAGTTAAATGTTTTGTGATTTTTCCTGTCTATGGATAAAAGGTAGAGTCTGTGGTATCAATAATATTAAAGGGAGGAGGAATTTTAGGGTTAACAATACTCCAGCCGGGCCCCGATGGCTCACACCTGTAATCCCAGCACTTTGGGAGGCTGAGGCGGGCAGATCACTTGAGCTCAGGAGTTCAAGACCACCCTCAGCAACATGGCAAAACCCTGTCTCTACTAAAAATATAAAAATTAGCCAAGCATGGTGGCACATGCCTGTAGTCCCAGCTACTTGGGAGGCTGAGGCATGATAATTGCTTGAACCTGGGAAGCAGAGGTTGCAGTGAGCCGAGATTATGCCACTGTACTCCAGCCTGGGCAACAGAGCCAGAATCTGTCTCAAAACAACCCCCAAAAAAGCGGTACTGCAAGGCTGAATGGGATTGAGGCCAGGATTCAGGAAATGGTTTTCTACTGCCAGCAGATGGTGCTAGGACAATACTTATTCTCAGCGCCAACGCCATTACTCCACCAGACTGACACAGGGAAAAAGAAAAGAGCCCCACTCTTAAACAATTATTCACTAACTGAATATGTGTTTACTGAGCATTGAGCATGTGTCCTAGATCTTTTTTTCAAAGTGAGGTTACTGAGGTCGGGTGTGGTGGCTCATGCCTGTAATCCCAGCACTTTGAGAGGCTGAGGCAGGCAGATCACCTGAGGCCAGAAGTTCAAAACCAGCCTGACCATCATGGTGAAACCCCATCTCTACTAAAAATACAAAAATTAGCTGGGTGTGATGGTGCATACCTGTAATCCCAGCTACTTGGGAGGCTGAGGCACAAGAATTGCTGCACTCCAGCCTGGGTGACAGAGTGAGACCCTGTCTCAAAAAAAAAAAAAAAAAAAAAAAATTCCAATTCTCTTGTGAACTTATCTCTTCTTCATCATGTACAGTTGGGTGGCTGTTGGGAGGATACCAAATCCGAACGTTTCCCTCTAATACTTAAAGTAAAGGAGTCTTTGGAAGATCTTTTCCATTCTTTTAATCACCCTATTGGGAGTGGGTATAAGATGCTAAATTTCTCTGTGATTTTGAATTTTGAGCAGAGTGATGATGGAACAAAGTATGAGATTTGAGACAAGACTTTTTTCTTTTTTTTTTTTTTTTGAGACAAAGTCTTGCTCTGTCGCCCAGGCTGGAGTGCAATGGTACAATCTTGGCTTACTGCAACCTCTGCCTCCCGGGTTCAAGCAATTCTCGTGCCTCAGCCTCCCAAGTAGCTGGGACTACAGGCATGTGCCACCACACCTGGCTAATTTTTGTATTTTTAGTAAAGACGGGTTTCACCATATTGGCCAGACTGGTCTTGAACTCCTGACCTCAAGTGATCTGCCCACCTTGGCCTCCCAAGGTGCTGGGATTACAGGTATGAACCACTGCACCCAGTTGGGGGGCAAAACTTAAGGATTTCCACCTAAGAAGACCTCCTAGAGTTTCTTTGTCTCTATTCTTCTCAAGCCTGGTGGGTTCTTCAATGTTTTCTTTAATTCTTATTCTCCTTACAAAGTCCCTTTATGTTGGTTAACTAGAATAATTTTCTGTTGTTTACAACCAAATAATCCTGATTGTAATACTCCCAAACATTTGGGATACAGAATAGGGTGTAAAAAATGTTCCCAAATTGTTTGTGTGTGTGTGTGTGTGTGTGTGTGTTTGAGTTTTTGAGATAGAATCTCACTCTGTCGCCAGGCTGGAGTAGAGTAGCACTATCTCGGCCTACTGCAACCTCTGCCACCCGGGTTCAAGCAATTCTCCAGACTCAGCCTCTGAAGTAGCTGGGACTACAGGTGCACATCACTATGCCCAGCTAATTTTTGTATTTTTAGTAGAGATGGGGTTTCACCATGTTGGCCAGGATGGTCTCAATTTCCTGACCTCGTGATCCGCCTGCCTTGGCCTCCCAAAGGGCTGGGATTACAGGCATGAGCCACCGTGCCCAATCCCCAGATTGTTTTTCTTTTCTTTTTCTTTCTTTTTTTTTTTTTTTAGAGTCTCGCTCTGTCGTCCAGGCTGGAGTGCAGTGGCACGATCTCGGCTCACTGCAACCTCCGCCTCCTGGGTTCAAGCCATTCTCCTGCCTTAGCCTCCCGAGTAGCTGGGATTACAGGTGCCCGCTACCACGCCTGGGTAATTTTTGTATTTTTAGTAGAGACAGGGTTTCACCATGTTGGCCAGGCTGGTCTCGAAGTCCTGACCTCAGGTGTTCACCTGCCTCAGCCTCCCAAAGTGCTGGTATTAAAAGCGTGAGCCACAGTGCCCGGCCAATTATAGGTATATTTGTATGTAACAATTTTGGAAGCATATATGAAAAAGTGCTGATGGGGGTCTTTTTGGGAAATGGTAGTAGGGTCTGGAATCGGAGGAAAACTTCTACTTTGTGATATGCCCTTTGTTTATCACGTACGAATTAGTTTAAGAAAAAGCTCTGAGCCAGGTTGGTGGCTGACGTCTGTAATCCCAGCACTTTGGGAGGCCCAGTTGGGCAGATCACTTGAGCTCACAAATTTGAGACCTGCCTGGGCAACATGGTGAAACCATGTCTCTACAACAAATATAAAAATTAGGCTGGGTGTGGTGACTTACACCTGTAATCACAGCACTTTGGGAGGCCGAGGCAGGTGGATCACTTGAGACCAGGAATTTGAGACCAGCCTGAGCAACATGGCAAAACCCTGTTTCTACTAAAAATACAAAAAATTAGCCGAGCGTGGTGGTGCACACCTGTAGTCTCAGCTACTTGAGAGGCTGAGATGGGAGGATCGTTTTAGCCTGGAAGGGCAAGGCTGTAGTGAGCCAGATGTTGTCACTGCACTCCAACCTGGGCAACTGGAGTGAGACCCTGTCTCAGTAGTTAGATAGGTAGATAAATAGACAGATAGACAGACAGACATGGCCAGGCAAGGTGACTCACACCTGTAATGCCAGCACTTTGGGAGGCCGAGGTGGGTGGATCACTTGAGTTCAGGAGTTTGAGACGAGCCTGGCCAACATGATGAAATCTCGTATCTGCTAAAAAAATACAAAAATTATTTGGGTGTGGTGGTGGGTGCCTGTAATCCCAGCTACTCAGGAGGCTGAGGCAGGAGAATTGCTTGAACCTGGGAGATGGAGGTTCTGGTGAGTCGAGATTGCACCACTGCAATCCAGCCTGGGTGACAGAGTGACTCCATCTCAGGAAAAAAAAAAAAAAAAAAATCTTGGCCGGTCATGGTGGCTCATGCCTATAATCCCAGCACTTTGGGAAGCCGAGGCGGGCAGATCGTGAGGTCAGGAGATCAAGACCATCCTGGCTAACATGGTGAAACCCCGTCTCTACTAAAAATACAAAAAATTAGCCAGCCATGGTGGCACGTGCCTGGAGTCCCAGCTACTCCGGAGGCTGAGGCAGGAGAACTGCTTGAATCTGGGAGGCAGAGGTTTCAGTAAGCCAAGATCACACCACTGCACTCCAGCCTGGGCGACAGAGAGAGACTCCGTCTCAAGAAAGAAAAAAAAAGGCTGGGCGCGGTGGCTCACGCCTGTAATCCCACACTTTGGGAGGCCAAGGCGTGCAGATCACGAGCTCAGGAGCCCGAGACCAGCCTGGCCAAAATGGTGAAACCCGTTTCTACTAAAAATACAACAGTTAGCTGGGCATGGTGGCATGTGCCTGTAATCACAGCTACTTGGGAGGCTGAGGCAGGAGAATCGCTCGAACCTGGGGAGGTGGAGGTTGCAGTGAACCGAGATCGCACCATTGCACTCCAGCCTGGGTGACAGAGTGAAACTCCGTCTCAGAAAAAAAAAAAAGAAAAAAGAAAAAAGAAAAGAGAAAAAAATCTATATCTATATATAAATTAGATGGGCATGGTGGTGTGCACCTGTTGTCATGCTACTTGGGAGGCTGAGATGGGAGGATGGGTTGAGGCTGGGAGGTGGAGGTTACAGTGAACAGAGCTCGCACCACTGCACTCCAGCCTGGGTGACAGAGCCAGAACTTGTTTCAGAAAAAAATAAAATAAAATAAAATAGAAAGTAAAAAAATAAAAAAAAAGATCCGTAATTGGATTTTTGTGGTTCTCTCTGAATTGGTACCAGAATCTCTTTCCTAACATGTCTGTGCATAATTTATTTCAGTATTCTCTGCACTTCTGGATTATTTGGAATCCTACTTTTACTTAAGGGAAAGCTGCCACACCCAACACACCCTAAGGGGAACTCTATCGGCAATTTCCCATCTGCTCCATCCTCTTTCTTGGATTAAGACACTGTTTGCAGTCAGCTTCATTTTGCTTCAAGCTTTGCTTGTGTTCTGAGAGTGACAAGGGGTTATCGGGAAGCAGGTAGGAAAGAGGTTAGTCTGAGAGCAGTGGATGAACCTGGAGTTAAGGCAGACCACGTGAACAACAGCTTTTGATCCTGATGAAAAACAGGCATAAGGAAGCAAAAGTGGGAAGGAAAGGGAGAGAACAGGTGAGGGGCAGCAGCCTCAAGCTTGAGGATTGACAAGAAAGCTGGGGTAGGAAGGTGAAAGTATGTAGCAGGTAAGACTAAAAGCAAAACAGACAAACCCAAACTTCTGAATTATTTAGGGATAATGGAATATGGCTCTTTTTACTTTTTTTTTTTTTTTGAGATGGAGTTTTGCTCTTGTTGCCTAAGCTGGAGTGCAATGGCACGATATTGGTTTACCACAACCTCTGCCTCCTGGGTTCAAGTGATTCTCCTGCCTCAGCCTCCCAAGTAGCTGAGATTACAGGCATGTGCCACCACGCTCGGCTAATTTTGTATTTTTAGTAGAGATGGGGTTTTTCCATGTTGGTCAGGCTGGTCTCGAACTCCCAACCTTAGGTGATCTGCCTGCCTTGGCCTCCCACAATTTCTGGCATCACTACAGCCTCCACCTCCCAGGTTCAAGTGGTTCTCCTGTCTCAGCCTCCCGAGTAGCTAGGACTACAGGCATGTGCCATCATGCCCAGATAATTTTTTGTGTTTTTAGTAAGACGGGGTTTCGCCATGTTGGGCAGGCTGGTCTTGAACTCCTGACCTCAGGTGATCTGCTCGCCTCAGCTTCCCAAACTGCTGGGATTACAGGCGTGAGCCACTGTGTCCGGCCCCGCTCTTTTTACTGTCTGCATGTCTTCAGTAACACTTTTTTTTTTTTTTTTTTTGAGAGAGTCTTGCTCTGTCACTCAGGCTGGAGTGCAGTGGCACGATCTTGGCTCACTGCAATCTCCATCTCCCAGGTTCAAGCAATAGTCCAGCCTCAGCCTCCTGATTAGCTGGGATTACAGGCACCCACCAACATGCCTGGATAATTTTTGTATTTTTTTTTTTTTTTTTTTTTTGCAGAGACAGGGTTTCACCTTGGTTGCCAGGGTTGTCTCTAACTCCTGACCTCAGGTGATCCGCCCGCCTCTCAGCATCCCTAAGTGCTGGGATTACAGGTGTGAGCCACCGTGCCCGCCCTTAGTAACAACAGATTTTACACCCTAAGAAGTAGAGGGCCGAGACCAGTCTTCCTAGTTGATGGGCAAGGACACGGTGACTGACAGTTAAGTTGTATGAAGATACATGATTATGTGATAGATGAGGTACCAGAACCCATTTCCACATTCTGCTGCCAAAG
Organism: Papio anubis; assembly: GCF_008728515.1. Taxonomy (NCBI): domain Eukaryota; kingdom Metazoa; phylum Chordata; class Mammalia; order Primates; family Cercopithecidae; genus Papio; species Papio anubis. Next base: position 41,287,507 of record NC_044981.1, on the reverse strand, counting down.
GCACTTTCTGCCCACCCAGTTGCACTGCTTTCCTTGACTGTCATAGAAGTAATTTTTTCCCAAGGATCTTCTTGCCTTTGCAATTGGTTTCAAAGGTCAGACTCCAGCACATACCCAAAAGTAATACAGATTAGAGTTTCTTTTTTTTTGAGATGGAGTCTCGCTCTGTCGCCCAGGCTGGAGTGCAGTGATGTGGTCTTGGCTCACTGCAACCTCTGCCTTTCTGGTTCAAGTAGTTCTCCTGTCTCAGCCTCCTGAGTAGCTGGGACTACAGGTGCACCACGCCTGGCTAATTTTTGTAATTTTAGTAGAGACAGGGTTTCACTATATTGGTCAGGCTGGTCTCAAACTCCTGACCTCAGGTAATCCACCTGCCTCAGCCTTCCAACGTGCTGGGACTACAGGCGTGAGCCACCACACACGGCCTGGGTTTCTTAGAAAGGTCTTTTACCTGCAGCAGTGTAGACAGGCAATTCCTATTACAGAATCCACTTTATACTACGTATGTGCTCCTGCTATTTGTGAATATACTGAAACAGATTTCTCTATATAATTAACAATTTAATTACAAAAGTCTTGGCGCGGTGGCTGACTTCTGTAATCTCAGCAGTTTAGGAAGCCAAGGCAGCCCGATCACCTGAGGTTGGGAGTTTGAGACCAGCCTGACCAACATGGAGAAACCCCATCTCTACTATAAATACAAAATTAGCGGGCATGGTGGCAGGCGCCTGTAATTCCAGCTACTCGGGAGGTTGAAGCAGGAGAATCGCTTGAACCTGGGATGCAGAGGTTGCGATGAGTCGAGATCACGCCATTGCACTGCACACAGCCTGGGCAACAAGAGGGAAACTCTATCTCGGAAAAAATAAAAATAAAAAAATAAAGTCTTTTATCTTTGTTACTACAGAAAGTATCATATTTTTTTTCTCAAGTATAACTCAGGAAAATACTAAGAACCAGGGCATGGAAATGTAAATTACAGCTGTCTGTGCAATTTATCGTGGCAGTCCAGAAGAATTTTATTTTTTGAGACAGGGTCTTGTTCTGTGACCCAGGCTGGAGTCCAGTGGCATGATCATGGCTCACTGCAGCCTTGAACTTGGCTCAAGCAATCCTCTGGCCTCAGCCTCCTGGCCTACACGCATATGCCACCATGCCTGGCTAATTTTTATTTTTTCTGCAGATAGGTCTCACTGTGTTGCCCAGGCTTCTCTTGAACTCCTGGCCTCAAGCACTCCTCCTGCCTCAGACTCCCAAAGCGTTGGGATTACAGGCATGAGCCACATGCCCAGCCCAGAAACATTATAGCATCCCATTTTCTTCTCTCCTGCACTCCAGTCAGTTCCCAAATGTAATGTATATTTGTGTGTTGCTCCCCCTGTATACTGTGAGCCCCTTGAAAGCAGAAAGCATGCCTGAATTATCTGTATATCCCAATGTCTAGCACAGTGTCTGCCAACAGTCAACTGCTCAAGTAATATTGTTGGTTAGTGATTATCATTTTCAGCTGGGTACCCAACAGGTCCTCCTCTGTCTTGGAGAGCACACACAAGGCTGCAAGCAGGGCATGACCCTGAATCCCAGGGCCTAGCCCTTTCAGAACAGCACAGCTAGAGCCCTGCCTGAGCAATGCTGTTCCAGTTCCCCCACACTGTAAAGGTTTATTTTCCCTTACCTTTCCCCCAGTAATTAACTTGGAACTTTCTCTGCATCAGGAAGTGCTAGGGCCCCTTTCCTAGAATGTGTCCTCCCATACACCCAGCTGAGGGCTTTAACCATCCTAAGAGAAGATGCCTGTTTTTCCTCTAGGTATGCCTCCAGGGAATAGAGACAGATCCTAACCTAGCAACCAGATGATCCTTCCTTCCCTTTTTTTTTTTTTTTTTTTGACAGAGTTTCGCTCTTGTTGCCCAGGATGGAGTGCAATGGCGCGATCTTGGCTCACCACAACCCCTGCCTCTCCCCGGGTTCAAGTGATTCCCCTGCCTCAGCCTCCCGAATAGCTGGGATTACAGCCATGCGCCACCACGCCCGGCTAATTTTGAATTTTTAGTAGAGATGGGGTTTCTCCATGTTGGTCAGGCTGGTGTCAAACTCCCAACCTCAGGTGATCCACCCACCTCGGCCTCCCAAAGTGCTGGCATTAGAGCCACCGCACCCGGCTGATCCTTCCTTTTAACTCTTCAATCCTGGGGCACTCCCATTGTAAATGGCCTGAAGAGGGACAAAAATGTCATTCTGGACACACATTTATCCTTAGCAAGAAGAGAAGCTTGACATCAGGGTAACACTGTACATGACATCAGTAGATAGATCGCTTCATATCATTCTGTTAGGTATTTGAGAATGACTTTCTTTGTTGCCTTTTAAAAATCTTTTTAGAGAATGACTTTCTATTTATGTACTGATTACTGCTGAATCTTCATTTCCTACTGCTGTTAGGGCACAGGGGAGAATCTAATTAAACCATAAATGAGTACAAGTGTAGATTCTAGGCCCTAAAGAACAATTTGTTCCCAGAAATACATTTCATCTCTAGAAGCTTCCCTAACAATTTGGGTGGAAAAACACTTGTGAGGGCAGGAATTCAAAAGGGCCTCATGGGGCTGATTTTACACATAAGGTTATAGAGTTATTTTATTTATTACTATTATTATTTTTGAGTCGGAGTCTCACTCTGTCACCCAGGCTGGAGTGCAGTGGTGTGATCTCGGCTCACTGCAAGTTCCGCCTCCCGGGTTCTTGCCATTCTCCTGCATCAGCCTCCCGAGTAGCTGGGACTACAGGCGCCCGCCACCACACCCGGCTAATTTTTTGTATTTTTAGTAGAGACCGGATTTCACCGTGTTAGCCAGGATGGTCTCGATCTCCTGACTTCGTGATCCACACGCCTCGGCCTCCCAAAGTGCTGGGATTACAGGCGTGAGCCACCGTGCCCGGCCAGAGTTATTTTTTAATACAAAATTTGGTCAAATATGTTGAATCCAAAGAGAAACATGTTAATTCTGGACTATGTCTTATGTGAAACCTTTTATCACTTAGCTTTCTCCTTGTCCTTGCAGAAACAAAATAAACACAACAACTGAAGAAAATCTCCTGTAGAGTGAGGCTCACTTACCTGACTTTTCACATGACCCCCACTTTTCCTTCCATAGCTAAGGATCTATGTGACAGGAGTAGGGATGGAGGCCAAAGGTGTACAGGACCAAACCTCCTCACTGACCAGCTTCATTAATTTGTAACTGTTTGGAAAGACCAAACAATTAAAATCCTATCCCTTCCCTAACTGGGGTAAATTGATTTTGGTAACGGTAAATCTATTAAAATAGAATTCCCATTGAACACTTACCCTTCTCCTCTGGGAAAAGCAGCCATTCCTATTTGCAAAATCAAGACAATCACAGTTGCACATTTTCCCAAATCTTTGGCTGTATTGCAATGGTTGTTTCATTTTGTAATCTCCAACTAAACATTTCCTAACCATGGATTAACAATATAGTTACTGACTGGTTTCTTTTAACAGTATTTATCCAACATAACAAAATAAACTGCAATTTGTTATACTTTTTTTTTTTTACAAAACATTTTATAAATATTTTTACAAAATGTATACAAAGCAATTTCAAGTGAGACATACTATACAAATGAAGGTATTTAAGCAAATAAAGCCCACACCACACTGACAGCGAGTGACGCGTCCTCTTTAAGTCAAGTCAGTCTGTAAGGCCTCCCTAATCTAACAGAATCTACTAAATCCTTCAGAGCTAAAATATTTCTTTTTCGTAATTGCCAGATTAAAATTTTGCTTCATCTTTAGGAAGTACTTAAGGACACAGAAAATCAAATGCTTAATAACAAATTCACACTTTTCCACGACAACAGAAAAAAAAAAAAAAGAAAAATGATTTTTGTGACTGAGTACAAATAGTTCTAAAACTTAACTTTGACTAATGAACCTGAAAAACTGAATGCTGGCCATCTGAGGCTGAGCTCTCCTACCCTGCACCAGAGGGGGCTCGACATGCGAGTTATGACCCATGTGCGTAGAACCTAATCACAGGAGTAAAATACATGTCATAATCTTCATTTGTCATTATCTAGAATCCTTCCTCCGTAAAAAGTAAACTTACATACAATGACACAAACATTTACAAGTTTCATTTTGGTAAATTAGGCTCTCCATTTGCTAGACAAGTGTTAGGGCTTAAAAACCCTTTAAGATGGTATATAGAAAAGCTAGGATTGGGACAGCAGGGCAGGATAGGGAAGAAAGAGAGGTGACAAATGTACATGAAGCTTATCTTGTCTCTTGAGAATTCCACTGATTTGCAGTAATTAATATAACTCACTAGCAGCCCACATGAAGGCTTCCAGGGATAAAGTCCCTCAATGAGAAGAATTTGATTAGGAGGGATCATCTTGCTAGGAATTAGGGGAGCATGAGCCCTAAGGGAAGAAAAGCCTATGAAATCATGGAGTTCAGGGCAGGGTGTTACCCCAGGGCTACCCAAACAGAAAGTACCAACTGGCAAAACCAACTTACCTAATATGTTACAATACAGGAAAAAGGGCAAATCTGCAACTTGGACATTGGCACAAATAAGGAAAAAATGGTAACCCTAAAATGGCCCAGATTTTCCAATTTGTATTGGCTAGGGCATGTGGCTGGGGTGAAGGTACGTTGCTATTATGAAGATTGGCCATCTCACAGGGTTTTTTGTGTGTAGTGGGACACAGGGGCACCGGGGGTATAGGTCTTCTGTTGCTGTGTTTTCTAATCAGAAGCCTTCCTTTCCATAACAGGCCAATCTGGAAAAGAAATGCCCAACATGATGACAATGGGGGTCATCCCCATGCTGGCGACAGCCAGAAGCAGATTCTAGCAACACACTAAAGTGAAGACCAGAGGCTGCACCTCCAGAGCCAGGGAGATAAACAGAATAAATGAGAGAGTATGCACACTAAGAAGGAGAGTGAGTGTGCACACACTGTAACAAAAATGACCTCTGGATCCGAGCAGCTCAGATACACGCACATGTGTGTATGTGTGGGAGAAGAGTGCATACAAATACTATCATGTAGCTTTCCCAATGAGAGGAGATAAGTGATGGTTACAATGACATTGAGAATAAAGGTAACAACAGAAATGGGATAACCTGGGGCAGGTATACGAGAAAGGAAAACGGAGAACACTCCCTGACAAGAAATAAAAATAAATAAAGCAATAAGCCATGCTCACTAATATGAACACAGGCCAAACAGAAATCGTGACAGGGCATATCCTTTGGCTCTCAAATGGGAATCCCATGTCTCAGATCTTTCCTTTCAGTGGTGGGCTAGCTGGTTACCTTTGGTTTGTCTGTGTTTTGGTAATGAATTGCTGCCAGGGGTGACCACTGTTCTCAGACAAGAAGCATAAACAAGGCCAAAGTCTCCTTAAAGTTTAAACTGAAAAATTACAACATAATTTTCAAATGAAAGTGCTTTTGATGCTTGGTATTTGTTGTGGGAGAGGGTGCAAAGAGAGGTTAAATGAAACAAAATCCAGCAACAAACAAAAACATACATCATATGTTGACTATATCCAATTATAAAATGCAAAACTTGTTTTTTCTCAATAGTTAACATATATATGCTTTTACATATATACATATTAATATTATAACCTTCATGGCTCTATCCCGGCCTCCCCTGTACACTGTGCCTCTTAACTGGTTTCCATTTTCCTTTATTTAGCCTGGTGAAATTATTTCAAATTTTGCTGCTGTAACTAAGAACAGAACATTCCCTAGATGAAATTCAACATGGATATGCCTAAAAGCATGAGGTTTTGTCCCAGAAGCATCAGAAAAGCACTTGAACCATCGACAGGGAAGCACTGCAATGCCCTGCGTATGTGCTACTGGCTTTTCCACCAGGGCTCCGGTCCCTGGCAGCACAGCCAGCAATTTACTGCTCAAGGATGGCTGAGGGGGAAGAAGCATGTGGTCTTCCCCTCAACAACAACAACAAAACACACACACACACAAACCCAAAATAATAATAATAATAAAAACCCCCAAAACTAAATTTGGAGATGCAGTGGGATATTCTTTAAAAAGTAGCTTCTATCTGTCTCGTTTGATTTTAGTAAGTCTGTTCTTTTCAAATGACTTATGATTGTCAAAATCTTACCAAGGGCCAAGTATACTGTGGTCTCATTGAGTTACGGTGTTTTTAAAAAACAAAACAAATAAACAAAATGACTATAAGCACTTTCATAACACTTGAAATGAGTGGGGCCTATCAGACTGCTTTCTAACAAGGATTAATTTTACTAAAGGATCTCCCTGTAATCACGACAAGTATTGCTCTTAAACAAAGAACAGGATTGAGATTAGAAAGTATAACCTGTGATGAAAGATCAAGCAGGCTGGAGACAGGAGACCATTTCCATTTGCTTTTGCCAGGAAAGAATGTAACTGGTCCGGGGCCGGGGGGGTGCGGTCTCGGGTGGGGTAAGGGGAGGACTGCTGCTATTAACACTCTAAGATACTATTTACAGCTGCTTCTAAAATGGAGTCAGTTTCTACAACACCTTCACTGTGGTCCGGGATGAACTTTTCCAGGCAGTTTTCCTGTGAAGCCATAGGAGAAAAGTTGGGGAAATCTAACTCAACAGAGCCGCTAACCGTGGGGTCACTCTGGGGCTGCCGTCCTGCCTTTTTGAGTTCCAAGATGTTCTTAAATGTGGTTTCCAAGCTCTTCGTCAGCTGGAGATCTGGCTGGGGCTCGCCTGACCCTTTCATGATGTCTGTGTGTAAAACTTCATTCTTTGGAGAATTCCTCAGACTTTTGTCCTGGAAGGAATTGTTACATGTCATCTCCAAGTGCGAATCTGCTAGGATGCTTGAGAGTTTGCTCTCAGTACCGTGATCTGATCTGGATGAGGTTTTCCGGTGCCCTTCAGGGCCGGGAGAGCACTCACTGGCCTTCAGAGGCTCTCTCCGGCTGGCCTTCTCTTCAGACGTGCTCTGGTACTGAACTAAGCCCACTTTGTCAAATTTCAGTGCTCTGCCAAGGCATTCTGTTTTTTTAGAAATGTTTCCTTCTGCAGAGACCACGATGTGATTAGGCACTAGATGAAACTGGTCATGATTCATGGATTCTGTCACACTGGTTTTGGCTCGGTCTCTGCCTTGGGCCTTGGCCGGCGGATGTGGAGAGCTGCTTGCTTTACTGCCATGCTGGTCACTCCGGCCAAACTGTGTCTCATGAGCAGCTTTATCAAGTTTGAAGGAACAACAGAAATCAGCCTGAAAACCCTCTGGAAATGGGAACAAAAAGATCATTAGTGAGTGATTGGGACAGAGTACAGACTATACAGCAGACCTTCAGTGGGTCAGGTGCTGAGGGCAAAGCCAGCCCCACTCACAGAATCGATCTGCTTCACATACAGGAACATGCAGAAGCAGGACCCTGATCCTGAGAGGGCATCCTGTAAAGGCAGCCAAGGCTGTGGAGCCCCAGCTTCCAGATGGGGAGCTTAAACCTCTTGAAAAGGTAGATGCTTGATGACAAATTGGAAAATGTGATGGGCAAAAAGCCTCACTCAGTCCTGATCTCTAAGTATTATTTTATTTATTTATTTTTGAGATGGAGTCTTGCTCTGTTGCCCAGACTGGAGTGCAGTGGTACGATCTTGGCTCACCGCAACCTTTGCCTCCTGGGTTCAAACAATTCTCCTGCCTCAGCCTCCCGAGTAGCTGGGATTACAGGCACCCACCACCATGCGCAGCTAATTTTGGCTTTTTTTTTTTTTTTGAGACGGAGTTTTGCTCTTGTTGCCCAGGCTGGAGTGCAGTGGCGTGATCTCGGCTCACTGCAACCTCTGCCTCCTGTGTTCAAGTGATTTTCCTGCCTCAGCTTCCCGAGTAGCTGGGATTACAGGCGTCTTGCTACCACAACGGACTAATTTTTTTTTGTATTTTATTAGAGGCAGGGTTTCACCATATTGGTCAGGATGGTCTCGAACTCCTGACCTCAGGTGATCCACCTGCCTCGGCCTCCCAGAGTGCTAGGATTACAGGCGTGAGCCACCGCGTCTGGCCTAATTTTGGTATTTTTAGTAAAGATGGGATTTCACCATGTTGGTCAGGCTGGTCTTGAACTCCTGACCTCAGGTGATCCGCCCGCCTTGGTCTCCCAAAGTGATAGGGTTATAGGTGTGAGCCACCGCACCTGGCCTCTAAGTATTATTTTAAATTAGTTTTCAGCTAATGACCTCCTTGAAACCTCCTGAAAACAGAAATTAGGTCCTGGTATCAGCCTGGTTTCCTCCTTAGAGCAGAAGGGCCTGGAATGGGGCTTTGTAGGGAAGGGGGATAGACACCAGAAACAGAAAACCTATCTGTCTTACATACTTTCCGGGTGAAGACAGCTACTTGTCTTTGGGTGAAAGCACTTCAATCCCTTTAGACACATAGGAGAAACCTGGCATCACTTTGCCAAGACCACAAAATGAATAGCCAACACTCATCCAAAATGATATGGAAGGACAATGGGTACGCAGGAGCTGCGTCTGTGAGTGAGCACTGAACTGCACCAGGCTTGAGGAGCCAGAGGATGGCAAAAGAAATGTCCGTGAGAGGCCGGGCGCGGTGGCTCACGCCTGTAATCCCAGCACTTTGGGAGGCCGAGGTGGGCGGATCATGAGGTCAGGAGATCGAGACCATCCTGGCTAACACGGTGAAACCCCGTCTCTACTAAAAATGCAAAAAATTAGCCGGGCGAGGCGGCGGGCGCCTGTAGTCCCAGCTACTCGGGAGGCTGAGGCAGGAGAATGGCGTGAACCCGGGAGGCGGAGCTTGCAGTGAGCCGAGATGGCGCCACTGCACTCCAGCCTGGGCGACTAAGCGAGACTCTGTCTCACAAAAAAAAAAAAAGAAATGTCCGTGAGGATTTAGAACATTGAGGGTCCAGATGGAGGTAGGCAGACTGCTGTTATGCAAGAGTGGAAAAAGTGTTAACGCTGGAAATCATCGAAGTGAAATACAGCTTTGATGACATCTACAAAACAACAAAGAGTATGTATAGTGTGAACATGAATTTGTTCACCAAATTCTAAAATGTGAGTTTTAGGGAATGTAGACTTGAAATCTGAAAAGATGATTCCATCCAACAAACATTGGCTGTGCAGGCCAAAGAGGAGAAGGAAGTAGCTGGGATTACAGGTGTGAGCCACCGTGCCCAGCTCTCCCCAGAATTCACGTTCTACCTTCAAGTTTCTTACTCAAAGTTCACACAGACTCCCAAAGGCCCCATGGTCCCTGAACCATGGCAGGAGCTGTCCGCTACTTTCACTGCAATGTTTCTTACCAGGGTCTACAAGCGCCAGGCGCTTGTCTCGGGATAGGGAAGCTCTTTCCTCCTGGTTGAACATCCTATCGATCATCACCATCTCAGCAGAGGGATTGATTCGCTGAAAGAGAGAGAGGCCAGTCATTTCATAGATCAGTTTTAAAAAATTGTTGTTTTTGGAAAAAATAACTTACACATTGGTACAAAATTCAAAAGATGCTACAGGGCATGTGAAAAGTGAGCCTCCCTTCTTTGCCTCTTCCTGGTGTGCACCCACTACCACCCAGTGCCTCTCCCTGGAGGCATCTGCCTGCCTAGTAGTTTTCAGTACTCTTCTGGAGATATTTCTGACACACATAAGAATATATATGTACTATATATATGTGTGTGTGTATATATATATAAAGAAATATACTTCTTTTTTTTTTTTTGAGACAGAGTCTCGCTCTGCCGCCCAGGCTGGAGTGCAGTGGCGTGATCTTGGCTCACTGCAAGCTCCGCCTCCCGGGTTCATGCCATTCTCCTGCCTCAGCCTCCCGAGTAGCTGGGACTACAGGCGCCCGCCACCTCGCCCGGCTAGTTTTTTTGTATTTTTTAGTAGAGACGGGGTTTCACCGTGTCAGCCAGGATGGTCTCTATCTCCTGACCTCGTGATCCGCCCGTCTCGGCCTCCCAAAGTGCTGGGATTACAGGCTGGAGCCACCGCGCCCGGCCAGAAATATACTTATTTTTGTACCCAAACAGTAGCAACTATATATACTGTTCTGTATTTTTTTCTCCTCTATTTAATAATATATCTTAGAAATCTTTTCGAACCCTTGACCGCAGGTGATCCATCCGCCTTGGCCTCCTAAAGTGCTGGGATTACAGGCATAAGCCACCGCACCTGGCTGAGAACAATTATTACAGACTTTGGCGGCATTATTTTATTTTATTTATTTATTTTTAGACAGTTTCGCTCTGTCACCCAGCCTGGAGTGCAGTGGTGCAATCTCGGCTCTCTGCAACCTCCACCTCCCAGGTTCGACCGATTCTCCTGTCCCAGCCTCTGCAGTAGGTGGCATGACAGGCATGCGCCGCCACGCCTGGCTAATTTTTGTATTTTTACTAGAGACAGGGTTTTGCCACGTTGGCCAGGCTGGTCTCGAACTCCTGACCTCAGGTGATCCAGCCACCTCAGCCTCCCAAAGTGCTGGGATTATAGGCGTGAGCCACTGTGCCTGGTCTGGTGGCATAGTTTTAAGTAAGTAAATATATATATATATATATATTTATTTAAGTAAATATAGACACACAGATACACATTTACTCTATGTTGTATATGTATAGCTCAACCAATCTCCCAAGGTACATTTTCAAAGTTGATATCAAATTGAAAATGAGTTATAAGAGACCATGATAGGCTAAAGCCTATTTGATTTTAGAACTGCTTCTCAAATCTCAGATTTGGTCTTTCTATCATTTCCTGAGGTATCTTATTCTTACTCCTTTCTCTATTTAACTGGCACTTCAGATGAATTGCAGTTTCTATCTGGGATGATGAAAATGTTCTGCAATTAGATAATGGTGATGACTATGTGACCTTGTAAATGTACTAAAAACCATCAAGTTGTACACTTCATTTATTTGTTTATTCATTTTTGAGATGAGTCTCACTGTCACCAGGCTGGAGTGCAGTGGTGCGATCTCAACTCACTGCAACTCTGAACACTGAAATGTTTGTCTTTTCAGTAGAGACGGGTTTCACCATGTTGGCCAGGCTGGTCTCCAACTCCTGACCTCAGGTGATCCATTATTTATTATTATTATTATTATTATTATTATTATTTTATTGAGACAAAGTTTCACTCTTGTTGCCCAGACTGGAGCTCAATGGCATGATCTTGGCTCACCACAACCTCTGCCTTCCGGATTCAAGTGATTCTTCCACCTCAGCTTCCCGAGTAGCTGGGATTACAGGCATGCGCCACCACACCTGGCTCTTTTTGTATTTTTAGTAGAGATGAGGTTTCTCCATGTTGGTCAGGCTGGTCTTGAACTCCCAACCTTAGGTGATCCACCCGCCTCGGCCTCCCAAAGTGCTGGGATTACAGGCATGAACCACCGTGCCTGGCCTAAGTTGTACACTTTAAATGTAAATTTTATGGTATGTCAATGATCTCTCAATTAAAAACAAAACTAATTTTGACATTTGTCACCAGCTTATCTGTTCAGATGTGCCTCCAGTCCTTTCCCCACATCTCTGGGTTGGTGAAAGGCAGTAGACGGCATCAGAGTGTGGACCAGGGGTCAGATGATCCTGGCCTGTATCCAAGCTCTGCTAATGACTGCAAACTTCTTAGCCATCTGTACTCGAGCAAGTTACTTAACCAAAGCCCTGGTTTCCTTATCTGTTAAACAAGAGAATAGTACTGACCCACCAAGTAAAGTACAGCAAATGTTCACTGCTGTTTTTGTAGTAGCAGCTAAGTGTAAGTTTTTCTACAGTGTGAACTATCTGTGTCTTTTACATTATGTTCTATAATCCCTTGAACTTTTTACCTCTGATTTAGTGGCTGTGACCTGTAAAAAACAAATATCAGTAGCATGACTTTTACCATGGCATCTTCTAGGAGCAGGCATCTGTATTTGTTAAGCATAGCTTGGGTCCTTTTTAGGAGCTGAGTGGCAACTGTTTCAAATTCATTGTCCACTTTAAAAAAAGAGAGACAAAGAAATAGTAAGAGACTGTAAATCACTGACTAGGTCTTCTGTTTCTTAAGACTGAAATTCATTGCTCTTCCATTATTCAAACATGGCTTATCTGGGGCAATTTTCTCTTCTTAGATGAGCTGTTCCCTGGCTAAGCATCATCCTTCTACACCGCTTTGCCTCACTGTCCACTGATCATGGAAACTCATTTTATTACTAGCTTTTTTAACTTTAGGAAACCAAAAACATAATTCCTTTGATATCACCTATAAAATAAAACCATATAACAGACTCGCAATAAATATCAATGAGTAGAGAATGATCTACTAGTTTAGATGACCTAAGCCTAATGGTATGAAAAACTAAAATAGCTGAAACAATGAAGTCCAACTGTCTGGACTAGGCAAACCTAAACTGTTGTGGTCATGTGGCTCTATTCTCTGTCTGTTGGTCTCCAAAGATTTGAACACCTTCTAATTCATTCTTCTTCTCAGTCTTCACACCCCTGTGGGTTTTTTTTTGAAGGAGCCTTGCTCTGTTGCTCAGGCTGGAGTGCAATGGCACAATCTTGGCTCACTGCAACCTTCGCCTCCCGGGTTCAGGTGATTCTCCTGCCTCAGCCTCCCGATAGCTGGGATTACAGGCGTGCGCCACCACGCCCCGCTAATTTTTTTGTATTTTTAGTAGAGATGGGGTTTCACCATGTTGGCCAGGATGGTCTCAAACTCCTGACCTCATGATCTTCCCACCTCGGCCTCCCAAAGTGCTGGGATTACAGGCATGAGCAACCACGCCCGGCTCTTTCACACCCCATTTAACGCTGGATCTTGACCCTATTCCTTGGTGTCCTAGGGAAATCCACAGTGGACTCACAGAAACCACTGTGCCCTGAGATTAGAGGTCGCTGCCAGGAGAAGTAAGACTTGTAGCAGCTGAGGAAGGGATTAGAAAAGAGGAGGGCACTGATACAGCCAGGCCTTGGCGGTGGTGGTGGGAAAGAGCACGGCCACGCATCGGGACATGAGGAGTTCCAGGTTTGGGGAAGGGGCCCTTATCTCTAAATTAATTAATTAATTAATTAATTATTTATTAGACAGAGTTTTGCTCTTGTTGCCCAGGCTGGAGTGCAATGACGTGATCTTGGCTCACGGGAACCTCTGCCTCCCGGGTTCAAGTGATTCTCCTGCCTCAGCCTCCCAAGTAGCTGGAATTACATGCACGTGCCACCATGTCTGGCTAATTTTGTATTTTTAATAGAGACAGGTTTCTCCATGTTGGTCAGGCTGGTCTAGAACTCCTGACCTCAAGTGATCCACCCACCTCAGCCTCCCAAAGTGCTGGGATTACAGGTGTGAGACACCGCGGCCGGCATTTTCTTTTTTTTGAGACAGAGTATTGCTCTGTTACCCAGGTTGGAGTGCAGTGGTGCGATCTCCACTCACTGCAACCTCTGCCTTCCAGGTTCAAACGATTCTTCTGCCTCAGCCTCCCAAGTAGCTGGGACTGAAGGCGTGTGCCACCACGCCCAGCTAATTTTTATATTTTTAGTAGAGACAGGGTTTCACCATGTTGGCCAGGCTGGTCTTGAACTCCTGACCTCAGGTATCGGCCTGCCTCGGCCTCCCAAAGTGCTGGGATTACAGATGTGAGCCACCATGCTCAGCCCTTATCTCTCACATTTTTGTCAGTTTCTTGATATGTGGCTAATGCTCTGGACTCATTTTGGAACCTCAGGGAATGCTTTTGGGAACTCAAGTGTCTAATTCATAAAACTACTAGAAACAGTTTGGCCAGGCACAGTGGCTCATGCCTGTAATCCCAGCACTTCCGGAGGCCGAGGTGGGCCGATCACCTGAGGTCAGGAGTTCAAGACCAGCCTGGCCAACATGGTGAAACTCCATCTCTACTAAAAAATACAAAAATTAGCTGGCTGTGATGATGGGTGCCTATAATCTCAGCCACTTGGGAGGCTGAGGCAGGGAGAATCGCTTGAACCTGGGAGGCAGAGGTTGCAGTGAGTTGATGTGCCACTGCACTCCAACCTGGATGACAGAGCGAGACTCCACCTCAAAAAAAAAAAAAAAAACCTTCAGGGTATGCATACTGCCTAAAAGCAAGGACTATGCGAAACCACTGTGTAGAGTGTCTAGTGCAAAGCCATCCCATCTGGAGCCAGCAGTCCATACAAAGCTTGGATTTACTGCCCCTAATTTGTCAATAAAATACTCTGACATTAGGGTAGCCTCCTAACAATTTTTTTTTTTAAAGAGACAGTGTCTCCCTATGTTGCCCAGGCAGGAGTGCAATGGCTATTTACAGGTGTGATCATAGCACACTATAGTCTCAAACTCCTGGGCTCAGGTGATCTTCTTGCTTTAGCCTTCTGAGTAGCTGGGACTACAGGTGTGTGCCCCTATACTTGGCTTCCCTTCAAAAAATATTGAGACGTGTAAGTCACGACCTTAAACAGGGACTGGGAAACTGAGTAAATAGGGAACAAGTTTGGTCTGTGATTAACAACAATCACCTGCCTACCATCTGGGGGTGACATGGCTCTTGCTCTTCTGGGGGGTGTCCATGGGAGGGTTTCCCAGTATCAGAGTAGTGCCTTAGGGTTCCAGCCTGCTTACCTTTTCTCAAGTCTTCTTCAGTGGGCATGGAGCCCTGGCACACGTGGTAGGAGAGCAGTCTCTGCACCGCATCACTTAGTGATCGGAAGTGACTTTTGTCCGGTGTCACAGTGTGGGCTTGGTCCCTCTGCAACTGCTGGAGAATGCTTTACAAGGGAAATGGCCAATGTCAATGTAGAGTCATGTTAGGAAATTAAATCTAGTCATATTTATTTGTACGCAAATAAAATAAGATATATAGGAATAGTACGGCAGTTTTTTCTTCAGTTTTATATTTTTTATACCACAGTGCGTTTATAGCTTAGTTTAGCTCCACAGAGGACTCAGACTATGACCCTGACCTCGAAAGCACAGGTTCCCACCAATCATTTATGTGTTGGCATCCCCATAAACCTTGGCAGTGCCTGACCAGTGGCTAACTAAGCTCATGCTAACATTTCTGTTCTAAACATGGGAGTTTAACAAACCATGCTTTTCCTCAGAGATTCTTTGTCTCTGAAAAGACAAAGAACTATTCTCCTTAAGAAGAGCTAACAGTAGGCTGAAACTACATTCAATATAGTTGAAATGTATATACTACATTTCAATATATTTGTAAGTCCTAATGAAAATAAAGTATAGGCCAGGCACGGTGGCTCACACCTGTAATCCCAGCACTTTGGGAGGCTGAGGTAGGTGGATCACCTGAGGTCAGGAGTTCAAGACCAGCCTGGCCAACATGGTGAAACTCTGTCTCTACAAAAATACAAAAATTAGCCAGGCATGATGGCGGGTGCCTATAATCCCAGCTACTCTGGAGGCTGAGGTGGGAGAATCGCTTGAGCCCAGGAGGTGGAGGCTGTAGTGAGCCGAGATCGTGCCACTGCACTCCAGCCTGGGTGACAGAGCAGAATCTATATACAAAAAAAAAAAAAAAAAAAAAAAAAAAGAAAGAAAAAAAAGAAAAGAAAAGAAAGTATAGAAAAAGATTTTCAAAGTATATATATAAATATATATATATATATATATGTATTTTTTGGGGCAGGGGTCTTGCTGTGGCCCAGGCTGGAGTACAGTGGCTGTCTGACCACTGCAACCTCCACCTCAGGACTCAGCTATCCTCCCAGCCTCCCAAGCTCAACTGGGACTACAAACCCATACCACCACCTAGCTGAACTGAGACAGAGATCTGCTCATGTTGAGCTGATCTCCAAACTGCTGGGTGCAAGCGATCCTCCTGCCTTAGACTCCCAAAGTGCTGAGATTACAGGAGTGAGCCACCATGCCCTACCTCAAAGTACATTTTTAAAAAGGCTAATATGCTCATTATTATAACCTGATTTCTATAGTATATTTATTGAAGGCTAGGGACCCAAAGAAATGTTCAAAATTGATTTGTTATTTCCAAAAGTAACTCACAAAGCTCCTTTAGTTAGCTGTTTTGCAGCAGGCCTTTTTTGTCCTCCCGAATGACTATCCACCTAAAGACAAAACATACCTCTTATTATTCCCTTTTATAGGAAAAAGAATACAGTTATACATAAAGTTCACTACATTTCACATATTTTCAACTACCTATCAAGAACATAGTCTAAGACTATAGAATGTGCCCTGCTGGAAAAAAAAAAAAAAAAAACAGTACACAGAGTCCATGAAGCAAAGTTATACTGTGTTAAGATTGCAGAAAGCTGCATAATCAGTTCCCGAGGACTCAGTTTGCACTTTAAAGCCTGAATCTCTAACTCCTCTCTAAATGCATCATCATCATCATCATCATCATCATCATCATCATTTTTTTTTTTTTTTTTTGAGACAGAGTCTCGCTCTGTCGCCCAGGCTGGAGTGCAGTGGCCGGATCTCAGCTCACTGCAAGCTCCGCCTCCTGGGTTTACGCCATTCTCCTGCCTCAGCCTCCCGAGTAGCTGGGACTACAGGCGCTCGCCATCTCGCCCGGCTAGTTTTTTGTATTTTTTTTAGTAGAGACGGGGTTTCACCGTGTTAGCCAGGATGGTCTCGATCTCCTGACCTCGTGATCTGCCCGTCTCGGCCTCCCAAAGTGCTGGGATTACAGGCTTGAGCCACCGCGCCCGGCCTATCATCATTTTTTTCACAGGGTCCTGCTCTGTCATCCAGGCTAGAGTGTGGTGGTATAATCTCAGCTCACTGCAACTTCTGCTTCCTAGGCTCAAGTGATCCTCCCACCTCAGCCTCCCAAGTAGCTGGGAGTACAGGTATGCACCACCATGCCTGTTAATTTTTTGGTATTTTTTTGTAGAGACAGAGTTTTGCCATATTTCCCAGGCTTGTCTTGAACTCCTGGGCTCAAGTCATCACGCCTGCTCACAGGTGTGAGCCACTGCACTGACCCATGGTTATAGTTTTGAAATTCCACAGACATCTGAAAAGTCAGTAGATACTATCTAATCCATCTTCTCAGTGGTAAGTACAGGGTGCACACACTTTTAAGCTCCTGTTATATATAGTCCAGGTGTGTGATCTAACGAGGCATTTTTTACATCACGTTAAGGAAACAAATATGCCTTATCTCAGAACCTTAGAACTGAACAGATCCTTCACTGTGTATTCCAGGCAGTCCCACACTGTAGCAAGGTTCATTCAACTACTAATTGGTAGGTCTGATGGAGAAGAAACTGTCTTAGTAAGCTGAAAACAAGAAATGTTTCCTTCCTTTTTAGACTACTAATTTGAAATCTTTTAGGTTTAAAAGCCAAAGTTGAAGTTATCAAATGTGCCCTGAAAATATGTACATCTATCATGTATCAAAAAACAAACCAAACAAAAAAAACTAGGCCAGGCGTGGTTGCTTAAGCCTGTAATTCTTAATTCTAGCACTTTGGGAGGCTGAGGTGGGAGAATAGCTTGAGCCCAGGAATTTGAGATCAGCCTGGCCAACATGGCAAAACCTTTTCTCTATAAAAAATATAAAAATATTAGCCAGGCGTGGTGGTGCATGCCTGTAGTCCCAGCTACTCAGGAGGCGGAGGTAGGAGGATCACATGAGCCCAGGCGATCGAGGTTTCAGTGAGCTGTGATCACACCACTGCACTCCAGTCTGGGTGACAGGGCGAGACCCCACCTCAAAACAAAACAAAATAAAACAAAACAGAAAAACTAAAAAAAAAAACAACCCAACTGGACTAGGCAGGGCACAGTGGCTCACACCTATAATCCCAAGTACTTTGGGAGGCCGAGGCAGGTGGATGGCTTGGGCCCAGGAGTTCAAGACAGGTGTGAGCAACATGGCAAAATCCTGTCTCTACAAAAAACACAAAAAAGTAGCTGGGTATTGTCCTAGCTACCCAGAAGACTGAGGCAGGAGGATCACCTGAGCCTGGGAGGTCAAGGCTGCAGTGAGCTGTGATCGCACCAGTGCATGTCAGCCTGGGTGACAGGTGAGACCCTGTCTCAAACGAAAACCAAAAAGTTGGACTTTAAAAAGTGTCAAAGTTGTGCCGGGCGCAGTGGCTCAAGCCTGTAATCCCAGCACTTTGGGAGGCCGAGACGGGCGGATCATGAGGTCAGGAGATCGAGACCATCCTGGCTAACACGGTGAAACCCCGTCTCTACTAAAAAAATACAAAAAACACTCGGGAGGCTGAGGCAGGAGAATGGCGTAAACCCGGGAGGTGGAGCTTGCAGTGAGCCGAGATCCGGCCACTGCACTCCAGCCTGGGCAACAGAGCGAGACTCCGTCTCAAAAAAAAAAAAAAAAAAAGTGTCAAAGTTGGGTCAAAAGACTGTAGGGATGGCCTAATTCCTATACGCCTGGTTACTACTACAGGAAAAAAAAAAAAAAATCCCTCAGCATAACTAAGAAGAACAGATCCACTTTGATACAATGGTGAACGATATTACCCAGTAATAAATGACATTTTTTGAGTGCCTAGTATGTACTAGCTGCTGGTATATTACTAATTCATGAGGAAATGATGGATTAATGAAGCATTGTAAACATGTCAGAAATAGAATAGACATTCATCTCAGAAACAGAAACATAAGGCCCAGCCCACCAGGAAGGTCTTCAACGACCACCCTGTTGTGGGCACACAGGGGACTGGGTGGACTGTCCACACAAAGCTAGCCAGCAATCACAAAGATGATACGACTACATTTCCATTCAATTATGCCAAACATTAGGAAGAGGCTATGCCAATAGTTTTCTACCTGCACAGCTGGATGGCCAGGAGATGATCCAACTACTTTTTCCTGCTGTGGTTGTGCGGTTCCTAAGGACGCAGATATAACTTTGCTTCCAGAATCCTGCCCTATTAGAATTAATACATAAGACAGTGTTCAAAAGAAACAGTAAATTGGGTCCATCATATAACCCTAGAGCCCAAGGGGTACAGACTGTTGAGCATTCTGCAACAGGTTTCTTTATCATGGCTGCTTGCTGTGAAGGAGGAGGGCCGGGTAGTGCATTTACTTACAAGCTCTAAAGGAAGAGGTTATTAAAGCCTATTTAAGTAATGAATAAGTAAAGAGTAATAAATAGAAGCTCTAAATGCTATAGTTTCAAATTAGTTATAGTCTGAAACACAGGCCTCAAGCCAGTATCTGTCAGCACTACAGAATCCCAAAATACAATTTAAGGAAAGGGAGGCCCAAAGAGCCAATGAGGCAATTGACTGGGAATATTCAAGCTTTTTCTCTTTCTTGCCTTTTTTTTTTTTTTTTTTTTAAAGTACTAATCGGATGTTCAAAGTCTTAGAACTGCAGATGTTCAAAACCTTAAGAAAACAGAAGACACAGTCCATAATATTTTCAGTCTGGGTGGAGAATTCCAAACATGTATATAGAGAGCAACATGGGGATAATTACAAAGTCACAAGTACTATAAAATACCTTTTTTTTTTTTGAGACAAGATCTCATTCTGTCGCCCAGGCTGGAGTGCAGTGGCATGATCACAGCTCACTGCAGCCTCGACCTCCCAGGCTCAGATGATCCTCCTGCCTCAGCCTCCTGGGTAGCTAGGACAATGCCCAGCTAGTAGAGATGGGGTTTCACCATGTTGGCCAGGCTGGTCTTGAATTCCTGACCTCATGATCTGCCTGCCTCGGCCTCCCAAAGTGCTGGGATTACGGGTGTGAGCCACTGTGCCTGGCCTGAATTCATTATTTCTAAGAAGCATTTTTTTTTTCCCCACATAATTTAATGTGTCATAATTTAGAGATAAGTGCTTTTTTTTTCTTTTTGGTAGTATGAAAAATGACAGTACATCTTACCATTGATGCCATCTTAGTGGGGGTTTTTTTTTTTTTTGAGACGGAGTCTGGCTCTGTCGCCCAGGCTGGAGTGCAGTGGTGCGATCGCGGCTCACTGCAAGCTCCACCTCCCGGGTTCACGCCATTCTCCTGCCTCAGCCTTCTGAGTAGCTGGGACTACAGGCGCCTGCCACCACGCCCGGCTAATTTTGTTTTGTATTTTTTAGTAGAGACAGGGTTTCACTGTGTTAGCCAGGATGGCCTCGATCTCTGACCTCGTGATCCGCCAGCCTCGGCCTCCCAAAGTGCTGGGATTGGCGTGAGCCACTCAGCCCAGTGGGTTTTGAGATGGAGTCTTGCTCTGTCACCCAGGCTGGAGTGCAGTGGTGCGATCTTGGCTCACTGCAACCTCTGCCTCCTGGGTTCAAGCGATTCTCCTGTCTCAGCCTCCTGAGTAGCTGGGATTACGGGTGTGTGCCACCATGCCTGGCTAAATTTTGTGTTTTTAGTAGAGATGGGGTTTCACCATGTTGGTCAGGCTGGTCTTGAACTCCTGATCTCAGGTGATCCACTCTCCTCGGCCTCCCAAAGTGCTGGGATTACAGGCATGAGACATGGTGCTTGGCCTGATGCTATCTTAGAGTTGATGCAACACAGTATATTATTTGGGCAGAAAGGATACAGAAAGAAAGGAATAATCAGAGTGGAGGCGAGATTAAGCCAGAAAGCTTTCATGCAGAATGAGGGAGAAGAGTGAGAAGAGCATCCGTGGGTGTTGGGAGGACAGGGACAAACTGAGGAAGCTCCTGACCTGGCAGTGCGGTGCTCAAGAGCCCAGGGATCTGTGCTTGCCTCAGGCCGTCTGTGGTCTTGGGAGCAGAAATGGGGGAAGTCTGATTCAGACATTTTTTCTGAGCCTGTGAAACATGACCAAGATGAAAACATTAATTTCATTTCTAAAGCTTTAACAGATTATTTTAAATATCAACCAAGCCTCTTCATGCCTCCCTGGTACTTTCAGGTTAGATTATAAACAAAACAAAAATTTAAAAATTGTATTTTCTTATCCCATCAGGGGAATTGCAAAGTACGTCCTTTAACAATCTGCAGGCACACTGAATTTTCCTGATGCCATTCAGTAGGGATGCTGACTTGACACCAGGTTATTTTCTTGCTTCCGGGACTGCTGTGTTTGTGGTGCTCAGATAAAAAGGCTGCAGCTGGGAATTTCTACCCCCGGTAATCTTATATCCCGCCTGCTAGGATTATGATCCTGACTATCAGCTCCTATGTGGGATCTGCACAGACTCCAAGCACCTGGTCAGGGACCAAGGGCCAACCCCCAATTTTTTGTCACCACTCATTGTTTTGCTGTGTAGATGATGTAAAGTACATTTCCTCACTACCATCTGGTATGTCTCTAGTTTGTGTTGTGTCAACATTAGGTAGCATGCAACTGAGAAATGAAAATCAATTTAATATTAGCCTGAGCAAAATATAATTAGAAAAATTAATCCAATGTTTAAATTGTTGTGTGCTGCTTTTCTATAAATCGGGAAGATGAAATGGATAATGTTTAAGAATTAAGTTCCTTTTAGCTCTTAAAAAAGAAAAACTATTATGTTATCTCTATAACATATTGTTTTTTTTTTTTTTTTTTTTGCCATAGGGTCTCACCATGTTACCAAGGCTGGTCTCAAACTCCTGGGCTCAAGTGATCGTTCCACCCAAGCCTCCCAAGTAGCTAGGATTGTAGGCATGCACCACTGTGCCCAGCCTCTATAATACATTTTAAGTAGAAAGATAAAGGGCTTTTATTTGTTTATTTATTTTGAGATGGAGTCTCACTCTGTCACCCAGGCTGGAGTGCAGTGGCATGATCTCGACTCACTGCAACCTCCATCTCCCAGGTTCAAGCGATTCTCCTGCCTCAGTCTCCTTAGTAGCTGGGATTACAGGTGCGTGCCACCATGTCTGGCTAATTTTTCCAATTTTAGTAGAGATGGAGTTTCACCATAGTGGCTAGGCTGGTCTCCTGACCTCAAGTGATCCGTTCACCCTGGCTTCCCAAAGTGCTGGGATTATAGGTGTGAGCCACCACGCCCAGCCAATAAACGGCTTTTAAATTACCTTCAGTTTTTTTTTTTTTTCTTTTTGAGAGGGAATCTTATTCTGTCGCCAGGCTGTAGTGCAGTGGTGCGATCTCGGCTCACTGCAACCTCCGCCTCCTGAGTTCAAGTGATTCTCCCGCCTCAGCCTCCTGAGTAGTGCGCCACCACACCTGGCTATTTTTTGTATTTTTAGTAGTAGTTTTAGAAACGGGGTTTAGTAGTATTTTTAGAAATGGGGTTTCACCATGTTGGTCAGGATGGTCTCGAACTCCTGACCTTGTTATCAGCCTGCCTCAGCCTCCCAAAGTGCTGGGATTACAGACATGAGCCACCATACCCTGCCTACCCTCAGTTTTTAATCCTCTGTGCCATTACTACTTCAAAGTGCAGTAACTTTTCAGAGTTTTTTTTCTTCAGTTTTTTTTTTTTTTGAGATGGAGTCTCGCTCTGTTGCCCAGGCTGGAGTGCAGTGGCCGGATCTCAGCTCACTGCAAGCTCCGCATCCTGGGTTTACGCCATTCTCCTGCCTCAGCCTCCCGAGTAGCTGGGACTACAGGTGCCCGCCACCTCGCCCAGCTAGTTTTTTGTATTTTTTTAGTAGAGACGGGGTTTCACCGTGTTAGCCAGGATGGTCTCGATCTCCTGACCTCGTGATCTGCCCATCTCGGCCTCCCAAAGTGCTGGGATTACAGGCTTGAGCCACTGCCTGGCTTTTTTAAAAATTGTTTTTATTTTTTTTATTTTTTAAAAGATGGAGTCTTGCTCTGTTACCCAGGCTAGACTGCAGTGGCGCAATCTCGGCTCACTGCAACCTCCACTACCCAGGTTCAAGTGATTCTCCTGCCTCAGTCTCCCGGGTGGCTGGGATTACAGGCGCCCACCACCATGCCCGGCTAATTTTTGTACTTTTAGTAGAGATGGGGTTTCACTGTGTTGGCCAAGCTGGTCTCCAAGTCCTGACCTGAGGTGATCTGCCCACCTCAGTCTCCCAAAGTGTTGGGATTACAGGCGTGAGCCACTGCACCTGCCCTCTTCAGTTTTATATTATTTATACTATCAGTGGATTTAGAGTTTAGTCTAACCATCTGCACAGTCACAGACTTAACCATCACAGACTTAACTATGACCTTGGCCTTAGCAAAATGTTCCCACCAACCATTCACATGTAAGTGCTCACACAGACCTTGGCAATGCCTGACCAATTGACAAACTAAGCTTATTTATTTATTTATTTATTTATTTATTTATTTATTGAGACAGGGTCTCACTCTGTGCCACCCAGGCTGGAGTGCACTGGTGTGATCTTGGCTCACTGCAACCTCTGCCTCCCAGGTTCAAGCGATTCTCTTGCTTCAGCCTCCCGAGTAGCTGGGACTACAGGTCTGACCATGCCTGGCTAATTTTTGTATTTTTTGGTAGAGACAAGACTTAACCATGTTGCCCAGGCTGGTCCTGAACTCCTGACCTCAAGTGATCCACCTGCCTTGGCCTCCCAAAGTGCTGGGAATATAGGCGTGAGCCACTGCATCCAGCCCGACAAACTAATGTTAACATTTCTGTTCTAGGCCAGGCACAGTGGCTCACGCCTGTAATCCCAGCACTTTGGTAGGCTGAGGTGGGCGGATCACAAGGTCAGGAGATCGAGACCATCCTGGCTCACATGGTGAAACCCCGTCTCTACTAAAAATACAAAAAATTAGCCGGGCGCGGTCGTGGGTGCCTGTAGTCCCAGCTACTTGGGAGGCTGAGGCAGGAGAATGGCGTGAACCCAGGAGGCGGAGCTTGCAGTGAGCTGAGATGGTGCCACTGCACTCCAGCCTGGGCAACAGAGCAAGATTCTGTCTCAAAAAAAAAAAAAAAAAAAAAAAAAGATTCTGTTCTAAACAATTAATTATTTGTTTCTCTTTTGTAATATAAAAATGAAAAGGAGGCCAGATGTGGTGACTCATGCCGGTAATCCTGACACTTTAGGAGGCTGAGGTGGGAGGATCACTTGAGCCCAGGAAATTGAGATCAGTCTGGGCAACATAGGGAGACCTCATCTCTACAAAATTAGAAACTTAGCTGGAAGTGGTGGCACATGCCTGTGGTCTCAGCTACTTGCGGGGGCTGATGTGGGAGGACGGCTTGAGCCCAGGAGGTTGAGGCTGAAGTGCAGTGATGAAGCCACTGTACTCCAGCCCAGGTGACAGAAGGTTATTAAAGAGGTGGACATGGTCACCTTTTTCATTCTTCCACTAGCAGGGAAGGGCGCGAACCTAAACTATTCCAGGTAGACAGGCAATGAATTATTAGGAAGAAACCCATGAGGGGAAGGGTCAATGTGAAAATCTTCCAGTTTTACAGCATGTCCCCTACAAGGTGACCTCATGATGTCCTACTGTAGTATGGGAAGTCCCCCATATGGTGGGGAACTTCCCATACTACAGTAGGCTTGAGCCACGAAGCCCAGCTGTGAGTACCAGCTTTATAATTAATTGTTTTGTCATTGTTGTTTGTTTTGAGACAGGGTCTCACTCTATGGCAATCCCGGGTCACTGCAACCTCTGCATCCTGGGCTCAAGGGATCCTCCCACCTCAGTCCGAGTAGCTGGGACTACAGGTGCATGCCACCAAGCCTGGCTAGTTTTTGTGTTTTTTTAGAGATGGGGTTTTACCATGTTGCCCAGGCTGATCTCAAACTCCTGAGCTCAAGCAATCCACCTGCCTCGGCCTCCTAAAGTGCTGGGGTTATAGGCGTGAGCCACTGTGCCCGGCTAAGGTTCAAGCAATTTTCTGCTTCAGCCTCCCAAGTAGCTGGGATTACAGGTGCCCGCCACCACACCTGGCTAATTTTTGTATTTTTAGTAGAGACAGGGTTTCACCATGTTGGTCAGGATGGTCTCGAACTCCTGACCTCGTGATCCACCTGCATCGGCCTCCCAGAGTGCTGGGATTACAGGTGTGAGTCACCACGCCTGGCCAATGCCTGGCTAATTTTTAAATTTTTTGTAGAGACGAGGTCTTCCTATGTTGCCCAGGCTGGTCTCGAACTCCTGGGCTCAAGAGATCCTACTACCTCGGCCTCCCAAAGTGCTGGGATTACAGGCGTGAGCCACCATGTGTGGCCAAAAATCAATTATTTTAATGTATCACATCAATAAGCTAAAGAAGAAAAATCCCATGATAATATCAACAGATGCAGAAAAAGTATTTGACAAAAAGCAACACCCATTCATGAAAAAAACTCTCAGCAAACTAGGAGGGGAACTTTCTCAATTTGATAAACATCTACAAAGAACCTACAGCGAATTCATGCTTTTTAAAAAGGTTTTGAGAGGTTTATTCATTGTTTTTTCTTTTCCCTGAGACAGGGTATCTGTTGCCATGGCTGCAGTGTAGTGATGCGATCTTAGCTCACTGCAACCTCTGCCTCCCAGGCTCAAGTGATTCTCCCACCTCAGCCTTCTGAGTAGCTGGGACTATAGGTATGTGCCACTGTACCTGGCTAATTTTTCTATTTTCAGTAGGGATGGATTTTCGCCACGTTGGCCAGTCTGGTCTGAAGTGATCCGCCCACCTCAGCCCCTCTAAGTGCTGAGATTAAATGCATAAGCCACCAAGTGTAATTCATATTTAATGGCAAAAAACTTAAAGCTTTACTGCTAAGATCAATAATAAGGCAAGGATGACCCTCTTTTCACAGGTTTTCAACATGTTATTGAAAGATGTAGCTAATGCAATAAGATAGAAAAGACAATATACAACATGGTGTTACTTCCCAGAGGGCAGATAAGAGCTAAAGTCCAGGGAAGAAGCACCTGCTACACACCCTCTAAAAGTGCCAAGCCTAACAGTAAAGCAGGTTGTCTACTTAGAGGGGTGCGTTTTTATACTTTGGCCCTGAGGGGCACTTTTTCCTAATTTGTACAAAGGCTCCAGATTGAGCAGCAGAGGCCCTGGAAGACTACTTCCTTGTGCCACCCAGAAGACTACCCCTCCAGTCATGGTTTACTCAACCACAAGTGGCCTAATCAGACTCTCTGGAGAATCTGGAATGGGGGTAAGGGATGGATATCAAGAGGTAGCGGTTCTCAAATTCAGGTTGCGTCAAGATCACCTGGAGAATTTCTTGGTTCCATCCATAAAGATCAATTCAGAAATCTAATGTGGGGCTTAGGAATCTATAACTTTTTATTTTATTTATTTATTCATTTTTTATTTTAGATTTTTGAGCTGGAGTCTTGCTCTGTTGCCAAGGCTGGAGTGCAATGGCGCAATCTAGGCTCACTGCTAACCTCTGCCTCCTGGGTTCAAGCGATTCTCCTGCCTCAGCCTCCTGAGTAGCTGGGATTACAGCCACCACGTCCGGCTAATTTTTGTATTTTTAGTAGAGACGGGGTTTCACCATGTTGGTCAGGCTGGTCTCGACCTTCTGACCTCGTGATCTGCCTGCCTTGGCCTCTGAAAGTGCTGGGATTACAGGTGTGAACCATGACGCCTGGCCTAGGAATCTATAACCTTTTTTTCTGAGGCAGAGTCTCACTCTGTTGCCCAGGCTGGAGTGCAGTGACACAATCTTGGCTCACTTGTGCAAGCTCCGCCTCCCGGGTTCACGCCATTATCCTGCCTCAGCCTTCCAAGTAGCTGGGACTATACAGGTGCCTGCCACCACGCCTGGCTAATTTTTTTTTTTTTTTTTGTATTTTTAGTAGAGGCAGGGTTTCAACGTGTTAGCCAGGATGGTCTCCATCTCCTGACCTCGTGATCCGCCCACCTTGGCCTCCCAAAGTGCTGGGATTACAGGCGTGAGCCACCGCGCCCGGCCAGGAATCTATAACTTTTTAAAGCTTTCCATTTGATTCTGATGTATTAAGTACTGGAAACCAGTGCACTTGCCAGTGGCTGTTAAATGCTTGGTTTGGAATAATGTAAAGATAGCCTGGGGCAATCATTTTAGTCCAGGAGAACAAAGAGAAAGAACAATGAAGTAGAGATAAGAGGCCATGCTGTTGGGCCGGCACCGTGGTTCACGCCTGTAATCCCAACACTTTGGGAGGCCGAAGCTGGTGGATCACAAGGTCAGGAGTTCAAGCAGCCTGACCAACATGGTGAAATCCCGTCTCTACTAAAAATACAAAAAAATTAGCCAGGCGTGGTGGTGTGCACCTGTAATCCCAGCTACTCAGGAGGCTGTGGCAGGAGAATCGCTTGAATCTGGGAGTTGGAGGTTGCAGTGAGCCGAGATTGCACCATTGCACTCCAGCCTGGGTGACGACTGAAACTCCATTTCAAAACAAAAACAAAAAAACACCCAAAAAACAAAAAACAGAGAAGACAGCCGAAGGATACCAAACATTCTTTATCCTCAAGTTTACCATCCAAGAAACACACAGGCTCACAGAAACATGATAGATCAGTGTGCTATAATTGTGGTGCCCAGACTCAACTGGAATCCAACCCCACACCTGTCCGGTAATCCTTTTTTTCCCTTAGTCAGCTCTTTTGAATGCTATTTCATTATAAGCAAACCTATACGCTAGATGAGAACTTTCTGCCGCGAAAGCTACAGTCTTACCCTTTCCCACCTTCTCTTGTTACAATAGAAGAGGTGTCCCTCCTCTGTCTACAAAGAATCCTAGCAGTGCTCTAGAATGAATGTCTTTCTCTTATCAGCTGTGAAAAAAGCTCATCTTTCACTACAAAAATAATTCCCTTAATCCCACACATCCTCATAGCTATTGCTCTTCAGTTATCTTCATTTATCTGACAGCTGTCTGTGCTCATGAGCACACCTCCTGCTCTCTCCTCAGTCTGTTGCAATCTGGCTTCTGCACCTACCGTTCCACAGAAACAAGTCATACCAACCAGCAGCCTCCCAGTTGTTAAATCTATCAGAACGCCCACTCCTTCCCTTCCTTCTCAGTGTGCATCACTCTGTGGATCTTCTTTCCTGCCTGCAACATCCTCTTTTCTTAGCTTAAATGTTGAGGTGCTGTGGGGTTCTCTTCTGGCTATTTTCTTCTCTATTTATATGCTCTCCTTGGTCTATTTCCTCCACTCCCATTGCTTCAGTTGAAATTTATATGCTGGCTGGGTGCGGTCGCTCACGCCTGTAATCCCAGCACTTTGGGAGGCTGAGGCGGGTGGATCACAAGGTCAGGAGTTCGAGACCAGTGTGACCAACATGATGAAACCCCGTCTCTACTAAAAATACAAAAAAAAAAAATTAGCCGGGTGTGGTGACGCGTGCCTGTAATCCCAGCTACTCAGGAGGCTGAGGCAGGAGAATCACTTGAACCAGGCAGGAGGAGGTTGCAGTGAGCTGAGATCGTGCTACTGCACTCCAGCCTGGGCGACAGACTGAGACTCAGTCTCTTTTTTTTTTTTTTTTTTTTTTTGAGACGGAGTCTCGCTCTGTCGCCCAGGCTGGAGTGCAGTGGCCGGATCTCAGCTGACTGCAAGCTCCGCCTCTGGGGTTCACGCCATTCTCCTGCCTCAGCCTCCCGAGTAGCTGGGACTACAGGCGCCCGCCACATCGCCCGGCTAGTTTTTTGTATTTTTTTTAGTAGAGAGGGGGTTTCACCGTGTTAGCCAGGATGGTCTCGATCTCCTGACCTCGTGATCCGCCCGTCTCGGCCTCCCAAAGTGCTGGGATTACAGGCTTGAGCCACCGCGCCCGGCCTGAGACTTAGTCTCAAAAAAAAAAAAGAAAAAGAAAAAGAAATTTATATGCTGATCAATCCCAATCCCATTTCAGCTCATATTTCAGTGTTAAGCTTCAGTATATACAGCCGTGTATCATATAATTTGGTTGTCCTACAGGTACCTCACACTAGACAAACATACCCTAAACTAAACTCAGTAACTTCCCTTCAAATCCAAATCTCTCCCCATTTCTCCAACTCAGTGAACCTGTGTGTCATTGTCAGAAATCTGTAAGTCATCCTTATTCTTCCACTCTGCCCAACCAATCACAAGTTCTATCTAACCTAGTTGTCTCAGATCCATTCATCTCTCGCCATCTTTCCTACACTGCTAGTGTAGGTCTACTTCATGCTTAGATTACAACACTGGCTCTTAACATGGCATCCAAGACCTGCATGGTTTGTGCTCACCTTTCCTACCAAACACCTTAGTTGCCTCACCTGAACGTGTTTTCCTTTCCCCACAGCACCATGGTCTCTTTTCTCTCTAGGCTCTGCACTTGCTGTTTCTATTTCACGGACCATTCTTCACCCAGATCCTCTCTGCCTGGGTAACTCTCAGAGAACACCACCTCAAGGAAACCTTCCCTGACCACCCCAACTGGGTTAGAGGCTCCTTTTCGGAGTCCACACTCTGGACTACTCCTAGCAGCATACTTAAAATATTGTGTTGCACGTCTGTAATCCCAGCACTTCGGGAGGCTGAGGCGGGCAGATCACAAGGTGAGGAATTCAAGACCAGCCTGGCTCACACGGTGAAACCCCATCTCTACTAAAAATACAAAAAATTAGCCGGTCGTGGTGGCGGGCGCCTGTAGTCCCAGCTATTCCGGAGGCTGAGGCAGAAGCATGGCGTGAACCTGAGAGGCGGAGCTTGCAGTGAGCCGAGATTGCGCCACTGCACTCCAGCCTGTGTGACAGAGTGAGACTCCACTAAAAAAAACAAAACCAAAACCAAAAACGTAACTGTGTTGTGACGGTTGGCCTAACTATCTGTCTGGGATACACTGTTATATATCTGGGGCTGGCATGTGGTAGGTACTCAAATACTGTTGGGTGAATGAATCAATGAAGAAAACATTTAACAAAGTAAGTGGTTATGTACCTAGTGGGGTGTACAAATAAAAAGTATAATAGGCAGGAAGAGATCAGTGAAGGGACTGAAAAACCTTCATTTTTTCTAGGGGCTTTGGGTGGGGCCCTGAAGGAGGGGAAGAATTTAAACAGGGAAGGAAAGGACATTCAATGTATACCCATCAATAAAGGCCTGAACACACAATGAGTCTGGCCTATTCATGGGAAAAACAGGGACCAGCCTGGTGGAAGTTGAGGGTTTCTAACTAGAGAACCTTGACTGCCAGGTCGGAGATTTGTGCTTTCTCCAGTGGGAATGAGAAGCTCCCTGATGATTTGGTTCAAATATTTCAGGAGAATTAATGCGGAAATCTGCCTTCTTTTTTTTTTTTTTTTTGAGATGGAGTCTCGCTCTGTCACCCAGGTTGGAGTGCGGTGGCCGGATCTCTGCTCACTGCAAGCTCCGCCTCCCGGGTTTACGCCATTCTCCTGGCTCAGCCTCCCGAGTAGCTGGGACTACAGGCGCTCGCCACCTCGCCCGGCTAGTTTTTTGTACTTTTTAGTAGAGACGGGACGGGGTTTCACCGTGTTAGCCAGGATGGTCTCGATCTCCTGACCTCGTGATCCGCCCGTCTCGGCCTCCCAAAGTGCTGGCATTACAGGCTTGAGCCACCGCGCCCGGCCGGAAATCTGCCTTCTTTAGGAAGAGGACGAAGGCAGATTGATCACCTAGACAATTGTTGCAGCTGTCTAATTAGGAGGCGTTAGGGTTGCAATGGGCTTTGGAAATCAGGTAGCATAGTGCTTCTCTATCCTGGCTGCACTTTAAAATCACCTGGGGAGCTTTTGAAAAATGCTGATGCCTAAAGCCCTTTCTCTAGACTATTTAAGTCAGAATTTATGTGGGTGAGGCTCAGGCATCCATAGTTTTAAAAAGCTCCCCAGGTAATTCTATTGCACAGCTAGAGTTCCTCATTTTAGAAAAGACAAAACTAGGGCTCAGATAGTTTAAGATACAAGCTTAGCTCAGAAACCACTTGCTGGCAGGGTGGGACCTATGACTGAGCTGGGACTGCTGATTCACCTCCTGTTTTTCTGTCATATTCTAGTCTCTCTTAAAGTCTACCTTAAGGTATGGATGTAGAAAAGGAGAAAAATGGGAAGCAGTGTGGTATAGATAACTAACAGGTAAAGTTTGCCTTTATGAGCAATTTGTCCAAGGTCTGAACCCCCATCTTCTCTGCTGTAACGTGGGAACAATAATGCTACATGTAGCTCCAACATAATTAGAAATAGTGTGTGGAGCCCCAGCACTGTCCTTGTTGTTGTTAATAATATGATTAGTATTTTCATTGTTATTAGAGAGAATGGATAGGACACATTTTCAAATAATTTATTGGATTTGGTAATTCATTAACGGAAGAAGAAAACAAGAACATCTAGTTTTAAGTCCAGATGTCTGAAAATACAATGGTTCCACATAAGGTAGGCAGGCTGAGCTACAGGGGGGATAGGGAAGTAGGGAGGGGCAGAGCGGGACTAGAAACTTCAGTAAAAATTCAGAGTGATTGGCAGGGCGGCGTGGCTCACGCCTGTAATCCCAGCATTTTGGGAGGGTGAGATGGGAGGATCACAAGGTCAGGAGTTCAAGACCAGCCTGGCCAATATGGTGAAACCCCGTCGCTACTAAAAAATACAAAAATTAGCCTGTGGTCCCAGCTACTCAGGAGGCTGAGGCAGGAGAATTGCTTGAACCCAGGAGGCAGAGGTTGCAGTGAGCCAAGATAGTGCCACTACACTCCAGCCTGGCGACAAAGTGAGACTCCGTCTCAAAAAAAAAAAAAAAAAAAAAATTCAGAATGATCATTCAGGCACTCTCACATTCAAAGCATGGTAGCTACTATAGGTGATAAGGGCTCAGCTGCTCTCAATTTTTTTTTTTTTTTTTTTTTTTAAAAGATGGAGTCTTGCTCTTTCCCCTAGGCTGGAGTACACTGGTGCAATCTCGGCCCACTGCAACTTCTGCCTCCTGGGTTCAAGCTATCTTGTGCCTCAGCCTCCCGAGTAGCTGGTATTATACAGGCATGCCCCACCATACCTGGCTAATTTTTGTATTTTTAGTAGAGATGAGGTTTCACCATGCTAGCCAGGCTGGTCTTGAACTCCTGACCTCAAGTGATCCGCCTGCCTCGGCCTCCCAAAGTGCTGGGATTACAGGTATGAGCCACTGTGCCCTGCCTGCTCTTAATAAATTTTGAACCTACGAAATCCTTTAGTGATCCAAAGAGATTTGGGGCTAGGTGCGATCTCTACTAAAAATACAAAAATTAGCCAGACATGGTGGTGGGTGCCTGAAATCCCAGCTACTAGGGGGTGCTGAGGCAGGAGAATCACTTGAACTGGGAGGTGGAGGTTGGAGTAAACTGAGATTGCACCACTGCATGCCAGCCTGGGCGCCAAAGCAAGACTCCATCTCAAAAAACAAAAACAAAACAAAAATAAAGAGATTTGTCTGACTGTTGTGGCTCGTGCCTGTAATCCCACCTATTTGGAAGGCTGAGGTGGAAGGATCACTTGAGCCCAGGAGTTCATCTTGGACAACAAAGCAAGACCCCATCTCTAATAAATAAATGATGGAGAGATTTGGACCTATACTAATTTGTTTACTTTTGTTTGATAGATTATTTTAAATTGTCTCCTTAGTAATTGACTTTTGAATTTTAATCCATTTACAAGAAAGTGTAAATCCTATAAATTACTCTCTGCACAAAGAGACTTAGTTCACAGGCTCCTTCGAGAATGGCGGATTCCAGGTTTGAGGCAAGGTAATCTAAGGCAGTCCTACAGTGTCTTGTGACACAAAGCAAGGACGTGTTCAGAGGAGGTGAAAACATGTCAAAAGTATAGGAGCCAGCTCAAACAGGCTTCTATTGATCAAATTTGGGATAATTAAAGCATCAAAAAGAATGAGGAATGCAATAAATTACAATATATTAAATACAGAAAGAATACACTAAATACAGAAAGAATACATGATCTCTTAGAGATAAGTGCTAAAATATGACAGATGAACTGATATGATGGGTGAGCTTCAAAATCATACCAGGCAGGCGCAAAGGCAGTGGGGGTGTGGATGAAACAAGAGCAGCCATGAGTGGTAAATACTCAAGCTGAGGGAGCATGGGGGCTTGTGACAGTGCTTTGTCTACTTTGTGTTTAAAATTCCTCATAATAAAAAGTTCTAAAAAACAAACATAAAAAATCCTGGGCCAGGCCTGGTAGGTCACATCTATAATCCCAGCACTTTAGGAGGCTGAGGTGGGAAGATCGCTTGACCCCAGGAGTTAGAGCCAGCCTGGGTAACATAGCAAGACCCTGACTCTATTTTTTAAAATAATAATAATAATTTAAAAAATTCTAACAACACGGTAATGATCCCTATGAGTTCACAGTGCTACTCAAAAAAAAATGGGAAGGAGAGGAAGAAAAAGCTCTTTTTTTTTTGAGACAGGGTCTTACTCTGTTGCCCAGGCTGGAGTGCTGGAGTATAGTGGCACGATCTCGGCTCACTGTAACCTCCGCCTCCTAAGTTCAAGTGATTCTCCTGCCTCAGCCTCCCGAGCAGCTGGGACTACAGGCACATACCACCACATCTGGCTAATTTTTGTAGTTTTAGTAGAGACGGGGTTTTGCCATGTTGACCAGGCTGGTCTTGAACTCCTGACCTCAGGTAATCCGTTATTTATTTATTTTTTTGAGACACAGTCTCGCTCTGTCACCCAGGCTGGAGTACAGTGGCGCAATCTCAGCTCACTGCAACCTCTGCCTCCCAGGTTCAAGTGATTCTCTTGCCTCAGCCTCCCAAGTAGCTGGGATTATAGGTATGTGCCACCACACCCAGATAATTTTTGTATTTTTAGTAGAGATGGGGTTTCGCCATGTTGGCCTGGCAGGTCTCAAACTCCTGACCTCAAGTGATCTGCCTGCCTCTGCCTCCCAAAGTGCAGGGATTACAGATGTGAGCCACTGTGCCTGGCCAAAAAAGCTCTTCTTTCTGGAAAAATCCCAGGCAATAAATATAGATAGGATACTACAATTATAAAATCATCATTTTGTGACTATCAATATAATATTCAGGTGAGGGGCATCAAAGGGTGAGAGGCTGAGAAACAGAATAGTCACATGGTCTCAAAGCACTATCCTGGAGATCATTTCCTCTTAGGAAGGGAACAAGACACCTTTGAGACCCTTGTGGAGAAATCTGGGAGAAGCCACTTAACCAAGTGCCCACACTCAGCATCACCACGAATGCGACAAACCAACATGTGTCTTGCCCAAACCATTTAGCCTGATGAAGTCGAGTCATGAGAAAACGTAATTCCAGTCTGACAAGTCCAGTCAGACAAGGCCACTCTAGAAGATAACTGAACAGGGGCCGCACGGTGGCTCACGCCTGTAATCCCAGCACTTTGGGAGGCCAAGGCGGGCGGATCACGAGGTCAGGAGACCATCCTGGCTAACACGGTGAAACCCTGTCTCTATTAAAAATACAAAAAATTAGCCGGGCATGGTGGCGGGCGCCTGTAGTCCCAGCTACTTGGGAGACTGAGGCAAGAGAATGGCGTGAACCTGAGAGGCGGAGCTTGCAGTGAGCCGAGATCGCGCCACTGCACTCCAGCTTGGGTGACAGAGCAAGACTCCGTCTCAAAAAAAAAAAAAAAAAAAAAAAAAAAGACAACTGATCAGGACTGTTACAGACTAAAGAGATGTGATAACTACATGAAATCAGTGCTCTCTGGATTCTAAAGTGAAAAACTGTTTTTGTAAAGGGTGTTACTGGGCCAAATGGAAGAAATTTGATATAATTGTATTAAAAGGTCCTTGTTCCTAGGAGACATCTGCTGAAGTATTTAGGGATTAAAAAGTTGTGACGTTTGCAGAGTACTTTCAAATGGTTAAGAGAAAAAAGTATATAAATAAAGTATAAATGTGTGTGTGTACATACACATAGAGAGCGACTACAGACATTTAGCACCAATAAAGCAAATACTGCAAAACAGAAATGACTGCTGATACCACGTGAATGTATTCACTGTACTCTTCCAACTTGTCCATGGGTTTGAAAGTTTTCCCAATACAAAGTGAGCAAGGAACTTAAGCTCACACCATAAAAGCTGGTTTCACTGGTTGCCTAATGGCAAGTCGGTGGCTGGGGAACGAGACTAGGAGGGAAACTCTTCATTGTAGTATACATCTTTCTGTACCATTTGAGTTTTCTTTCTGTTTTGAGATGGAGTCTGGCTCTGTCACCCAGGCTGGATAGCAGCGGTTTAGTCTCGGCTCACTGCAACCTCCGCTTCCCAGGTTCAAGCAATTCTCCTGTCTCAGCCTCCAGAGTAGTTGGGACTACAGGTGCCTGCCACCACATCCGGCTAATTTTTGGATATTTAGTAGAGAGAGGGTTTCACCTTGTTGGTCAGGCTGGTCTTGAAATCCTGACCTCAGGTGATCTACCTGCTTTGGCCTCCCAAAGTGCTGGGATTACAGACGTGAGCCACCATGCCCGGCCCCATTTGATTTTTGGAACCAAGTTAATGTATTATCTATATTAAAAACAATATTATATTTATGTTTATATTTAAAAACATAGTTATCTCTAACATTAACCATTTATAGTATCAAAACCCACTGAATTACATTTCCACAAACATACAAACACCAAAAGCCTTTGGTAATTATATTTCTGTTTGTTACAACATTCTATAAAGTAATTTATATAGAAATATGACACAGAAAAACTGGGTGTGGTGGCTTACACCTGTAACCCTAGCACTTTGGAAGGCTGAGGTGGGCAGATCACCTGAGGTCAGGAGTTTGAGATCAGCCTGGCCAACATGGTGAAACTCTGTCTCTACTAAAAATACAAAAAAATTAGCCAGGCATGGTGGCACACACCTGTAGTCCCAGCTACTTGTGAGGCTGAGGCAGGAGAATTGCTTGAACCCAGGAGGCGGAGGCTGCAGTGAGGCGAGATAGTGTCACTGCACTCTAGCCTGGGTGACAGAGCTAGACTCCATCTCAAAAAAAAAAAAAAAAAAAAAAAGAGAAAAAGAAAAGAAATATTACATAGAAACTACACAGAGGACCGGGCACAGTGTCTCATGCCTGTAATCCCAGCACTCTGGGAGGCCGAGATGGGTGGATCACTAGGTCAGGAGTTCGAGACCAGCCTGACCAACATGGTGAAACCCTGTCTCTACTAAAAATACAAAAATTAGCTGGGTGTGGTGGTGTGCGCCTGTAAGCTCAGCTACTCAGGAGCCTGAGGCAAGAGAACTGCTTGAACCTGGGAGGCGGAGGTTGCAGTGAGCCGAGATTGCAGCACTGCACTCCAGCCTGGGCAACAGAGCGAGACTCCATCTCAAAAAAAAAAAAAAAGAAAAGAAACTACACAGAAACACAGAAAGAAAAGAATTTCTGTGTTTCTGGGTGTCCCGGGAATTTAAATGGTAGCTGACCTAAATACTACTATTTCAACTAATTCTGTACCCAAGGCTATGTTCCTTAATTTTAATAAACCTGGGGTTTCACTTGTTCCTGAAAACTTATAAGCAGAAACACACTTGAACACTTGAAATAGTGCAACTGACCTAGTTCCCAATGCTTTTTGGCATAAAAAGTCAGCTGCTTTGAAGCTGCTAGTGTAGGCTTCTTTTTACCTTTGAATAACTGAAACTTTTGGGAGTCAGAGAGAAAGAGGTGTTTTTCTCCCCCTGCCTTTGAAGCATTATTTATTATATAGTAAAGAAGAAAAGGAAATGACCATGCTATGGATGATTGCTTAATTAATTATAATAAACATAAAGCTGATCAATACATACAAATATAAAATGATCCTCAAGTTCTATCATTAAGTGAAAATGTCTATGGCGTGTTGCAGATAAGTATGTGTATGCACTGTGTGTGCTTGTCTATGTAGAGGATAGCTCTGGGGGAATACAAAGAACCTACAAACAGTGAGCCTTCTGGAAGGAAACTGCAGGTTGGGGAAAGACTTGCTTTTCACTCTAAACTACTTTGGAACTGTTTTACATTCTTACTAATTAATTGCACGTTTTTTGTTTCTTTATGTTTGTTTGTTTGTTTTCTGAGACGGGGTCTCGCTCTGTCACCCAGGCTATAGTGCAGTGGTGCAATCACCCTCACTGCAGCCTTGACCTTCCCGGTCTCAGATGGTCCACCTCAGCCTCCCAAGTAGCTGGGACTACAGGTGCACACTACCACGCCCACCTAATTTTTGTATTTTTTGTAGAGACAGTGTTTCACCATGTTACCCAGGCTGGTCTGGAGCTCCTGAGCTCATGCAATCTGCCCCCCTCGCTTGCTGGGAAGTGCTGGGATTACAGGCATGAGCCACTGCAACCAGCCCCAAGTAACTTTTGAACACAGTATGTTGACTGTAAACACTTAGGCTAAAGACAGAACTGTAAATCAATAGTGAAGTGTAATTAATAGGTTTTTTTTTTTTTTTTTTTTTTTTTACAATGGTGAAAAACATGGATTAGCAATTCTAAGACTATTTTCTGTATATTCTAGGATTGAACAAATAAGTAAACATGGTGGGGCTGGCTTTCTCACTGTTAGAAAAAGGAGTTACAGGCCAGGTGTAGTGGCTCACGCCTGTAATCCCAGCACTTTGGGAGGTTGAGGCGGGTGGATCACCAGAGGTCAGGAGTTTGAGACCAGCCTTGTCAACATGGTAAAACCCTGTCACTACTAAAAATATAAAAATTAGCCAGTTGTGGTGGCGCATGCCTGTAATTCCAGCTGCCTGGGAGGCTGAGGCAGGAGAATCACTTGAACCCGGGACGCGGAGGTTGCAGTGAGCAAAGATTGCGCCATTGCACTCCAACCTGGGCGATAGAGTAAGACTTTGACTCCAAAAAAAAAAAGGGGGTCAGGGGAAAGGGAGTTACAAACATGGAAAAGAAACTTGGATGAATTCTGTAGTCATGGATTAGAATTGGAACTGCCTCGGCCCGAGACACGGTGAGCTCAAGCCTGTAATCCCAGCAGCAGCACTTTGGGAGGCGAGATGGGGCCGGATCCACCAAAGGTCAGGAGATGAGAGACCATCCTGGCTAACCACGGTGAAACCCGTCTCTACTAAAAAAAAATACAAAAACTAGCGAGGCCGGTGGCAGGCCTGTAGTCCCAGCTACTGGGAGGCTGAGGCAGGAGAATGGCGTGAACCGGAGAAGTGAGCTTGCAGTGAGCTGAGATCCGGCCACTGCACTCCAACCTGGGTGGCAGGCGAGACTCCGTCTCTAAAAAAAAGAGTGGAACCTCAGTATGAACCCATAGCTTTTAATATAGATTCACAGAAATGTAAATAGCTATAGGTGTTGGGTGTATAAACATACATATTTCTCAACTGAAATGACCTTAGTAGCAATGAACACACACAATGCTCAGATCTTGGTTTCTAAATATTGTTCTCCACTAGAAGGAACAAACCTTCTTAAAAAAATAGTTGATGCTAGGGCAGGAGCAGGGAAATTAAAAGATAAACACAGAACATTTGTTTTGCCAGAAATTGAAGGAAGTGCTCAAAAAATGATGGAAACATGTCAGAAGGATGAGCAGCCAATTTGGAGGGGCACCCACTTGCCAACTGTGGGTAGACTTGAGCATTAAAATACATTATTATAACAGTTTATAACCCACTAATTATAATAATAATCTAAGAATTCACACATAAAGAAAAAGGAAAGGGAAGAAAAGGAAAAGCTGTTCCTTAAATTAGAATGCCAACAGTAAGTATAGAACAAATGAAGGAATCAGAAAGTCTATTTGGAGGCCATGATAGTAATAGCTCTGTAGTAACTGATTCAATTAGGAATCATCAATGGAAACTTAAATTATCATGTGAAAGTTTGATGAGAAACTGGATGCCTACAGAGTTTCAAATTATCTTCTGGAAGATTCTAATTAAGGACAAAAGGAAAAACAGTGGAGAAACCTGAAAGACACCATGTTAAGCAAGTGTTCAAGGTGAAATCACCAGTAATGGGACAAATCCACATCCTGAGCACTGAGGACACTTCACTTCTGTGGCAATCCTGTTAAAAATGTACTGAATCTAATCATGAGGAAGCATCAGAGAAACCCAAAGTGAGAGACATTATAGAAAATAATTGGTTTGGCTGGGCGCGGTGGGTCATGCCTATAATCCCAGCACTCCAGGAGGCCGAGTCAGGCAGATCACCTGAGGATGGGAGTTCGAGACCAGCCTGGCCAACATGGAGAAACCACGTCTCTACTAAAAATACAAAATTAGCCAGGCCTGGTGGCGCACGCCTGTAATCCCAGCTACTTGGGAGGCTGCGGCAGGAGAATCGCTTGAACCTGCAAGGCAGAGGTTGTGATGAGCTGAGATCGCACCATTGCACTCCAGCCTGGGCAACAAGAGCAAAACTCTGTCTCAAAATAATAATAATAACAATAACAATAATAATAGTAATATTTGGTTTGCACTCTTCAAAAATATTAATAGCCTGAAAGACAAAGAACGACTGAGGAACTGTTGCAGATTTTAAAATCTGACAGTGAAATGAGATAGCGATTCTGGGTGGATCCTGGACCATAAAAACCAAAACAAATTGGGAAGCTGAGGCGGGCAGATCACCTGAGGTCAGGAGTTTGAGACCAGCCTGGCCAACATGGAGAAACCCTGTCTATACTAAAAATACAAAAATTAGCAGGGTTGGGTGGCAGGCAGCTGTAATCCCAGTTACTCGGGAGGCTGAGGCAGGAGAATTGCTTGAACCCAGGAGGTGGTGGTTGCAATGAGCCAAGATGGTACCACTGCACTCTAGCCTGGGCGACAGAATGAGACTCTGTCTCGAAAACAAACAAACAAAAACAAAACAAAACAAAGCTGCATGCAGGGGCAAGCCTGTAGTTCCAGTTACTCAGGAGGCTGAGGCGGGGAAGGTGCTTGAGTTCCTAGAGTCCTGGCAGGCCCAGAGGCGCGGTGGCTCCTCCTGTAATCCCAGCACTTTGGGAGGCGAGGTGGGGCCGGATCCACGAGGAGTCAGGAGAAGCAGACCATCCTGGCTAGCACCACGGTGAAACCCTGTCTCTACTAAAATCACGAAAAAATTAGCCAGGCGTGGTGGCGGGCGCCTGTAGTCCCAGCTACTCGGGGAGGCTGAGGCAGAAGAATAGCGTGAACCGGGGAGGTGGAGCTTGCAGTGAGCTGAGATTGCGTCACTGCACTCCAGCCTGGTAAGTGAGATTCTGTCTCAAAAAAAAAAAAAAAAAGAGAGTCTAGCCTGGGTAACATAGCAAGATCCCATCTCTAAAAAAGAAAAAAGAAAACGGCCGGTGGCTCAGCCTGTAATCCCAGCACTTTGGGAGGCCGGCGGGTGGATCACGCGAGGTCAGGAGATCGAGACCATCCTGGCTAGCGATGAGTGACACCCGTCTCTACTAAAAATACAAAAACTGAAAGCGGTGGTGGCCCGGGCACCTGTAGTCCCAGCTACTCGGGCCTGAGGCAGGAGAATGGGCGTAAACCGGAGGTGGAGCTGCAGTGAGCGAGATCGTGCCACTGCACTCCAGCCTGGGTGACACAGCCGAGGAACTCCGTCTCAAAAAAAAAAAAAAAAAAAAAAAAAAAAGAAAAAACACTAAAACACCAAAACCCAAACCAAATAATTTGTTTTATCTTGTGCTCTCAGGGACATTACTGGGAGAACTGACTAAATCTGAGTAAGGTCTGCAGATTAGTTATAGCATTTTAATAATGCTGATTTCTTAATTTTGATTACTGTACTGTGGTTATGAAGAATGCCCCTGCTTTTACAAATACACATTGAGGTAATTAGGAGTCAGTAGCATCAGCATCTGGTCTGTAATTTACTCTGAAAAGTGTGTGTGTCTGTGTGTCTGTGTGTCTGTGTGTTTGTGTATGAGAGAGAGAGAGAGAGAGACAAAGGGAGAGAAAAGATTTGGGGAATCTTGGTGAAGGGTATGTGAGAATTCTTTGTAGTAATCTTGTAACTTTAACTTTTCTGTAAGTCTGATATTATTTCAAATACACACACATACACCCCTTTGATATCTTTGATACCAAAACAAATAAACTGAACATCCTTAATCATAAGTAATTTTTGTTTCCTTAGGATTCTTAGTGAAATTAGTAAGTCAAAGGTATATGGTTTAAAAAATTGATATATATTATATATATAAATACATATGTGTATATATTACATATATATATATATAATCTTTGAGATGGAGTCTCATTCAGTCTGTTGCCCAGGCAGGAGTGCAGTGGCATGATCTTGGCTCACTGCAACCTCCACCTCCTAGGTCCAAGTGATTCTCCTGCCTCAGCCTCCTAAGTAGCTGGGACTACAGGTGTGTGCCACCACACCCAGCTAATTTTTGTATTTTTAGTAGAGACAGGGTTTCACCATGTTGGTCAGGATGGTCTTGAACTCCTAACCTCAAGTGATCTGCCCACCTCGGCCTCCCAAAGTGCTGAGATTACAGGCATGAACCACAGCTCCTGGCTGATATATATATTTAAAAGATTGATATTGGCTGAGCACAGTGGCAAATGCCTATAATCCCAACACTTTGGGAGGTCAAGGCGGGCAGATCGCTGGAGCCCAGGAGTTCGAGACCAGCCTGGGCAACATGGTGAAACCCTGCCTATAAAAAAAATACAAAAATAGTTGGGCATGGTGGCTCGCACCTGTGTTCCCTGCTACTTGGGAGGCTGAGGCGGAGGGAACGCTTGAGCCTGGGAGGCAGAGGCTGCAGTGCGCTGAGATTTCGCCACTGCATGCTAGCCTGGGCAACAGAGTGAGACTGTCTCAAAAAAAAAAAAAAAAAGATTTTGAAATATGTTGATATATACAAACAGAAGTTTTTGAATCCTTCTGAATGTGGAGGAGGACAAAGGCAGGGGAAACGCAGGACTGAGGGGTGGAAGGTAGGGTATGGCATGGGTCCTCCCAGATGAGAAGAAGAGGAGCTGGAACTATGGAGCATGCTCAGAATCAGTGGGAACCAAAAGATGGAGCCGTCGAAGTA
Organism: Papio anubis; assembly: GCF_008728515.1. Classification (NCBI taxonomy): domain Eukaryota; kingdom Metazoa; phylum Chordata; class Mammalia; order Primates; family Cercopithecidae; genus Papio; species Papio anubis. Next base: position 41,245,663 of record NC_044981.1, on the reverse strand, counting down.
TCAGTAGATGACAGTGAAGGACTAAAGCTCATGACCACTTGAGATTCTTTTCAGAAACATAATCCTTATGTGGTTTACCAATTGCCCACAGTAATTAACCTGCATAATAGTATAGTAAGAGCAGGCTCAGGTCAGGTACTTGGTCAAATGAGAGTGCCTCGATTTCTCCCTTTATGTGCTTCCCTCTGCTGCAGGCCAGTTACCCACTATAGAGTCACGCTGAGTCCCTGAGCCTTTCCTGTTGGCAACCAAGAAGCAGCTACCACATCTTCAACAAGTCCATAGTCACATGTCCTAGTAGCCTGCTGTACAATGTAAATAAATAATCTAAAATAAGCTTTCATTTTAAATGCCCATAATGAATTTAATTAAGTATAAATACAGGCTTCTATTGAGTATTTGCTATTTGCCAGGGTCTATGTCTAAGTGCTTTGTTTAGATTATCTCATTTCACCCTCCTGATAACTCCATGGGATGGCAGTATCATTATCCCCATTTCACTGTTGGAGACAATTAAGTCTAGAGCAGCAAGTTAACTTTTTCCATGTCATAAAGCTTAGATTCAAACTCAAGAGTCTAACTCCAGAGTCTCCACTCTACAATGGATTAAAACACTTAAGACGAAAAAAGGTCGGGTGTGGTGGCCTGTAATCCCAGCACTTTGGGAGGCCAAGGCCAGGGGATTTTTTGAGCCCAGGAGTTTAAGACCAGCCTGGACAACATGGCGAAACCCCAAATCTACAAAAAATACAAAAAACTAGTTATGTGTGCTGGTATGTGCTTGTAGTCCCAGCTACCTGGGAGGCTGAGATGGGAAGATCATCTGAGCCTAGATGGTTGAGGCTGCAGTGAGCCATGACTGTGCCACTGCCCTCCAGCCTAGGCGACAGAGTGAGACCCCCTACCCCCGTCCCCTGGCAAAAAAGAAAATCAAGAAAAAAGATAACCAGTCATAAGTGTAAAAAAAAAATTTTTTTTTTTTTTTGAGACTCACTCTATCACCCAGTGCAGTGGTACAATCATGGCTCACTGCAGCCTCAACCTCCTGTGCTCAAGCTATTCTTCTGCCTCAGCCTCCAGAGTAGCTGGGACTACAGGTGTGCACCACCACACTCAGCTAATTTTTAAATTTTTGGTATAGGCAGGGTCTCACTATGTTGCCCAGGCTGGCCTTGAACTATTGGGTTCAAGTAATCCTCCAGCCTCGGTCTCCCAAACTGTTGGGATTACAGGCATGAGCCACTACACCTGGCCTAAAATTTTTAAGAAATTGGGAGTCTAGGATGAAAATTATATTCTAGTAAATACACATCTCATTTTTCCACTCTATAATCAGCCAAATATTTATTTGGGAAAGGGCATTACCTGGCAGAAGAATTGTTGCTGGGTTCCTGCTCCAGGTGTGTTACTGAAGGTGCTGGTACACTTGGAAGAAGAAACTGGAAGACGATGAGACACACTGACTGGTACTGGAGTCCTGTTCGGCTGCGTCAGCTGATCTCCCGTAAAGTTTGATCCTGATGAACCAGACTGAACTGCAGACCCAAGGCTAGGATGGGCAGTGCTGGCTGAGCTGACAGCAGGGAACCGACTAGGTCCTGACATGCTTGTCACCGAGGGCATGGTGGTGAAGCCAGGTCTTCCTTGGGAAACGCTGCTCTGCCCAGGTGACAGGTGTAATACGGTTGGGGACGCCTGCTGCAAGGGCATCTGTCCACCCACAAGCTGAGGAGAGGCATGATTGGCTATCACTGGACTTCCAGAGGCAGCAAATGTCTGCCCAGACACTAAGTGGACGGCAGTATTCTGGTTGTTAAGCATCTGTCCAGAATATGGTTGGTTGGTCCTGAGCATGTTGGAAGAGTTTCTGTTCAACATGACATGCTCTGAGGCCACTTGGCCAGAAATGAGCTGAGAGGGTTGAGTCTGAAGAAGTTGCCCATTTATAGTCTGGACGTGGTGTACCGAGTTGGAACTGACAGAAAGGCTTGTAGGTATGAGGAACTGACTTTGGGGTGCGTGAGGCTGGCCCATGGGGGAATGAATAACAATACTGCCCCCAGCGCTGCTCACTGCCTGTGAGGTGACTGGCTTTCTTGTGTTCTGTTGGTTTACAATGTTCACAGACATGTGTGGACCTACTGAGCCCTGGGGTGAGCTTGCAGAAGCAAAAGAGATCCCTTGTTGTACGTGGTGCTGCTGAATTCCCAAATTGTTCACATTGTATGTATTTTGCTGACCCATCTGGATAGGCTTTGGCTGTATATTAATTGGGACTTTATTTGAATTTGGTGCAAGACCCCTTTGTATGATGATGTTATGCACAGGTAAAGATGTTTGAAAATTTGTGCTGTTAAATGGAACAGTAACAGGCTGTGCTACTGGACTGGAACTGGAGTTCCCAAACAAGGAGTTGCCATTAGGAGTCTGTCTATGAACCAGGAGCCCTCCACTCACATTTGATGGGGCTTGCTGCCCGCTGCCCTTTAATATGATTTGAGATCCATCTAGGTTATTAATAGTCATCATGGAAGGATGATTACCAAATGACCCAATTAATTGTATTTGACCAGAACCACTAATCTGACTGCTATTAGACAAATGCTGGCTGGGAACACTGATCCCCACATGTTGCATAAAGCCATGTTGTACACCCACTGTATTGCTTGCAAACGATGCTCCAACAGGCACATGCGTCACCCCTATAGGCTGCAGCGTCTGACCTGAGTAATTAGAAACATTAGAAGCCTGAGTAAAGGATGCTGATGAAGAAGGATGAAGCTGAGCTTGTGCAAACTGTTGGCTTGAACCTATACTGGCATCCAAATATGCCTCTTCTGCCAACGTCTGTTCAGTGATATTGGCCTCTTGCAAGGATTTCTGAAGAATGTCGAAAGGTTGGTCCTCAGTGAGATCAGGAAGAGGAGAAGACTCGAGTTCATCTTCAAGGAACTGGAGGCTACTTGAAAGTGGCAGTCCATCACTGGGCCCTTCTCCAAGCTGGTTGCTTACACCTTTGAGGGATGACTTAGGATCAGCATTCTAAAAAAATAAACAGTATGTTACATGGCATATGTAACCTTTGAAAAGGATGTATAAAAATTAATCTTACTTTTGAACAGGAATAAAGCACAACAGTCTGCTTTTCAGGCACAACTCTCTAAACTGCTCACCTTATTCTGATATTTTATTTCCATAGTAATGATGCTTGATGTTATGTTTATAAGCATATGCATCCATCATGCTGGTAAATTATTTTATAGAGAACAGATAGATAATGCAAACATACTGAGGACTACTTAGAGCTTAGCTTCATTTTTTTGAGATACTGCCACAGACTTTATTTACTTATTAGTTTATATTTTGATCTGGGGTCTCGTTCTTTTGACCAGGCTGGAGTGCAGTGGCCCAATAATAACTCGCTGCTGGCCGGGCGCGGTGGCTCAAGCCTGTAATCCCAGCACTTTGGGAGGCCGAGGCGGGCGGATCACGAGGTCAGGAGATCGAGACCATCCTGGCTAACACAGTGAAACCCCGTCTCTACTAAAAATACAAAAACTTAGCCGGGCGAGGTGGCAGGCGCCTGTAGTCCCAGCTACTCGGGAGGCTGAGGCAGGAGAATGGCGTGAACCCGGGAGGTGGAGCTTGCAGTGAGCTGAGATCCGGCCACTGCACTCCAGCCTGGGTGACAGAGCGAGACTCCGTCTCAAAAAAAAAAAAAAAAAACTCGCTGCTGCTGTGAACTCCTGGGTTCATGAGATCCTCCCACCTCGGCCTCCTGAGTAGCTGGGACTACAGGTGTGCCCCACCATACCCAGCTACATTTTTTTGTTTTTTGTTTTTAGAGATGGGGTTTCACCATCTTGCCCAGGCTGGTCTTGAACTCCTGCATGCAAGTAATCCTCCTACTTCGGCCTCCCAAAGTGCTGGGATTACAGGCGTGAGGCACCATCCTCGGCCTCAGAGCATTTTCCATATTTCTACTACACCGACATGATGCAAAAACAGTTGCCAATAAATACATATTGAATGAAGCAATTTGAAAAGATAGAATTAATACTCACATGGAAGTAGGAGAGTTGCTAAATAAAAATCATGAATGTTGAGGGATAGGCTAAATAACTACTTTATGGGCTTAGTGGCATCATATGTAGTGATTATTTATTCAAAATGAATGTCAGAAATGCTACTGATTCACAAGCCTTACAGGAGATCAGTGTTGTGACAGATATATCTTGCATGACATGATCTTATGTACCTTACACACATGCGACCATTAAAAAGCACTGTCCATCCCAAGGACTTTCCGAACACCATTCCATTTTATAGGTGAAGAAAATAAAGGTCCTGATGATAGTAAGTTAATATTTACTAAGCACCATACCAAGTGATTTCAACAGTCTAGTCAACTAATCTTAACCACCCTCTCAGGTAATTCTATTGTTATTCTGGTTTCGTAAATGAGGAAACTGGCCAGGCGCGGTGGCTTACACCTGTTAATCCCAGCACTTTGGGAGGCCGAGGTGGGTGGATCACCTGAGGTTGGGAGTTCGAGACCAGCCTGACCAACATGGAGAAACCCTGTCTCTACTAAAAATACAAAACTAGCTGGGCATGGTGGCGCATGCCTGTAATCCCAGCTACTCAGGAGGCTCAGAGAGGAGAATCGCTTGAACCTGGGAGGCGGAGGTTCCGGTGAGCCAAGATTGTGCCATTGCACTCCAGCCTGCGCAACAAGAGCAAAACTTTGTCTCAAAAAAAAAAAAAAAAAAAAAAAAAAAAAAGAGGAAATTGACCCTCACAGAGATTTAGTGATAGATCTAAGGTTACACGGCTAATAAGTGGTAGGGCAAAGATTCAACCTTGGGCAGTTCAACTTCTGACTACCATCCACAGCAGAACAAAGCAACTATAAAGAGTAAGGGAGCCTAAGGCTCAAACACAGTAATCTCAGTATAGTCTCCAGGCAGGACACCCCAATCCCCCAGGTCAGGTTTCCTGCCTAGATGCTTCCAGAGGTTAAGAACATGGAGGTTGGGCGCAGTAGCTCACGCCTGTAATCTGAGCTCTTTGGGAGGCTGAGGCGGGTGGATCACTTGAAGTCCGGAGTTCAAGACCAGCCTGGCCAACTGGGTGAAACCCCGTCTCTACTAAAAATAGGAGGTGGAGGTTGCAGTGAGCCGAGATTACACCACCGCACTTCAGTCTGGGCAACAGAGCGAGACTCTGTCTCAAAAACAAAAGAACATGAGTTCCAGAGCCTGGCGGCCTGTGTTAGAATCCTAGCTCTGCAACTCATGGCTTTGTACTATTTGGCGAAGTAACTTAACCTTTCTGTGCTTTACTTTCCTCATCTCTAAAATATGTATCTTTTTTTTCCCCCGAGACAGTCTTACTGTGTCACCCATGCTGGAGTGCAGTGGTCCGATCTCAGCTCACTGCAACTTCCGCCCCCCAGGTTCAAGCAATTCTGTCTGCCTCAGTCTCCCAAGTAGCTGGGATTACAGGTGCCCACGACCACACCCATTTAATTTTTGTATTTTTTAGTAGAGACAGGGTTTCGCCATGTAGGCCAGCCTGGTCTTGAACTCCTAACCTTAGGTGATCCACTCACCTCGGCCTCTCAAAGTGTTGGGATTACAGGTGTGAGCCACCGTGCCTGGCCAAAATATGTATCTTAATAGAACCGCTTCATGGAATCATTGTGAAGATTAAATGAGGTTAATACATGTTTTGGGTTTCTTTTTTTTTTTTTTTGAGACGGAGTCTTGCTCGATGTCGCCCGGGCTGGAGTTCAGTGGCTGCCATCTTGGCTCACTGCAAGCTCTGCCTCCCGGGTTCATGCCATTCTCCTGCCTCAGCCTCCCGAGTAGCTGGGACTACAGGTGCCCGCCACCACGCCCAGCTAATTTTTTGTATTTTTAGTAGAGACGGGGTTTCATTGTGTTAGCCAGGATGGTCTTGATCTCCTGACCTCGTGATCCGCCTGCCTCGGCCTCCCAAAGTGCTAGGATTACAGGCGTGAGCCACCACGCCCAGCGGGTTTCTTTTTTTTTTTGAGATAGGGTCTCACTCTGTCGCCTAGGCTGGAGTGCAATGGCACAATCTTGGCTCACTGCAGCCTCCAACTCCTAGGCTCAAGGGATCCTGCCTCAGCAGGACTGGGACTACAGGCATGCACCACCATGCTCATCTATTTTTTTTTTTTTTTTTTTTTGAGACCAAGTCTTGCTCTGTCACCTGGGCTGGAGTGTGCAGTAGTGTGATCTCGGCTTACTGCAAGCTCTGCATCCCGGGTTCACGCCATTCTACTGCCTCAGCCTCCCGAGTAGCTGGAACTACAGGCGTCTGCCACTAATTTTTTTGTATTTTTAGTAGAGACAGGGTTTCACCATGTTGCCAGGATGGTCTCAATCTCCTGACCTCATGATCTGCCCACTTCAGCCTCCCAAAGTGCTGGGATTATAGGCGTGAGCCACTGCGCCCGGCCAATGTTTTTTTTTTTTTTTTTTTTTTGAGATGGAGTCTTGCACTGTCGCCCCAGCTGGAGTGCAGTGGTGTGATCTTGGCTCACTGCAACCTCCGCCTCTGGAGGTTCAAGCAATTATCCTGCCTCAGCCTCCTGAGAAGATTAAATTACAGGCACACACCACCACACCCGTCTAATTTTTTGTATTTTTAGTAGAGATGGGGTTTCACCATGTTGGCCAGGCTGGTCTCGAACTCCTGATGTCGTGATCTGCCCGCTTCGGCATCCCAAATTGTTGGGATTACAGGCGTGAGCCACCGTGCCTGGCCACTGGTCTAATTTTTAAATTTTTTGTAGAGATGGGGTCTCACTATGTTGGTTGGTCTCAAAGTCCTGAGGTCAAGTAATTCTCCTGTCTTGGCCTCCTAAAATGGTGGGATTACAGGCATGGGCCACCACGTCTGCCTGAAGTTAATATATGTTAAGCTCTTAATGCCAAGCACATACTAAATGCTCAAGTGTTACTTATTATCTTTTTTTTCTCATTTAAGATGAAAACAACTTATAAGTAACTATGAATTAAGAATAATTTCCTCAAAGATTATTATGTAACAAGGTTCAAAACATTCTAATATGACTTTCTCAGGTTGTAACATTTCTGAGTCATTTTAGAAAGAATGTTGAGGCCAGGTGCAGTGGCTCACGCTTGTATTGGGGTGGGGATCACTTGAGGTCAGGAATTCAAGACCATCATGGCCAACATGGAGAAACGCCATCTCTACTAAAAATACAAAAATTAGCTGGTGTGGTGGTGGGCATCTGTAACCCCAGCTACTAGGGAGGCTGAGGCAGGAGAATCGCTTGAACCCAGGAGGCAGAGGCTGCAGTAAGCCGAGATCGTGCCACTGCACTCCAGCCTAGGCAAGAGAGCAAGATTCCATCTCAAAAAAAGAAAGAAAGTTGAAAGCTTAGAAAAATGGCAAAGTGGGCCGGGCGCGGTGGCTCAAGTCTGTAATCTCAGCACTTTGGGAGGCCGAGACGGGCGGATCACGAGGTCAGGAGATCGAGACCATCCTGACTAACACGGTGAAACCCCGTCTCTACTAAAAAAAAATACAAAAAAATTAGCCGTGCGAGGTGGCGGGCGCCTGTAGTCCCAGCTACTCGGGAGGCTGAGGCAGGAGAATGGCGTAAACCCGGGAGGCGGAGCTTGCAGTAAGCCGAGATCGCGCCTCCAGCCTGGGCGACAGAGGGAGACTCCATCTCAAAAAAAAAAAGAAAAATGGCAAAGTGGATATATAGCTTGTCTTTTTATTATTTAAAAGACAACCTCATATCGCTTGTCTTTTTATTGTTTATTATTTATTTTATTTGTATTTATTTATTTATTTTTGAGACAGAGTCTCGCTATGTGGCCAGGCTTGAGTGTAATGGCACAATCTCGGCTCACTGCAACCTCTGACTCCCTGGTTCAAGCGATTCTCCTGCCTCAGCCTCCTGAGTAGCTGGGATTACAGGCATGCGCCACCACGCCCAATTTTGTGTTTTTAGTAGAGACGGGGTTTCACTGTGTTGGCCAGGATGGTCTCAATCTCCCGACCTCATGATCTGCCTGCCTCAGCCTCCCAAAGTGCTGGAATTACAGGAGTGAGCCACCGTGCCCGGCATATTATTTTATGTTATTTATTTATTTTTTTGAGATGGAGTCTCACTCTGTTGCCCAGGCTGGAATGCAGTGGCACGATCTCGGCTCACTGCAAGCTCCATCTCCCAGGTTCACGCCATTCTCCTGCCTCAGCCTCCCAAGTAGCTGGGACTATAGGAGCCCGCCACCACGCCCAGCTAATTTTTTATATTTTTAGTAGAGATGGGGTTTCACCATGTTAGCCAGGATGGTCTCGATCTTCTGACCTCGTGATCTGCCGGCCTCGTCCTCCCAAAGTGCTGGGATTACAGGAGTGAGCCACTGCGCCCGGCCTATTTATTTATTTTTTTGAGACAGAGTTTTGCTCTGTTGCCCAGGCTGGAGTGCAATGGCGCGATCTCGGCTCACTGCATCCTTCGCCTTCTGGGTTTAAGCAATTCTCTGCCTCAGTCTCCCGAGTAGCTGGGATTACAGGCACCCACCACCATGCCTGGCTAATTTTTTTTGTATTTTTAGTAGAGATGTGGTTTCACCATCTTGGCCAGGCTGATCTTGAACTCCTGACCTCGTGATCCACCTGCCTTGGCATCCCAAAGTGTTGGGATTACAGGTGTAAGCCACTGCACCTGGCCTATTTTATTTTTTAAAAATAAGAGACAGGGTCTTGCTATGTTGTCCAGGCTGGTCTTGAACTCCTGAGCTCAAACGATTCTCCCACCTTGGCCTCCCAAAGTGCTGAGATTACAGGTGTGAGCTACTGCACCTGGCCATATAGCTTGTCTTAATTTACTATGTTAAAAGTAGAAAATGTCTACATAATTCAATAGATTTTCTTCCTATATAAATTACAACAGGCTGGGCGCAGTGGCTCACACCTGTAATTCCAACATTTTGGGAGGTCAAGGTAGATGGATTGCTTGAGCCTGAGAGCTCAAGACCAGCTGGGCTAACATGGCGAAACTCTGTCTCTATTAAAAATACAAAAATTAGCCCGTCTGGTGGCACGCGCCTATAGTCGCAGCTATTTGGGAGGCTGAGGTGGGATGATTGCTTCAGCCTGGGAGGTCGAGGCTGCGGTGAGCTGTGATCGCACCACTGCACTCCAGCCTGGGTGACAGAGTGAGGCCCCATCTCAAAATAAATAAATAAAATAAAATAAATTACAACAGACAAGGTAAGGATTCTCACGATACAAAGGCAGTTAAAGGCTCAATTCACAAGGCATCAATGAGACAGAAACCATTTAATCACTGCATTAGTTTCCAATACTCACACTAGAGTTGGCGAAAATTGAATTTGAATTGGCTGCAGAATATCCTGCATTAGTCAAGTCATCATTGCTCTGCAAAGATACAAATTCAATAGGTGGTTACTACTTTAACTGTAAAGCAGAAACAAAATAGATGTCTGTAGCGTGCTACGCATTACTTACAGATTTATTACTAGGTCCATGTAGAAAATAGTTCAATGCTTGTGGGTCTCTAGAAAAGAGAGGAAAAAAAGGAGATAAAACAACAAACAAATACACTACCTATATTTAGAACTAATTTTTACTAGAGTAGAAAGAAAATGATTACCTGAGTAAAATCCTCTCCCTATTTTAAAACAATTAGTAGTTTTTAAAATTTTTATCTTGTTTTTGTTTTGATATTGTGCCATTTCCTATTATTATTCACTTTTCCCTCCTGGGATTTATTAGGAAATAAATTTAACAAATAATTACTTGCTGGGCGCAGTGGCTCATTCCCGTAATCCCAGCACTTTGGAAGGCTGAGGCAGCAGGATCACTTGAGTCTAGGAGTTGCAGACCAGCCTATACAACATGGCAAAACCCTGTCTCTACAAAAAAAAAAAAAAAAATACAAAAAATACAAAAAATTAGCCAGGCATGGTGGTGCATGCCTGTAGTCCCAGATACTTGGCAGGCTGAGGTGGGAGGATCGTGTGGGCCTGGGAGGTAGAGGCTACAGTGAGCTGAGACTGTGCTGCTGCACTTCAGCCTGGGTGACAGAGTGAGACCCTGTCTCAAAAGGAAAAAAAAAAAAAAAGAATTACTGAATTACAGCCCCTATGTTAATCAAGTCCTTTGTTTCTCTACTAAACCTATTATTATTATTTAATTTTTATTTAAAATACCTACCAGGTGTTAATACGCTATTAGGTTGTTTTAGTGTTCAGCAAATCTCACACATTTGATTTACACGGGTTTCGGAATAAGCATCTTACCCAATAAGATCAAGGAGACACGAGTCATCATCATCATCCATGACAACTATAAAGAAAAGGGAGAGGAAAACAGGTTTCAGTAAAGCAGATTAAAGGCAGTAGTATCAATGCAATATAAACATATGCCTTACACTTTTCTGGATAAATAACTAATTCATGTGAGTTTTCCTTAGCTTATTATTAATGTAATTTTTGAGAGATAAAATATTCAATTTAAACTTTTTATTGGAAACAAACCCTTAACTTGTAAGTCGAAAAAGAATCTAGACAAATCAAAGATAGTTGGCAGCAACTTCCTTCACATGCAGATTCCCCCAAGGGGCTATAAACCATGAATAGTAACTTCCTCAAAATGTACAATAAACAAGGGGAGAAATAATATTTATGTTTTAGAAAAGATCTCATAGACATAGAGGTCTTTTAATTTTGTGACTCAATGTCCCTAAACATGGTGAACAATCTACATTTTTTGCCATATTCTGGCTATCTTTAGGAAGATAGGAAAATAGTTCTTCCTGCATTTAGAGAGAGAAGAGGGGCACCCTAGCCACAGGCAGTCTCTGCAGGCTCTGGCCTGCAGGTCCTGCGTTCTCCCTCTGCAGCACCACTACCCCTGTTCAACTCCAAACAATCTACATCCTAACACTAGAATCCTTAAAGTAGAGAATCTCAACCAAAAAAGTTCACCCCAGCTCCAGGCCCTGAGATCCCTCTCTCCCCAGCCAGCGACAGCGTCAAGCTTAGCCAGTGAAATGACTATGCTTCAGCTGAACAACAACAACTGCACAGATTCCAAAAGCAGCTCTCCCCACAGACTGGGAAACTTACACTAGCGATCCGACACCTGGCAACACCGCTTCACACCCATTTTGAGCCATGCGTGGAATAATTTACATCACGGAATGCCAGGGCCAAGAGTTCTGGAGCAGTTGGAAAGGGCAGTTGTGAACAGCAGTTGGACGGAGGAATGAAATCCTGAAGAGATGCCCAGAAGAGGGACACGCCCGAAGAAGGCAGAAAGGACAGTCTCTACTAAATGTTTTTCCTCTGTTAAAACTGCATCTCTTCTCCAATTCCCTCAGACTTCCCACTCTAACAGTCACAAGGCCAAACTAATATAAAATGTACTCCTGCTACACAGAAGGTAACTTGCTTTCCTCAGGAAGAGTCTGGAAGGGGTAAGTACCCCCACTGGGATCTGCCAGGGATCTTCCCCTTGGCGGGTGAATTCGTCCAGCTGCTGAATGATCTGGGAGATTACAAACCCTGTAGAATCCAATGGAGAGGAGAAATGGTGGTTGAGAAAGGAGGAAGAAGAAGTGGGAAAAGATACCAAAAGGTGACTCCCAAGGCTGAAACTGACAAGGGCAGCTGGCTAAGTGAAACCTGCTTTTTAGAACTCAGACTTGGAGTTGCTCACGGGCACACTGGCATGACTATACTACCGTAACGTGACTGTGGAAGGAGTGAAGATGGGACAGAAAGAAAAGCAGGAAAATGATCATCACATAGATACAGAGAAATCTGTGTGAAGGTCTTCCCTTAAATCCTGACGACATTTAGTGAGATAAAATTGTATTAACCATGGCTCATCAGCAAACCATAGGCTTGTCTCTCAGGCATCACAATCATATGGAATAAATTAGCCAATTATGACATACATTAAGCCTATAAAGGAGATATTACTTTTTTAACATGACCACTTAAATTGAATTCCCCTGTATCCTTTGTGAATTCATTTTTTTTAAGTGTCTGTCTCTGGAACAAACTAATTAATAAAAATGTAAGTGAAAAATAGTCTATACCAAAGAAAAACACTTCCCCGACTCTCCCAGCTTCCCTCCTTACTTGACACACTTGCCTAATTCCTCTACTCGATAAGGTGCCCTAAGGGTTAAACAGCCCTGAGGCAGGAAGTCACCACCAGTCACTCCACTGAGGTGTTACTACCACCAGCACTTGCAAGCACAGAGAACATCTGCTACCCCTAAGTTCAGAATGACAAACTACTCCTTGAGTAGTGCAAACAGAACAATTTTATAATATTGAATGAGATTAAAAGCCGTTGTGCAATCTTCTCTACCAAACAAAATAGGGGGTCAAACACTTGGCTTGAAAGAAGGCTCCCTGGGGATATCTACCCCCTATCAGCAGCATCAGGAACTGCCAGACAGGCCTTCTCCTCTGGTCCCTGTAGGTACAACTCTAGGAGCCTTTACAGTCGGGGCACCCTGAGAATTCTACTTTTTAAAGGGCCACACTCTTTTCTCACCTTAAAACGGTTTCAAATTAAAAGAGATGACCCCTTAGTCCTGTATTCTCTAGCTTCAAATAATGCCAAAATGTAGTCATAATATAGCCTAAACCAGGGGTTCCTTTCACCAGATGACCTACGGTCCATCAAAATAAATTTATCAAAGCAAAATTGTAAAACTTGACTATGATTTTAAAATGAGAAGATAGGCCAGGCACGGTGGCACATGCCTGTAATCCCAGCATTTTGGGAGGCCGAGGTGAGTGGATCACTTGAGGTCAGGAGTTCGAGACCAGCCTGGCCAACATGGTGAAACCCATCTCTACTAAAAATACAAAAAATTAGCCAGGTGTGGTGGCACATGCCTGTAGTCTCAGCTACTCGGGAGGCTGAGGCAGCAAAATTGCCTGAACCTGGGAGGCGGAGGTTGCAGTGAGCCGAGATCATGCCACTGCACTCCAGCCTGGGTGACAGAGCGAGATTTTGTCTCAAAAAATAAAATTAAAAAGAAAAATAAATAAAATGAGAAGATAATCTGAAGATCAGTCACTAAGACCCAGAAGTGAAGAATTTTGTTTTCTCTGGAAAGATTCTCCCTTTAATTCTGGACTCCTGTTGAGGCTCTTTTCTCATTCAAGTAACATCCCTAGATGGGTGGCTGACCCCAGCTAGATTTTATGAGGCTAAGGGGAAATCCCTGTATGAGTGGTTGGAAACTATTTCTGGGCCCAAGAGACGTGGGCAAGACGTCGTCCCCTCTGTAAATAGCAGCACTAGCACTCGGCAGTAGGATTTGTCGTGGAGAGAAGGGGGCTGTAGGCACCCCAAGAGTTCAGAAATCACTGCCCTGAGCACCTGACTACCTCTCTTAAAAAATTAAAGCTAATATTTAAAATTGTTCTGAATTGCACCAACAAACATCTTAAATAATAGCTTTTAATCAAGAGGACACAGTGTAAAAATGACATTTCAAAGCGGTGGGGAAAAGTTGTTAACCATATGGGGAAAATAAGGTAGATTCACACCTCTTATCTTACACAAAATAAATTCTAGATGGATCTAGGCGTTACATGGTGGAGGGAGGAAGAAACTTAAAGTACTAGAATAACAAATGGGAGAATTTTTTTTTAAACAATGTTGGAGTGAGGAAAGTCAAAGGATGTCATAAGACACACAAGTCATAAAAGACTGACAAAGTCAACATAAAATACAAAGCTTCTGCATGATAAAAGAAAAACACATCATAAGCAAAAGTCAAAGACTAAAACAAAAATAACTGGGAAAAATACCTCCAATTCATACCACAGAGTGCTTTTCTCCCTAATACATAAAGAGCTCCTATAAATAAGGAAAATTTTTTATCAGGGCTTTTCTCCCTAATACATAAAGAGCTCCTATAGATAAGGAAAATTGTTTATCAGGGCTTTTCTCCCTAATACATAAAAAGCTATTCTAAATAAGGAAATTTTTTTTATCAGGATCCTTCCAGAATATCAAAGATTTAATCAGTTTATGAGCAATCAATTCACAACAAAGGAAATACAAGTAGCTCCTAAGCATATAAAATAATCAACCTTACTTACAATATGAGAAATATAAATTAATATTGTAGTGAGATACTACATGTCCTGTCAGATTGGCAATGATAAAAAAGTTGGATGAAGAATTATGCTAGCAGGGAGTGGGGAAATAGGAACGTCTATACATTGACAGGATACGGACTCATATAACCTCTAGTGAGGGCAATTCAAAAATGTCTTCCAAAATCTTAAGTGAATAAATCAGCTTACCAAGCAAATCCATTTCCAGGTATTTGTACTGCAGATACTCTTTTTTTTTCACTCACTTTTTTTTTTTTTTAAAGAGATGGGGTCTCTCTATGTTGGCCAGGCTGGACTTGAACTTCTGGGCTCAAGAGATCCTTAACCCCCTAAGTAGCTGGGCCTACAGGTATGTGCCACCATAACCAGCTGTCACTTGGATATTCTTTCACATGTGCCAAATGACATGTGTATAAGAATATCCAGGGCAGTATTATTATTATTTTAGTATTATTGGTTTTAACAAAGGACTGCAAAACCTTAGATGTCATGGGTATGGGGTTTCCTTCTGGGGCAATAAACACGTTCTTGAACCTGCTTGGCAATGTAGTGAGACCCCATCTCTACAAAACATTTAAAAATTAGTTGAGTGTGGTGGTGCACACCTGTAGTTCCAGCTACTCGGGAGGCTGAGATGGGAGGATTGTTTGCTTTAGCCTAGGAGGTCAAGGCTGCAGTGAGCTATGATTACACCACTGCACTCCAGCCAAAGTGACAGAGCCAGACTCTGTCTCTTAAAAAAAAAAAAAGTTATTGAATTAAACTACTGAGTTATATTCTTTAAAAAGGTGAATTTTATGGTATGTAAACTATACCTTAATTTTAAAAACTCTCTTAAAAACCCTAAATGTCCATGATTAAATGTCCTGATTAATTATGGTTTACCTACATAGTGGAATACTCTGCAGTCATTAAAACTAATGAGGCAGTTTTAATCATACTGACTTGGAAGGATATATGGTCAATGAAAAAAGAAAGGTGCAGAATAGTATGTACATTATGTTCCCAGATGTGTGTGTGGGAAAATACACACACACATATATGATGTGTGTGTGTGTGTAAATGTATAGACCCTAAAATGAAGCACAAGTAACCAGTAACACTAGTTACTTCTGGGAAGAAAACAGGGTGACTGGGGAACAGAGGAAGATACACTCTTTATTTATATGTCCTTTTGTACCTTTTGAAATTTGTGCCACATGCATGTAAGATCTAATCAAAAAATAAATACAATTAATAAAACAAGGAGAAGAAGGAGACAAAATGGTCCTTGAAGTACAAGAACCTCAAGTCAGTTTAGCCAGGTGTGGTGGCGCTTGCCTTTAGTCCCAGCTACTTGGTAGGCTGAGGTCAGAGGATGACTTGAGCCCAGGACATGAAGGTTGCAGTTGAGTCGTGATCTTGCCACTGCACTCCAGCCCGGGCAAAAGTACCAAACCTATCTCAAAAATAAAATAAAATTTAAAAAGAACCTCATGTGAGGCTCACTTTCCTTAAGTATACCAAATATACCAAATACTCAGAACTTTTTTTGTTTTAAAGAGACAGGGTTTCATTATGTTGCCCAGCCTGGTCTTGAATTCTTGGGCCCAAGCAATCCTCCCCTTTCAGTCTTCTGAGAAGCTAGGATTACAGGTACATGCTACAGTGCCCAGCTAAATACTTAGAACTTTTTTTTTTTTTTTTAAATTTTGTAGACACGAGGTCTCACTGTGTTGCCCATGCTGGTCTTGAACTGCTGCACTTAAGCCATCCTTCACCTAGGTCTCCCAAAGTGCTGGGATTACAATTACCATGCCCAGCCCATAGAGTATTTTAAAACAGCCTACTGACCTGGAGAGTAAGCTACAACAGCTGTCTTAAAAGAAATGCTATATCCTTTTTTTTTTTTTTTGAGAGGGCGTTTCTCTCTTGTTGCCCAGGCTAGAGTGCAATGGTGCGATCTCAGCTCACTGCAACCTCTGCCTCCCAGGTTCAAGTGATTGTCCTGCCTCAGCCTCCCGAGATGGGATTACAGGCCCGTGCCACCATGCCTGGCTAATTTCGTATTTTTAGTAGAGACAGGCTTTCTCCATGTTGGTCAGGCTGGTCTCGAACTCCCGACCTCAGTTGATACGCCCACCTTGGGCTCCCAAAGTGCTGGGATTACAGGCATAAGCCACCACGCCTGGCCAAGAAATACTATATCTTAAAAACAGTCTGAATTTAATTAAGCTCACAGCAAAACTTCAAAGACATCCAAGGCAGAGATATAACAGACTATCATTTTTTTTTCACACAGAGGGAGAAAATCTAAGCTCTCATTAAGAAACATATTGGTTGCAAGAACAGGTATTTCAGGAAAGCTAGTGCGGCAAATCAGTTGTGCCCATTTAAGATATTCTGGGCTGGGCATGGTGGCTCACGCCTGTAATCCCAACACTTTGGGAGGCCAAGGCGGGTGGATCACCTGAGGTCAGGAGTTCGAGACCAGCCTGGCCAACATGGTGAAACCCCATCGCTACTAAAAATACAAAAAATTAGCTGGACGTGGTGGTGGATGCCTGTAATCCCAGCTACTCGGGAGGCTGAGGCAGGAGAACTGCTAGAACCCAGGAGACGGGGGTTGCAGTGAGCCAAGATCACCCCACTGCACTCTAGCCTGGGTGACAGAGTGAGACTCCATCTAAAAAAAAAAAAGATATTCTGGCCAGCAATGGAAGAAAACCAAAACTGACCCTTAAGAGCCATGAAACAGCCTGGCCAACATGGTGAAACCCGTCTCTACTGAAAATACAAAAAGATGAGCTGGGCGTGGTGGCATGTGTCTGTAATCCCAGCTACTATAGGGGCTGAGGCATGAGAATCTCTTGAACCCAGGAGGCAGAGGTTGCAGTGAGCCGAAATCGCACCACTGCACTCCAGCCTGGGTGATAGAGTGAGACCCTGTCTCAAAAAAAAAAAGAAAACAGGATTTCAAAGACTGCACAAACTGAAATTTGGTATGTGGCCACTATTACAAATATTTTTGTTTCCTCCCTTATCTGCTTCTCTGTTCTTTTTCTTCATTCAAAAATATAGCCTAGTGGCTGAGGCAGGTGGATCATGTGAGATCAGGAGTTCAAGACCAGCCTGGCCAACAGGGTGAAACCCCGCTCTACCAAAAATACAAAAATTAGCTGGGCATGGTGGCAGTCGCCTGTAATCCCAGTTACTCGGGAGGCTGAGACAGGAAGGAGAATTGCTTGAACCTGGGAGGCAGAGGCTGCAGTGAGCCAAGATTGCACCACTGCACTCCAACCTGGGTAACAGACTGAGACTTCATCTTAAAAAAAAAAAAAAAAATAGGCCGGGCGCAGTGGCTGAAGCCTGTAATCCCGGCACTTTGGGAGGCCTAGATGGGCGGATCACGAGGTCAGGAGATCGAGACCATCCTGGCGAACACGGTGAAACCCCATCTCTATTAAAAATTACAAAAAACTAGCCGGGCGAGGTGGCGGGCGCCTGTAGTCCCAGCTACTCGGGAGGCTGAGGCAGGAGAATGGCGTAAACCCGGAAGGCGGAGCTTGCAGTGAGCTGAGATCCGGCCACTGCACTCCAGCCTGGGTGACAGAGTGAGACTCCGTCTCAAAAAAAAAAAAAATATATATATATATATGTGTGTGTGTGTGTGTGTATATAATTTATATATATGTGTGTATATATAATTTATATATACACGTATTCATATGTGTATGTGTATATATATGTATATAGCCTAGTGAGATGGCTTGAACTCAGGAGGTTGAGACTACAGTGAGCCGAGATTGCACCACTGCACTCCAGCCTGGGTGACAAAGTGAGACCCTGTCTCAAAAAAAAAACCAAAACCAAAAAAACCACCAAGAGCCAATACAAGATACCTTACCAAAAACTGCTGACATTTGCTTTACTTGTAGTAAGTTGCTATAACATGAGTCATAACTTACCAATAATTTACAAACAAATTTACCTCTAAAAGGTGCTGAGGTTAGCAAATTATTGACTTTAAGCAGACATGAACTAAGGAATAGTTGCAGTCTTCAAAATCACATTTTTACCTCCTGACCTATTGAAGGTAAAATGAACTGCAGTCACTTTATTTTTACTGACATATTTACTACTTCCAGTGTTCTTCCTTCTCTTAAGTAAATCCAGATTTCCATCTGGTATCATTTTCCTTCTCCTGAAAGGAATCCTTTAGTATTTTTTGTAGTGCAGGTCTTTGCTGACGAATTCTTTCAGTTTTGATATATCTTTAAAGAGTGTGAGATGGGCATGGTGGCTCACGCCTGTTATCCTAGCACTTTGGGAGGCCGAAGTGGGCGGATTGCTTGAGTCCAGGAGTTTGAGACCCTCCTGGGCAATACGGAAAAACCCCGTCTCTATAAAAAGTAAAAAAACTAGCTGGGCATGGTGATGCACACCTGTCATCCCAGCTACTCAGGAGGCTGAGGTGGGAGGACCACCTGAGCCTCGGCAGGTTAAGGCTGCAGTGAGCCATGTTTGTGTGACTGCATTCCAGCCTGGGAGACAGCAGAGATTCTATCCCCCATCCCCCAAAAAAGTGTTTATCTTTCCTTCATTTTTGAAATATATTTTCACTGGGCATATTAAGATTGACAGGGTTTTCTTTTCCTTTCAGTTCTTTAAAGATATTGATATACTGGCCAGGCGCGGTGGCTCACGCCTGTAATCCCAGCACTTTGGGAGGCCAAGAGGAGGGGATCACAAGGTCAGGAGATTGAGACCATCCTGGCTAGCACGGTGAAACCCCGTCTCTACTAAAAATACAAAAAAAAAAAAAAAAGATACTGATGTACTGTTTCTCATTTGCATTATTTCCAAAGAAAAGTCTGCCATCATTTTTACCTTTCTTTTTTTCATAATGTGTCATTTTTTCCTCTGGACACTTTAAATATTTTTCTCTTTACCACTAGTTTTAAGCAATCTGATTATGAAAAGCCTTGGTGTAGTTCTCTTCATGCCTCCTGTGGTTAGGGTTCATTAAGCTTCTAGAATCTGCAGGTTTATAGTTTCCCTCCAATTTAGAAAATTTTAGAAATTTAGAAAAATTTCAGCCATTAATTTTTTCAAATATTTTATGCCCCTCCCTCTCCTTTGGGGACTACAATTACAGTTATATTATTAGACTATTTGAAGTGTCCCACAGCTCAATGATGCTGTATTTTCTTTCAGTCTTTTATTTTTTTAATTTAATTTATTAATTTGAGACAGGTTTTTGCTCTGCTGCCCAAGCTGGGACCACAGGCACCTGCCATCATGCCCAGCTAATTTCTGTATTTTTTGTAGAGACAGGGTTTTACCATGTTGTCTAGGAGGCTGGTCCTGAACTCCTGGGCTCATGCGATCCCCCTGCCTTGGCCTCCTAAAGTGTTGGGATTACAGGTGTGAGCCACCATGCCTGAACTTTTTTAGTATTTTAATCTCTCTGGCTTTCATTTAGGATAGCTTCTATTCATATGACTTCAAACTCATAAATATTTTCTTCTGCAGTCTCTAATCTTCTGTTAATCCCATCCAGTAAACTTTTATTTTAAAACATTGTAGTTTTGCCGGGCGCGGTGGCTCACGCCTGTAATCCCAGCACTTTGGGAGGCCGAGGCGGGTGGATCACAAGGTCATGAGATCGAGACCACGGTGAAACCCCGTCTCTACTAAAAATACAAAAGATTAGCCGGGCGCAGTGGCGGGCGCCTGTAGTCCCAGCTACTCAGGAGGCTGAGGCAGGAGAATGGCGTGAACCCGGGAGGCGGAGCTTGCAGTGAGCTGAGATCCGGCCACTGCACTCCAGCCTGGGCGACAGAGTGAGACTCCGTCTCAAAAAAAAAAAAAAAAAAAAAAATTGTAGTTTTCATCTCCAGAAGTTTAATTTGGGTCTTTTTAATATACTCCATGTCATTATTATTAAAAAAAAATTTTTTGCTTTGTTGTCTTGGCCCAAGATGAGATTCCATGCCATTATTTGTTTAATCTTTTCACTATTTTCTTGAACTTATGTAAGATAGTAACAACTTAAATAAATTTTTTTTGAAGAGGCAGGGTCTCACTGTGTTGCCCAGGGTGGTCTTGAACCCTTAGTCTCAAGTGATCTTCCTGCCTCAGCCTCCCAGTGATGGGATTACAAGCATGAGCTCCACAGCGGGCTAATTTTTGTATTTTTTGTATTTTTTGTAGATATCGGGTTTCGCCATGTTGCCCAGGCTGGTCTCATACTCCTGGCCTCAAGCAATCCACTTGTCTCCACCACACAAAGTGTCAGGATTACAGGTATAAGCCACCTTATCTGGCCAAGAGTTTCTTTACAAAATGTCTGATCCTTTTAAGGTTTGCTTTTAAGCTTTGTCAATCTTTAGTCTAGAAGTCATTTTGCCCTATATTGAGGCAATAAATACCTCATTTGATAGTCTATGAATTACAAGGACTTTTGCACTCTTGCAGATGGGAACACAAACTATTCTCTGCCCTATGTGAGCTCCAAATAGGGTTCCTTCCCAGAACTTAGGTAGTTTCCTCAAATATATCAGTTATCAGCTGAAAACTTGAGAAAGACTCTGCAGATCTCCAGATAGTGAAGTGTAGTGCTGCCTCTCTCTGGTACCCTGCCCTGTGAAGGTAGGCTTTTTTTTTTTTTTTTTTTTTTGAGATGCAGTCTCGCTCTGTTGGGAGGCTGGAGTGCAGTGGCGTAATCTCGGCTCGCTGCAACCTCCGCCTCCCGGGTTCAAGTGATTCTCCTGCCTCAGCCTCGGGAGTAGCTGGGATTACAGGCACATGCTGCCACGCTCAGCTAATTTTTGTATTTTTAGTAGGGATGGGGTTTCACCACGTTGGCCAGGATGGTCTCGATCTCTTGACCCCGTGATCCACTGGCCTTGGCCTCCCAAAGTGCTGGCATTACAGGCGTAAGCCACCGTGTCTGGCCGAATTTAGGCCATTTTAACCTCTCAGAGACATCAACTCAACTCAGGAAGATTATCAGCCTTCCTGTGGGTTCCTCCTCCCCTGAACTATGGTAATGAAACACTCTTGACAGTAAGCTGGGTCAGTTACAGGGCTCATCTCATTTGTTTTGTCCTCTCAGGAGTCACTGTCCTGTGCTGCCTGATATCTAATATCTAAAAAACCATTATTTCATTATATTGTGTCTGACTTTTACCATTTTTACACAGGAAGTTAAATCCAGTCTCGGTTACTCAATTTTGGCCCCATAGTCATTTGTAAGGTCTTGAACCAAATCTCTTGAAGGGGTTATATGAGTTCATCAGCAGAGATTATAGGATCAGAGTATTCAGAAAGAGGGAGGATAGGAGAAACGAAGAAGGAAGGAGGACAGATAATTAAATTGTTTACACAGTTTTCTCCTGTGCCTCCTTTAGTTTTCTACCCTTGAAGAACAGCTTAGGGAATGAGAAAGGCTCCTTCTTTAATTCCTACCTTTAATAAAACTATTTAATGGGTGTAAAGAATATTCATTTAACAAACATTAGCGCCAGGTACTATGCTAGGGAGTGGGAATACAAAATAGTATGACATAAATGTAATAAATGTAAAAATCCTTCACATTTTGTAGAACAGAAGAAGCAAGGCTGAAAAGTGAACTACTGTGTTTGAGCAAACAGTTTTCCAATGGGTGTCACCATCAAAAAGTTATGCCATGAATAGCCAGTTATGCAGGGCAAATAACTATTCATGTTGATAAGGATATAAAGTATTCTCATCTTATTCTTTTTACTATATTGTAATTGTACTGTGCTGTTACATTTTGTAATTGCAAGACTTCACCTTCTGGCGTGGTTCCCGTTTTGAAGGAACTCACTTTCTTTTGGAAGACAGACATGCAACAATTCATTACCATTGCAATGTGAGAAGTGCTACAATTTTTGGCAGGAGTTCCCAAGCTTCTTCAGGTGAAATCGCTGGGCTTTTTGTGAAATAATATGACGTTTTGCTAGAAGAAAACATGACAATATTTTCACAATTATATTCATTTGGGGAGAAAAGAAGCTGTCAAACTCAGCATGATTGGCTTTAAGTTTTTTAGTTATTATTCAACCAAGGATTTCTTCATTTATTTTGTCACTAGCTAGGGCCTTCTAAAAGCAAGGAGGAGTGGGTGGAAAAGAGTAAGGCAAATTGTTACAAGAAAAACTTAGAAATTTAAAAATTCTGCCGGGTGCGGTAGCTCACACCTGTAATCCCACCACTTTGGGATGCTGAGGTGGGTGGATCACCTAAGGTCAGGAGTTCGAGACAAGTCTGGCCAACATGGTGAAACCCCATCTGTACTAAAAATACAGAACTCAGCCAGGTGTGGTGGCATGTGCCTGTAATCTCAGCTACTTGGGAGGGTGAGGCAGGAGAACTGCTTGAACCTGGGAGGCAGAGGTTGCAGTGAGGTAAGATCATGCCACTGCACTCCAGCCTGGGCAACAGAGCAAGATTCTGTCTCAAAAAATAAATAAATAAAAATAATAAAAATTCCCAGCTGGGCATGGTGGCTTATGTCTATAACTCCAGCACTTTGGGAGGCTGAGACAGGCGGATCAGTTGAGCTCAGGAGTTCGAGACCAGCCTGGGCAACATGGCAAAAATCCTATCTCTACAAAAACTACAAAAAGCTGGGTGTGGTGGCTTGGGCCTGTGGTCCCAGCTACTCTGGAGGCTGAGGCAGGAGAATTGCTTGAATCCAGGAGGCGAGGAGGCTTGAATCCGAATTGCTTGAACCTCGGAAGCAGAGGTTGCAGTGAGCCAAGATTGTGCCACTGCACTCCAGCCTGGGCAACAAGAGCAAAACTCTGTCTCAAAAAATAAATAAATAAATAAATAAATAAATAATAAAAAATTCCCGGATGGGCGCAGTGGCTCACGCCTACAACCGAGCACTTTGGGAGGCCGAGGCGGGTGGATCACAAGGTTAGGAGATCGAGACCATCCTGGCTAACACGGTGAAACCCCGTCTCTACTAAAAATACCAAAAATTAGCCGGGTGCGGTGGCCGGCGCCTGTAGTCCCAGCTACTTGGGAGGCTGAGGCAGGAGAACGGCATGAACCCAAGAGGTGGAGCTTGCAGTGAGTGGAGATCTCACCACTGTGCTCCAGTCTGGGCGAAAGAGTGAGATTCTGTCTCAAAAAAAAAAAAAAAAATCCCAAAGTTGGAAAAGGCGATATTTAACATAAGTGATAAACCTGGTTCATTTCATGAAATGAAGAATTTGAAGGTCTTTAAATTGCTTTAATTCCTACTTGAGGTAGGAATGAGGTGGGGCAGAAATAAGCCTAACAGCAGACATAAAAAAGAATGAGTTCGTATCTTTTGCAGGGACATGAATGAAGCTGGAAACCATCATTCTCAGCAAACTAACACAGGAACAGAAAACCAAATACTGCATGTTCTCACTTATAAGTGGGAGTTGAACAATGAGAACATAAGGGCACAAGGAGAGGAATAACACACATCAGGGCCTGCTGGGGTGGGAGGGTGGGGGCTAGGGGAGGCCAGAACTTAAAGTACTAAAAAAAAAAAAAAAAAAAAGAAAGAAATAAGCCTAACATATTAAGCAATCCAGTTGGCAAAAATAATGTGCTATAACATGGGGGAAAGAGTGACCAACCATGAAGGGGGCTGGGGAGAATTTCTGGCAAGGCTTTATAGAGGCTGGGGACACAGGGCAAGGACACTGAATTTGGAAGTCACACGGCTTGTTTTGGATACTGACATTGACTAATCATGTGACGACGAAGAAGCTCCAACCTCTGGGTCCCATTTCCCATTTGTTAATGAACTTAATAGACCACATCAGTGAGTTTTTAAAACTTGGGACCCAATATTCTTTAAGGTATCCAGGAGCTGTCTTAGAGGCTTAAAATAGCTGGTGGTGGAGGCACTCTTGACACTCCCACCTCTCCCCACACACACCCTTCAGCTGAGTAGCTCAACTCTTACTCAACTCCAAGAAAAAAGTTTGAAAATCATTTAACTTAACCAGCTCCCAAACTCCCAGAACTCTATGACTTGTCATCTATTAAAAAGGAATGACCATCAGCAATGGTGAATCTGGCAATGTAAACAGGAATCCGTGAAAATCAAGACATCCATGATTATTTTAGCAAGCAAGACAACAGCTATACATATAGGGCCCATATTTCATTAAGGTAAATTCTAACAGCTGGGCACAGTGGCTCACGCCTGTAATCCCAGCATTTTGGGAGGCTGAGGTAGGCGGATCACCTGAGGTCGGGAGTTCGAGACCAGCCTGACCAACATGGAGAAACCCCGTCTCTACTAAAAATACAAAGTTAGTCGGGCACAGTGGTGCATGCCTGTAATCCCAGCTACTCAGGAGGCTGAGGCAGGAGAATCGCTTGAACCTAGGAGGTGGAGGTTGCAGTGAGCCAAGGTCGCACCATTGCACTCCAGCCTGGGCAACAAGAGCGAAACTCCATCTAAAAAAAAAAAAAGATATTATAGTACTACCCTCAAAAACAGGAATTTTATCTTATCTGTCTTCACATCCCCAGCAAATAGCACGTAAGTGGGTATAATAAATATGGAATAAATACCCAGGATTTAAATATAAGGCAGCTGTATTTATTCACTTTTCCTTGAAAACTTCAGTTTTCCAAGCTCCCAAAGACCTTGCCTAATTAAAAGCTCATATAATTCCATAATTCTAGGTTAATCCTGACACATTTACAATTTCACAGAGTCCATCAGCATTGAAATTCTATAATTCCTGATGAATTATAAATATATCATTCTGTTAAATTTTTTTCAGTTATACAGGTGCGCACTACCACACTTGGGTAATTTTTGTTTTTTTTTTTTTTTTTTGAGACGGAGTTTTGCTCTTTTGCCAGACTGGAGTGCAGTGGTATGATCTCGGCTCACTGCAACCTCTGCCTCGCAGGTTCAAGTGATTCTCCTGCCTCAGCCTACCAAGTAGCTGGGACTACAAGCATGCGCCACCAGGCCCAGCAAATTTTTGTACTTTTAGAGATGGTATTTCACCATGTTGGCCAGGATGGTCTCGATCACTTGACCTCAGGGATCACATTTTTTTAAAAAAAGAATCAGTATCTTTTAGAAATCCATACTGAAATAGGCATGAATGAAAAAAAAAATGACATCTGAGATTTGCTTCAAAACAATATGAAGGCCAGGTGTGGTGGCTCACACCTGTAATCCCAGCACTTTGGGAGGCCGAGATGGGCAGATCACGAGGTCAGGAGATCGCGACCATCCTGGCTAACATGGTGAAACCCCGTCTCTACTAAAAATACAAAAAATTATCTGGGCGTGGTGGCGGATGCCTGTAGTCCCAGCTACTTGGGAAGCTGACGCAGGAGAATGGGGTGAACCTGGGAGGCGGAGCTTGCAGTGAGCCCAGATTGCGCCACTGCACTCCAGCCTGGGCGACAGAGCGAGACTCCATCTCAAAAAAAAAAAAAAAATAATAATAATAATATGAACTGGAGTTGGTTATTAAAAACATGAATGGCTGGACATGGTGGCTCATGCCTGTAAGCCCAGCACTTTGGGCGGCTGAGGCGGGTGGATCACTTGAGGTCAGGAGTTCAAGAGCAGCCTGGCCAACATGGCAAAACCCTGTCTCTACTAAAAATACAAAAATTAGCCAGGCCTGGTGATGGGTACCTTTAATCCCAGCTACTCGGGAGGCTGAGGCAGAATTGCTTGAACCTGGGAGGCAGAGGTTGCAGTGAGCCAAGATCATGCCATTGCACTCCAGCCTGAGTGACAAGAGCAAAACTCTGTCTCAAAAAACAAACAAAACATGAAAAACCACTGAGCACAGTGGCTCATGCTTGTAATCCCAGCACTTTGGGAGGTCAAGTGGGCGGATCACTTGAGTTCAGGAGTTTGAGACCAGCCTAGGCAACATAGCAAAACCCTGTCTCTACTAAAAAATATAAAAATTAGCTGGGCATGGTGGTACATGCCTGTAGTCCCAGCTACTTGAGAGGCTAATGCGGGAGGATCAACAGAGTCCAGGAAGTGGAGGTTGCAGTGAACCCAGATAGCGCCATTGCACTCCAGCCTGGCCAACAGTGTAAGACCCCTGTCTCAAAAAAAAAATAAATAAATAAAATAAAAATTAGCCAGGTATGGTGGCACATGCCTGTGGTCCCAGTTACTGGGGAGGCTGAGGTGAGAGGATTTCTTGAGCCCAGAAGGTCAAAGCTGCAGTGAGCTATCGTTGCACCACTGCCCTCAGCAACAGAGTAAGACTCTGTTTCAAGAAAACAAAAACCATGGACTCCTGTCCTCCGCTAACCCAACCCTGGAGATTCTGATTCACCTGGAATCTGGGGTTACTAGTTGCCCTTGGGAAAATTTCAAGCAAATTGGGGAACCTGTTCCAGGTCTGAGTGGAGTCAGGTGGGACCTGCAAACAAGGGCCTCAGGCTGACTCAGAAACACAAACTGAGGCTCCAACTCTCCAAACTTAAGGGGAGAATCCCGTTTCTTGGCAACCTGACTGAAGGAAAGATGCTGTGGGCAAAATCTTATCTGGGAATGCATCACCCTAAGCCACATTCAGTATCAATCCTTTTTTACTCCTTCCCACCAAATATCCTCTACTTCTTCCTTCTCCTCTTTAGCACATTGACTCATATTTACATTAGAAAGTCAGCTCCATCAGGGCAGAGGTTTGTGTCTGTTCACCAATGAACCTTGGCACCCAGAATAGCCCCGGCACATAATAGGAACTCAGCAAACATTTTAAAAAATGAACTTATCACCCTTTCTAATGTGTTGGTCACAGGATGGCAAACCTGCAACAGAACCAGGCACACAGGGAGAGTGTGTTTAGTCACTTTTTCTTGAAAACTTCAGTTTTTCAAGAAAGCATATTTTTCTTACTTTGGAGACCAGGTTATTCCTATAGGAGAACAATCTAAAGTGGAAAACAAAGAACTTTATTTAAGCTGACAACATACAATAGGGCTAAAGTTATTTTCCACTACTCCCTTACCCTCTATTCTAGCCCACTGCCACTCTCCTAGCCTCCAAACACAATGATGTACTTTCCCAGCATCTGTCCTTGTCCAGGTGACAAATTTCCTTACCTGAAATGCTCTTCTTCCTCTCCCATGTCTACTGAAAATACAACCATTATTCAAAATTAGTTTGGATCTGATCTCTGTGAATCCGTCTCTGACAACCTCAGCCTGTCTTCATAATTTTCTGCCCAGAATTCTGACAGCAGCAACACTGATCAGACACTGCTCTGTGTGATAATCTTCATTATGCTTATCTTCTGTTCCCAATTAAAGCAGCGCAGGCTGGGCATAGTGGCTCCCGCCTGTAATCCCAGCACTCTGGGAGGCCAAGGCAGGAGGATCGCTTGAAGCCAGAAGTTCAAGACCAGACTAGGCTACACAGTTAGACCTAATTTTTTTAAAAAAAGCAGAGCCCAAATATAAATGAATACACAACCATAAAGTGCTATGAGAGTGCTGATGAGACAGCATTTAATTCTCCCATCCCAAAGGCAGGCAACTTTTAGGCTGTATGGTTTTTTGCCATCAGAGAGCTGAATATACTGGCCCATTACAATAGGCACTAGCTAGCCTATCTCTACCCATCCCACTTGTCCCTGTAAGAAACCCTTAGTTCTTTGCTTCCTTGACCACCTGATGTCCCCAAAACTTATCAGTTTTTCAATTATTTGACTTTGCATATTCCTTTTACTTTGAAGACATTCCTGCCCACCTCCAAGCAGTCAACTGACAATGCCTACTTATCCTGAAGGTCTTGAGTAAAATGATACTGCCTTTCTTTAGTTTTATTTAAATCCTGAAGCAAAATTCATTATTCACTTATTCATATCCCCTAGAGGACATCTGACATCTTACCAGCACCTGACACATGTATGACAATACGGCCATGTGCCCCATAACAACTTTTCATATACAGTGGACCACATACATGATTATGGTCCCGTAAGAGTATAATACTGGCTGGGTGCAGTGGCTCACGCCTGTAATCTCAGCACTTTGGGAGGCCGAGATGGGCAGATCATCTGAGGTCAGGAGTTTGAGACCAGCCTGACCAACGTGGAGAAACCCTGTCTCTACTAAAAACACAGAATTAGTCAGGCCTGGCACATGCCTGTAATCCCAGCTACTTGGGAGGCTGAGGCAGGAGAATCGTTTGAACCCAGGAGGCAGAGGTTACAGTGAGCAGAGATCGTGCCATTGCACTCCAGCCTGGGCAACAAGAGCGAAACTCCGTCTCAAAAAAACAAAAAACAAACAAACTATATATATATATATATATATATATATGTATATGTATGTGTATATATGTGTATATATAGTATGTTTATATATATGTGTGTATATATATAATATTGTTAGTGTACCTTTTCTGTGTGTGAATAGGATTAGACACACTAATGCTTACCATTGTGTTATGGTTGCCTACAGTATTCAGTATAGTAACATGCTGCACAGTCTTCTGCCTGGGAACAATAGGCTATACCATATAGCTTGGGTCTGCAGTAGGCTAGATCATCTAGGTTTGTGTAAGAGTACTCTGATGTTCACAAGGTAATGAAATTGCTAGGGCATTTCTTAGAACGTATCCTCATCCTTAAGCAACACATGAGTATACTTGGTTTTTCTGGCTTTCCCGTTGGCTTACAAGTTCCATGAAAACTGGATGAGTTTCCTTTCATCTCTGTGTTAGCAGAGGGTAGGGCAATGCCTGATACATATATGCCTAATAACTGTTTACCCTATGCAATTACTTTGGTAAGATTCTGGTTTCCAAAGGACATTTTTTTTTTTTTTTTTTTTTGAGACGGAGTCTTGCTCTGTCGCCCAGGCTGGAGTGCAGTGGCCGGATCTCAGCTCACAGCAAGCTCCGCCTCCCGGGTTTACGCCATTCTCCTGCCTCAGCCTCCCGAGTAGCTGGGACTACAGGCGCCCGCCACCTCGCCCGGCTATTTTTTTGTATTTTTTAGTAGAGACGGGGTTTCACCGTGTTAGCCAGGATGGTCTCGATCTCCTGACCTCGTGATCCGCCCGTCTCGGCCTCCCTTTAGGGGTAATGTCAGTTACTAATTTACTTTCCAAGAATATGCACCGAGGCTACATGTGAGCACTTTTTCACGATGGTACAGCACAGACTCTGGGATGCAGGCCTGGTCCTCCATGGTCCAGGATCCACTGGCTAATGTTGGACCCTTATCATCCAGCCAGGCATCTATCAAGCCAGTGTAAAAAAAGTGAGGAATCAACTGATCCCCACATCTTCTCCAAATCAGACCATTTACTTCTCTCAGGTGTAAGCAAATATAAGTTTTAAAGATCCACAGAACAAAAGATTGTGTGTCCTTCCAAGATAATCCACTTAATATTTAACAAACCTCCTTACAAAGGGCTTTATGTGCTGAACATAAATATAAAATAGTTATTTGAAGTCTCCAAACATTTAGCACAGTAATTTATTATATTAATAATAGTTGTGTTCATCAAAAGACTCGGAAGTAAAAATCTAAGTTGAAGACATTTACTAAGTTGAAGGCATAGTCAGGTATGGGTTTAAGGTCTACTGAGTATACTAACACTAGACCTTAAAGAAAAGACAACTCTACAATATGTTAAAAACCAGATGCTGTGACAAAAATGTTTTTATACTTCTTTACTGTGTTTTCTAAGAGAGTGTGAGGGCATTTTGATAACTATGGAAAACCATACACAGGAAATGATTGAGAAATGAGGGGCTGGGCATGGTGGCTCACACCTGTAATCTCAGCACTTTGGGAGCTGAGGAGGGAGGACTGTTTATGTGCATGAGTTCAAGACCAGCCTGGACAACATAGTGAGACCTCATCTCTATTAAAAACAAAAAGAACTAAAAGCTAAAAGAGCCAAAAGTAAGTCTTACTTATATATTCTCAATAAAGACAAACTATCTGAATATTAAATAGAAACTGCTCTGATACTTATCTATTTCTAGTTTTATTCAGAAAAATATTTATGCATATATGTGTGTGTTTTTTTTGTTTTTTTGGTTTTTTTTTTCTGAGATAAGGTCTTGCTCTGTTGCCCAGGCTGGATTACAATGGCATGAACGTGGCTCAAAGTGATTCTCCTACCTCAGCCTCCCAAGTAGCTGAAAACAAAGGTGCATGCCACTGTGCTAATTTTAAAAAAATTCATACAGAAGGGATTGCTCACCATGTTGCCCAGGCTGGTCTCAAACTCCTGGCCTCAAGGAATCCTCCCCTGCCTTGGCCTCCCAAAGTGCTAAGATTACAGGTGTGAGTCACCATGCCCAGCATGATGATATATTTTATTAAACAAAATGGAGATTTATCTAAGTCATTTATGTTTTTCCTAAAGCAAAGGGAATTTATTTTAGGGAATACTTTTTTATTTTTTATTTGTTTTGAGACGGAGTCTCACTCTGTCACCCAGGCTGGAGTGCAGTGGCGTGATCTTGGCTCACTGCAATCTTGGCCTCCCAGGTTCAAGCAGATTCTCCTACCTCAGCCTCCTGAGTAGCTGGGATTATAGGTGTGCGCCACCGCGTCTGGATAATTTTTGTATGTTTAGTAGAGACAGGGTTTCACCATGTTGGCCAGGCTGGTATCGAACTCCTGACCTCAAGTAATCTGCCTGCCTTGGCTTCCCAAAGTGCTGGGATTAAGGCATGAGCCACCATGCCTGACCTATTTTAGAGAACATTTTAAATGAAATAAAAGCAATAATACTACGAATATGATTTTTTCCACTTTTACAGACTATGGACATTTTTGTACAATGCCAGTCATAAATAGTAAAAAAGACGGGACTCTGCTGTTTGCATTCCTAGCCCACAGTCAAAACATTCACTAAAATACAGTATGGTAAAAATTGAGCTATTAAAGTCAAAACTGCTTAATAGTAGGACACCATTTCTTGGTGTCGTTTAAATATATTCTGGTCCCTATGTATGGAACTGCTTTAAAAAATTCAAAATGTCAGT
Source organism: Papio anubis (assembly GCF_008728515.1). Lineage (NCBI taxonomy): Eukaryota > Metazoa > Chordata > Mammalia > Primates > Cercopithecidae > Papio > Papio anubis. The sequence continues at coordinate 41,214,451 of NC_044981.1, read as the reverse complement.
AATTATAAACAAAATGTAGATTTCTCTCTCTCTCTCTCTTTTTTTTTTTTTTCTTTTAAGAGTCTTGCTCTGCTGGCCAGGCTGGAGTGGAGTGGCTCGATCTCGGCTCACCGCAGCTTCCACCTCCAGGTTTCAGCAATTCCCCTGCTTTAGCCTCCCAAGTAGCTGGGATTACAGGCACCCACCACCATGCCTGGCTAATTTTGTATTTTTAGTAGAGACAGGGTTTCACCATGTTGGCCAGGCTGGTCTCGAACTCCTGACCTCAGGTGATCTGCCCATCTGGGCCTCCCAAAGTACTGGGATTACAGGCGTTAGTCACTGTGCCCGGCTGTATATTTCTTTTATTAAGCATCAGTATTAGCAATCTGATTAAAGTTATTATGAAAACTCTTGACTCTCTTTACTCTCTGTCAATGAGTAACATTCAAAATATTTTGGTTTTATGGCGTGTTCCAAGAAAAATAAGCCCTATGAAAATAATAATGTTAACAAACAAAATTCCATTTTACAAAGTCAACGTTACCATGGAAGATACACTGAAGATTCCCTTTTATAAAGATAGACTCAAACAGAAAATGTGTGGACATAGCCAGATGTGCTGGTGGGCGCCTGTAGTCCCAGCTACTCAGGAGGCTGAGACACGAGAATCCCTTGAACCCAGGAGGCGGAGGTTGCAGTGAGCTGAGCTCACACCACTGCACTCCAGCCTGGGCGATGAAGCGAGACCCTGTCTCAAAAAAAAAGAAAAGAAAAAAGAAAAAAATGTGTGGACAAAATCAGTTTCCTAACAAGGAGAAAACAAGTGTGCTTTTATTTAAGCTTAAAAATGATTTAAGTCCGGGCACGGTGGCTGAGGCTTATAATCCCAGCACTTTGGGAGGCCGAAGTGGGCAGATCACTTGAGGTCAGGAGTTGGAGACCAGCCTGGCCAACATGGCAAAACCCCATCTCTACTAAAAATAAAAAAAATCACTTTGGGAGGCCAAGGCGGACAGATCACAAGGTCAGGAGTTGGAGACCAGCCTGGCCAACATAGTGAAACCCTATCTCTACTAAAAATACAAAAATTAGCTGGGCGTGGTGGCAGGCACCTGTAATCCCAGCTACTTGGAAGGCTGAGGCAGGAGAATCACTTGAAGCTGGAAGGCAGAGCTTGCAGTGAACCGAGATTGTGCCATTGCACTCCAGCCAGGGTAACAGAGTGAGACTGTGTCTTAAAAAAAAAAAAAAAAACAAAAACCCCAAAATTACCCGAGTGTGGTAGTGCACGCCTGTAATTCCAGCTACTTGGGAAGCTGAGGCAGGAGAATTGCTTGAACCTGGGGGGCGGAGGTTGCAGTCAGCCAAGATCGGGCCACTGCACTCCAGCTTGGGAGACAGAGCAAGATTCTGTCTCAAATAAATAAATAAATAAATAAATATTTAAGAAAGAATATGGACAAATATATTTGTAGCATATTACTCCAAGCAAGGTTTTACAATGAGTTTCTACAAACAGTTTAAAGATACTGATTTAATGTCATCTTTTTAAACTCTCTTTAAGAGACATAAACTTCTGTCTACTGAAATCTTTAATAAATCCTAAGAAATGCCACGTGAACCGGAATTTGTATTGTAATTATTTGTATCAAGAGACCATGAGATACATAGTTTCAGTTGGAGAAGATGAAAAACTTCTGGACAAGAATGGTGGTGATGGGCCGGGAGGGTGGCTCATGCCTGCAATCCCAGTGCTTTGGGAGGCCAAGGCTCGAGGATCACAAGGTCGAGAGATTGAGACCATCCTGGCTAACATGGTGAAACCCCGTCTCTACTAAAAATACAAAAAACTAGCCAGGCATGGTGGCGCGTGCCTGTAGTCCCAGCTACTGAGGAGGAGACTGAGGCAGGAGACTCCCTTGAACCCAGGAGGCGGAGGTTGCAGTAGGCTGAGATCACACCACTGAATTTTAGCCTGGACGACAGAGCAAGTGTCCATCTCAGAAAAAAAAAAAAAAGATTTAGTGGTGAATCTAATAACTACCCTCATTTGGAAGACAGTAATATTTCAAGATATTTGCTAATATAATGGGATATAAAAATATTTCAGCCAGGTATGGTGGCTCCTGCCTATAATCCCAGCACTTTGGGAGGCCAAGGCAGGAGGTTCATTTGAGCTCAGGAGTACAAGTCCAGCCTGGGCAATATAGTGAGACTTTGTCTCTAATATATATTTCTACCGGGTAAAAAATTTCCAGGCACTTTTTTTTTTTTTTTGACCAATAATGATTACTATTTATCATTGTTCTTTAATCATTTTTAAAATTATACTTTAAGTTCTAGGGTACATGTGTACAACGTACAGGTTACATATATATACATGTGCCATGTTGATGTGCTGCATCCATTAACTCGTCATTTACATTAGGTATATCTCCTAATGCTATCCCTCCCCCCTCCCCCCACCCCACGACAGGCCCCAGTGTGTGATGTTCCCCTTCTCCAGGCACTGTTAATACAGTCAAGCCCTCCATATTCATGGGTTCCGCACCCCCAGATTCAAACAACCACAGATTGAAAATATTTGGGAAAAATAAAACAAAAAAATGACAATATAACATCAAAAAATAATACAAATTTTAAAATGATATAGTCTAACAACTATTACATAGCATTTACATTGTATTAAATATTGTAAGTATTCTAGAAATGACTGGCTACTGTGGGCATGCTGCTTATGGGGTAGCTATGCTCTGCAAGGAGCAGTAATAAAAAATAAAAATTAAAACAAATCTAGAGATAATTTAAAGTATATGGGAGGATCTGTGTAGGTTATATGCAAACACTACACAATTTGTTTTCTAATTTTATTTATTTATTTAGAGACAGTGCCCAGGCTGGAGTGCAGTGACTTGATCTCAACTGACTACAACCTCCACCTCCAGGGTTTGAGCGATTCTCCTGTCTCAGTCTCCCGAGTAGCTGGGACTACAGGTGCCTGCCACCACCCCCGGCTAATTTTGTATTTTTAGTAGAGACGAGGTTTCATCACGTTGGCCAAGCTGGTCTCAAACTCCTTGCCTCAAGTGATCTGCCTGCCTTG